>NW_027185804.1:36031328-36078464 GCF_028583685.1 Petaurus breviceps papuanus
ACAGAGCAGAAAATGAAAATAAATAGCTAATTCTTCCTAATAATGCCTGATTTCCTGATTTGATATTCCACATTAATTATAATTACTTAGCAGAAGAGAGGGTATTAATCACTGTATATGGTACTTCAGCTATGAGGGAAGGAAGTAGCTGGCAGCTGCTAGAACTAGAGGCTGCCATGGGGAGAGGGCATGGACTGACCTGAGCCTGAGCACTGGAGGTCTTCAGGGGGTCAAGGTGAAGGAGGAGAAAGTCTGAGGATCATAGCACTACCCTTGGGAGACACCAGCTGTTGGTGAAGAAAAGTAGAGAGCTGAGTATGCAGGGAGAGAAAACTTCCCTGCCCTTCCTTCCAGAACATGTCCTCAGAAGACCAGCCTAGCTAAGTTTAGAAAAGCTTGTCACCAGACGGACCACAGGCTGATAAAATGTTTGGTGGAGGCAACTCTCGCCAAAGACTTGTAATCTGCCTCTTCAGATGGCATTCCCACTGCAATGAAATCACAGACCTTTTAAGTTTTTAGGAAATCATTTCTGCTCAGCCCTGGAAAATCTAACAGCACTAGGATGATGGAAGCAAAGTAGTTGTGGAACAGGACCCGGGCTTTCTTGAGCCTCTCATATAACAAGAGAGACCAGCCCCCTTTCACAGGATGCCCTCCCCCTTCCTCTCTCTCCAACCAATTCAACCCATCCTTCAAGGCTCATATTCCTCACAGCATATGTGGGTCTCTGCCTCCTGAGAGGCAGTATGTTATAGTGGATAGGACTGTAGGCTAAGAGTCAGGAGAACCTGGGTTCAAATCTTGCCTGGTTGTGCAGTCCTGAGCAAGTCATTTAATTTTTCTGTGCTTTTGTTTCCTCATCTGCAGAATGGCAGGGTTGGATTTAATGGTCTCTGAGATTTGAGTCCTGCCCCTAAATCCATGATCTACTGTAGATACCAAGAGTCTTGACACCACCAGGTGAGAGTACTTGATTAGAACTCCTCTGGGAGTGTCATTAATTGCTTCCTGGATCTCAGTCTTAAATCCAGTTTCCAGAGAATGGGGACCTCATGTTAAGCTGCTTCTAGCAGTAAGTTTCAATCAGTACTGATTTTAATTCAACTTAGGTTTCCCTACAATAACATCAATCCTTGGGTTCAGAGCAGGAAGGCACATCAGAGATCACCTAATCCAATCACTCTTTTATGAAAAATGCACAAACTGGCCATAGGAATATGGAGTCTGAGAACAGAATTTAGATTTGTGAACTGCGGCTTATGATAGATAAGAATAACAGACACATGGTCAGGGTTGGAGCATAACCGAAAAGAAGTCATAAGAATGTGCTTGCCAATAACAAGGTTGCAAATCTAATCAAAAGGGTTTTAAATTGACAAAGGAAGGGAGAAAGTGACAGACAGATTAGGTAAGATATAATATGAGATAGAGAAGAAATAATTGATGACATGGTGGTAGATGATCAATAGATAAATAACACATAGATACACAGATCCACCAAGCTAGACATCATAGAAAGTAACCAGATTATAGAAAGAAGAGAATAGACCTAGATGTGGTCAGAAATTCATAGGAGACAAAATCCAAAGAAGAAAAGACTTTAATTGTCCAGTTGTCTACAGCACTCTATCTCTCCCTCTTTCTCCATCTCTCTCTTTCTGTCTCTGTTAGCCAAAAGTGGAGCAGCTAACAATTGTTTGGTTTGCCTTAATTTTATCCTTCAAAATTGGAGAAACCGACAAACATGACTCCTGTTCTGCATCTGATTCTAGTCACAAAGGGAGAATAAGTTGTTGGAGTAGAAACGATGGGAACCTTGTGGGGAACTGACCACTCCATTTTAGAATTTGTCATTGACAAGGAAAGGAAAACCAGCCATCATTCGGCACGTATCCCAGATTTAAGGAAAACAGATTTTAAGGCATTCGGAGAAAGGACAGAAAGCATCTCCTAGCCTGAAATTCCACAGAGGAAGTGAGCTCAGGAGGAATAGGAAGATCTGCAAAAGAGAATTCCAAAGACACAGAGGAAGGAAGAGGGTGGTTGATCTGACACCCAGGTATCTCATCACCTGAGGTTTTTAAAGAAACAAAACAGAAAATGGAAGCAACAGCATGTCACGAACCTGTAAAAATTATGTATATAAAAATCGCAGGAGCCAGAATGAACTGAAGACAGTGACTAGTGAAGGACAGTGGAGGGTTTTAAGTGACTCTTCATCTATTTAAGAAGATGGGGAAGATCAAAAAGGGATCATCCTCAGGGAAATGAGATGCTGCAGGTACTAAAAATAACAGCATCAGCAACGACAATAATATCTGGGGTTAAATTTGAACTCGGATCCAGAGCTCTACCCATTGTGGCATAGGTTGGACTAGATGCCCTCTGAAGTCCCTCTCAGCTCTGAGATTCTCAGATTCTGCTGCGGGTCCTCCCTTCTGTCTCCCATTCCTTGCCCCCTTGTCAATTTTCTAACATGGGAGGCTCAGACTCCCCCCCCACCCCGCCCCTGCCCAGGACAGAGGTCATTGGTATTAGGGGAGAAGGAGGGGGGAGAGGACAGTATCATGGACAAGGTGAAGCCTCTCTTACACTGGCACTTCCTCTCAGAGCCTTCCCTCCAGCCCCTCCCATCTCCTGTTGTGAGGACCCAGAAGAAAGATTAATATGCACCAAGTGAGAGAGACCCGGGAGACACACAAGGTTCTTCTCACCAGCTCATTGTTCCAGTTGAATTAATGACCCATCAGCTCCACAACAGAGCTCCTCTGGCACCACAGTGATAAAGGAGGGAGGGTAACCAGGCTGGCAGCATCTCTCTGGAAAACAGGCACATAGGGGAGGACTAGAGGAGTCTCTCTGCACTTGCCCATCATGGGTGGGAGGGGGATGACCAGGACTTGCCTCCTTTGAGGGCTGCTGGCAAGGCTCCCCCTGATGCCAAATAACAACCCCGCCTCTGGGAAGGTTAATGAAACCCAGGATTGGAGACAGCCCCGGTGGAATGCAGAGGGAAAAGTTCCAGGCTGGAATATGGGCTCTCCCACTCATTAGGCTGTGGGATCCCAGGCAAGTTCCCTAACTTTTTCTGGGCCTCAGTTTTCTCATATCAAAGGAAGGGACTGAATGAGGTGATCTCTAAGGCCCCCTCCATCATAGATGTCTCACAAGAGGTGGGCTAGCACAGTGGATCATTGGTCATAGAGATGAGAAGATCTAACCTTGGATCCTGCCTCAGACACCGAGTGGATGACCAGTGGAATGGCATTTAAACTCAATATTTTTCATCATTTGAACCTAGGGACAAGCATTTATTAGGCACCTACTACTGTGTACCAAGAATTGTACAAGCAATAAAGATACAAAGACAAAAGCAGAACAGCTGCTGCCTTCGAGGAACTTATTCTATCAGAGGAGACAACATATACACATGCAAACACAGGTAGAATAAGATAATACTAAAAGATTGTTTCTTGCATCTCTGACCATCTCCACTTCTTTCCATGTTCTGGCTGCTCTCTATTATGTGAGGTTGGGGAAAATCCATGTATCTATCCATTATCTTTCTGTATTGATTATGTATCTCTATAGCTACTATTAAAGGAGGTAGCACACTAGCATTTGGTGGGGGGGGGGGGAACCAAGAAAAACTCCATGTAGAAGGTAGTGCTTGAACTGTGTCCTGAAAGAAATGAAGAATTCTGAGTCAAGAACTGAGAAAGCATGGGGCACAGCTGGTGCAAAGACTTGGAGGTTGGAGATCCACAGTGTGGCAAAGAGAAAGCAGTTCAAGCTAACTGTACTGTAGAGCAGAGGAAATGGGTGATGGATAATGAGGCTGGTAGGACAGGTTGGGGCCAGGTTGTGAAGGGCTGTAAAAGCCCAACAAGGGAGCTTATGGTCTATCCTGGAGGTAACAGGGAGCCACAGGGGTGATTGAATAGGGGAGTGACACGATCAGGTCTAAATGTAGGGGAGTCCTGGTGGGCATCAACATCAGCTGATGCAGCCCCTACATGGAATGGGCTGGGGACCCTGCTTCTGCTACCAGGAAGGGCCCCTATTCCTCATGGAGCATGTGTTGACATTTTTGCCTGGCTGTGTCCAAGTGAGGGGCAAGGCTTTAAGCTCTCAGTGGGAAGAGGGGCCTCAGGCCTTCATCTCTCCCTGGGGAACACATGGTTCTGCCATTACACCTGTCTCTGCTGGGTCCATCCTTCTAGGTTTTAGGTTCAGGAGAATTGGAGATGCAGTCCCAGTGATGCCACAGTGGAGTTGGGCTTAGCTAGGGTAAGGGAATTCCTTCTGACTCCCATCGAGCAAATCGACTTGGGAACAAGACTGAAAAGGCCCCAGTGGAGCTGACAGACATGTCTACTTTTTCCCTGTTCCCCATTATATTCTGTACAACCTGTATCAGATTGCATACCATCTTGAGGAGGGGAGTATTGGAGGGAAGCAGGGAAATTTTTAGAACTCAAAATCTTACAGAAGTGAATGTTGAAAACTAAAAATTAATTATTTCTTTTAATCATTATGTTCCCTATGGACTTGCAAACTTCGTGCCTGCCCTCAGGGGGGCATGCATTCTACCACCAGAATACAGCATGGACATAGGTGAGCAAGTAACCACTGATGATTGGGGGTCTCAGGAAAAGCTTCATGGTGTAGGTGGCACCCAAGATGAGCCTGGAGAAACTAAGGATTCTAAGGAGTGAACTCAGGAGGGACCTGGGGGAGACAGATTGGGAAGACAGAAAGAATGAGGACAACAGACTTAATGATGAAGCTTGATGTCAGGGGAAGAAGGGAGGAGGGGGAGGACCAGAGAAAGGAGGTTTCAAGACACTCCAAAGTTTGGGCTCAGAGTGACCCTGATGACCCAGATAAGGAGGGGAGTGGATACGTCTATTGGGCACCGTGTTTCATAGGGCAATAAGCAAAGATGCCTGGTTGGCGGCCTCAGAAATGAGCGTTCTTTGGGAAACGAGATGGGCTTCTCTGGAAATGTGGTCAGTCCCTGATGCTGTGCCTACCCCAGCACCTTCCACGCCCTAGGGTCTTAATGTAGCTATTGGATTGGATTTGTGTTACTAGAGTGAACTACTGGACCTTAGCTCCTCAGTTCTTAAAGGAGGAAAGGGAAGATTCTCTGGACATTTTCCACCCCCTCTCCAGTTTGGTGCAATAGAACACTTGGATTTGAAGTTGGGGATAGGAGTTCAAATCTCATTTCTGTCACCTACTACTCGTGTGACCCCAGGCAAATCACTTCATCTCCCTGGGGCCACAGTTTCCCCATCTGTAAAATGAAGAGGCCTGACTAAATGACCTCTAAAGTCCCTTCAGTCCTAAATCTAGGAACACATGATCTTTTTTCATCAGTGTAGGGAACTCCCTCTATGTGGACTGGCCCTAACTTAGGGTCTTAGGAAGTGACCTGGAGGCATGGAGGGGTCAGCCAAGCAACCAGCATTTAGTAAGCTCCCACAGTCAGCCTGTGTCCGAGCAGATTCCAAGCCTCCCCTATGCCAGGAAAACTCACCCTGGACATGATTATTATCATTAATAGCAATAAGAATCATTCAAAGATTTACAAAAACCATTCGAGGTAGTCAGTGAAACTATAATGATGCTCATTTTACAGCTGGGAAGCCTGAAGCTCAAAGAGATTACTAGATGGTTAAGTTGCAGAACAATTAAGGGACGTAGCTAAATGTCTGGGCTAGGATTCAAACCCAGGTGTCCTAACCTGCAGCCCCAGCCTTAGACTCCACATTCTGTTTCTTCTCCGGAAGAGCGCAGTCTATTTCCTTGGATGGCTTTTTAGTGGTAGGGTGAGAGCAGGTGTCAGAGGCCGGAGAAGAGCTGAGTGGCAGAGACAGAAGGAAGGGAGAAGACCTGCTGCCTCCTCCCGGCCCAGCCCCTCATCTTCTCCAGTTCTTTATCAGACCGGCAAGCCTCAGATAAGATATCCAAGCTCGAGGCACGCCGGCCATTCCTTGGGATGCTGCCGAATCGAGAATAAGCAGAGGTGGTGGTGCTCAGAGATAACTGGTCCACGGGGCCAGCCCGGCTGCTGTCCAGGCAACGGGAGGAAGACTGGGAAAGGGATGGGGCAGGGGCTGGAAGAGCCAGTCAAGAAGGAAGAGAGGTAAGAAATTGTAGGGTTTGCTGGGCAGCTGAAAAGGAGGCCCCCATGAAACTCGGTCAAGGAGAAAGAGAGGAAAAGAAAGGGTGCTGGGACTGCGGGACACGGAGCAAATCACTTAACCTCCCTGGGTTTCAGTTTTCTCACCTGTACAATGGAGCTAATAGCACCGACCTCACAGGGTTTGGGGAAGGTTCAAATGAGATCATGTGTCGAAAGTGTTCTGTAAACCTCAAAGTGTTATGTAAATGTGAGTTATTAGGAGTTACGCTGGATTCTAGGATCCCTGAGCTCAGACCATTACTGGCTCATTTCCTCCTCCCTCCCCAGCTTTCCTCTCCATCCCATCCTGGCCAAGGACAAGTGTCAGTCAGCCTTTAGGCAACTGGCCAAATGTCCTGCTGGCTTCATCCGACCCTGCAAATAGCCCCTTGGCTCCCCAGAGAAGGTCAGGACTGTCTAGAGCTGAGGTCGAGTTTTATTTATTCAATGCCAAGCGAGGGTCGGTGGAAGGAGTGAGCAGTAAGAGAAACCTCTCCGGCCTCGTTGACAGGAGGGCATTGTCTCATCGGATGGGCACCTCCTCTGTTTGACTGGCTTTCATTCCAGCCGGATCTGGCCCCTTTTCCCCAGGGAGGCTGCGCTAAAGCCGGCGCTCATCCTGCTGAAGTTCAGCAGAGAGGAGAGGATTGGACGGGGGTGGGGATGGGGAGCTGTGCCCACACCGCTTGGAGGCAGAGGCTGGTTTGGGGACTGTGTCTCTGCACCGCCAGGTTACCTCCCATTTCCGATGTGTATGCGTAATTATTTACATGTTGTCATGCCGTTACACTGTGAGCTCCTTGAAGGCAGGGACTGTTTGTTTTTTGTTTTGTTTTGTTTTGTTTTTTTTTGGTTTTTTTGCCTTTGTTTGCATCTCCAATGTTTAGCACAGTGCCTGGCACATAGTAAGGACTTGGGAAATACTTATTGAGTCAAAGCCTCACTCCAAAAGCGATCAGACCAACATGACACCATCTGGGCTCCCCATCCCCTACAAGCTCTGACCCAGTGCTCCCTCTACCTAGCCTACTGTCTCCCTTCACCTCTCTCCTCCTTTCTCCAACAGCCACTAAGACATTAAATGCTGAACCTAGGAAAAGTTTCTCTCTTTGGGCTTAAATTCCTCACCTGTAAAATCAAGGGCTTGGGAGCTACCTTCAAAGATCTGATGCAGAATGGGAGAGGTGGCATAGCCCTGGAAATGCCCCTTTGGACATTTCTAAAAGAGAAGGAAGAAGAGTTTTTCCAAATTACATTCCAAGAAACTTGTAATCACAAGTTGAGTTCTGGGAAAATTCTAGGATGAAGAAAGGAAGGGTTGAGGATGTTTAGAATATTTTAACCAAGGGGAGACAGTAGGACATACTCACTGAAAGCCTATGGGGGGGGGGGGGGTCATGATCACTCCCAGATCCCTGGCTAGGGACAGGTCCTACCAGGCTATTGACAAAAGCTCATCCCAATCTTCTTGTGAAGCCTGAAGAACCCTGTCTCAGGAGTCAGAGGACTAAGGCTTCAGTCAGTTACCTTTGCAGATCTGGGCCAATTGCTTCCCCATTCTCGTCCTCAGTTTCCCCATCTGTCCAATGAAGGGGTTGTCCTTTAAGATATTAAAGGTCTCTGCCAATTCTTGACCCTAGGATAGGGGCTCTTGGAGAAGGTGGGCACAGAGAGTGCACAAGGCCCAGGTGAAACAAGAGACCCTGGGCCAAAGTGAATGAGGAGTTTTTATAATCAAGGATCCTTCCACCTACATGTTCGTTGATTCCATGATGCTCACATGGGACATGTTTGACCCCTGGGTGGGGAGAGGGCCCACTGTATGATTTTCATGAAACAGACTTGCTCCCCATAATCAGTGGAATGGGTGCTATTAGAGATGGGGACTGGGGAACATATAACACACATGCCCCCAAAAGAGTAACTAACAACCTCCTGTATCCTCCAGGACAAAGAAGATGCTGGTACTCTGGGAGAGGAGTCTGCTTCTTCCTGTCCAAGGGAACAACTTTCTCCCTGGAGGGTCCCCCCACTGGCGTTCTCAAATTGGCCTCTGCCTCCCAGCTAGGCTGACCCAGAGTCTTTTAGAACAGGAAATTCCTGTGCTTGATAGTAACCATCCCCTCCCTGCCCCCTAAACCAAGAGCATCCAACCCATTTCCTTTGTCCAGGCAGAACATCCCTAAATTCCTCATAGCATTTACAGAAGCCGGGGAAGGGAAGTTGGAAGCATCCACTTTTTAAAAGGGACGGGATCAAAGTAGAGAATAGAACAAGTGGGAGGTGGGATAGGAGGGAGGGAAATATAGTCAGTCTTTTACAATATATCTACTCTGTTATTGTTTTGCATTAGCCACACATGTACAATCTATACTGAACTGCTTATCTTCCCAGTAAGGGTGGGTGGCAAGAGAGGAAGGGAATGAATCTGGAATTCAAAGTTTTAAAATCAAATGTTTAAATATATATACATATACATACTATTATTAAAAAAAAGAATGGGAATAGGAAGAGAGCTCAGATGGAGTGTTATTTGTGTGTATCTTGTAAATATCAGTTTCTATGTTTATGTCTACATATTCACATCTACATATATATGCATGATGTCTCCCTTAAAAAAAAAAAAAGAAGAATTTACAGAAGCCCAGGTAAGATGATGTCATAGCCTCATCCATCCATCCTGGTTACCCTCCTCTGGCTTCTTTCCAGCTCGTCAATGTCCTTCCTAACACTTGATACCACAGCATTCCAGGTGAGGTCTGATGGGGTTGCACCTGCCTTTTCCTAGAATGCAGACCTCTCTTAATGCAACCCAAGGGGTCATTGAGTATTTTTTTATTTTCATTTCACCATACTGATTCATATTGATCTTTTTCAGAACAGCTGATCCCTAACCACGGCTCCCGTGAAGCTGATATTTTTGTACCCAAGTACAAGTCTTTACACTTGGTCCTAGTGGATTTCATCCAATTAATTCAGCCCACCACTCTCAGCCTGTCAAGATCCTTTTGGATCCAGTATATTGACTCTCCCTTCCAATTTTGTGTCATCTGAAAGTTTGATAAGCATGCCCGCTACGCCTTTGTCCACGTCATTGATAGAAAATGTGAAACAGCCCAGGGCCAAGCACAGATCCCTGCAGCACTCTACTGGAGACCTCCTGCCTTGTTGACATTGAACCATTAACAGCCATTAACACTACCTTTTGAGTCCAGCCACCCAAGCAATCCTGAACCATCTGACCATCCGATCCAGGTTCCTCCATCTTCTCCATCAGGAATACTATGAGATACTTTGTCAAAAGCTTTGACATTGGGAAAAACATTGAGGAAAACTGTATCCACAATGTCCCCCACACACACACCTACTCATCTAGTAATGCTGTCCAAAAAAAGAAGTGAAGTTAGTCTGGCATGATCTGTTTGCAGCTCTTTGTAATCACTGTTTCTCTTTCTAGATGTTTATCAACCATCTCTCTGATGGTTTGTTCTAGAAGTTTCCTAGAAATTAAAGTTAAGCTATATATTTGTCTATAATTTCCAAACTACATTTTCTTCCTTTTTTTAAAATCAGGACAATATTTGTTTTCTCCGACTTTGTGGTTTCTCTCCCATTTTCCAGTCTTCTGAATATCACTGATAGTGGCTCGGCAGTCACCTCTGCCAGGCCTTTCTGAAGATCTAGTTCATCTGGGCCAGCAGCTCTCCTCCAGGAGCCTTAATTTTCTTGAGTGTCAAACCTCCATCAGAAATTCTGGTTCTTTCACTTCCCGCATAGAGGTCATTCTCATCTGTCAAATGACGCAGTCGGATTCAGCGGCTTCTACAGTCCCGTCCAGCTCTAAATGTATGAAACTGTGAAATTATAATGACCAAGCCTAGCCCCAAAGAAGAAGGCATCTCCCAGCCTTCTTTGCAAAGACGGGGGACAAGGGACTGCAAAAAAATGTCAGACTGAGGTTTTTTCTGATCTGTTAGCTAATTCTGCTGAACTTTTTTTTCTCTTTTCTGTTCTTTGTGATAAGGGATGGCTCTTTGGAAGGGGGCAGAGAGGGGTAACATAACAAAAAAAAGTAAAAGCAAAAGATATTAGTAACAAAAATGAATCTTTAAAAAAGCCCTCTGTTTTCTCTCTTACCCTCACTTTGCCCCATGCCCATTATTTCCCCAGAAGTGTCCAGGAAAGGAACTAGGAGGCACCGGGCAGCCAGAACTGGCTTTGCCCTCACCATCCCATCTCAGCCCTGCCTGAGGTCTTTGGAATTTTCCCGGCATCTCTTCTCCTCACCTGGTGGTTTCCATTCTCTCTAGACAGGAGAGAAATGTTCATGTTTAAGACTTCCCAAGATTCCCTTTCTGAGAATTCCTCTTCCTCTTCTCTGGTGCAGCTCCTGCTAGTGTCTTTTACTGCTCCCTGTATACCAGGGTAGAGTTTCTCCAACTCGAGGTCATCCAGGAATGAATTGGAAATGTCCAGATAGAGAAATAATGGAATGCAATTCAGTATTCAGCCACCAGAAGGCAGAAGATGTGCCTCTGTGGGACTAATCAGAAAGAACAAACTTTAAGATAGGAGAGTCCAGTGAAGGTATTCGGGGGAAGGATTATAGGCAAGGAAGGCATGATCTCCTCTACTGAAATCAAGCCCTTCATGCTGCAGAAGGCAGCTCTAGTTACACAACCCCTTTAAAAGAATTCTCCTGCCCTAGAAAGACAGGAGCCCTGATACACTGTGGCCAAAATGTGAATCGGTCCAGCGGTTTTGGAAAACAATTTGGAATGATGAAAAGAAAGTGACCAAAGAGACTAAAACCTTTGGCCCAGAGATTCCACTTCTACACAGATAAACTGGGAGGCCAGAGACATCCCATATAACCACGATGTCCAGAGCAGCCCTTCTAACGCCATCAAGGAACCAGGAACAAAATAGATGCCCATCAGTTGGGAAACGGTGACAAAGTTGTGGTCTGTGAATGTTACTATGAAGAATTCCAAGAAGTATGAGAAGAGTCGTGTGAAGATTTGATGCAAGGGGAATGCATAGTAGAGGGAGGGGAGAACCCACACAGTGACAACAACAATGTAAATGGAAAGAAGAGAAAAACTGTAATAAAACTGTAATGTAATTATAATGGCCAAAGCTTGGCTCTGGAGAAGAGATTAGAAAACTCACCTTCCTCCCCTTTTTGTAGAAGTGGAATATTATATACACTGTCAGACACCATTCATTTGCTGTTTGGTTTTGATGAACTGCTCTCTCCCTCTATCACCTTCCCCCCCTTGACATCTTCCTCCCCCCATTCATCCCTCCCTCTCTTTCTCTCCTACCCTCTCTTTTTCTTTCTCTCTCTGTCCCTCCCTCCCCCCCTTCTCTTTCCTTTCTCCTCCTCCTCCTCCTTCTTCTCCCCTCTCTCCCCTAACACAAAGGCTAACTGGGTCCTGCTTCCTGAAGCTCCAAGGTCTGACAAACGTGGGCCAGGTTTTTGTCCTTCACCTGTCAATGCCATTTGCCCTGAGTTCATTGCTCTGGGGTTTCGAGACTTCTCCACAGAGAATGTCAGTCCCCCAGTCCTCAAATTCATTGGCCCTTATCTTCACCCAAGAAACTCCAGGGAAAATCATTACTTACAGAGTTACTGATTTTAGAAGTTGTAATGGGTCTAGGATCTAACAGTTCTCCCAAGCACAAAAAGGTACCCGAAATGTACAGATGTGAATCAGATATGAAATGAGTAGTTTATTCCCTCACAGAAAAATGCCAAGTAATAATCATTAACTGCTTAGAACAGAATCTAGTAACAGATCATCATTAGTACAATCAGATGGAAAGGTAATATAAAGACTTTTTTCAGACATAGTTTTTGCAGGGCTGCTCCTACACTGGACAAATTCTGATCAAACACCAAATGGAACGATCTTTCTGAGAGCCTCTCTTTTCTTTTCTTTTTAAAATTAATGTATTTATTTTTAGTTTTCCACATTCACTTCCATAAGATTTGGAGTTTCCATTTTTCTCCCCCTTTCTCTCCTCTGCCCTCCCCAAGATGGCGGGCAATCTGATACAGCCTCGACTTATGCATTCATATTAAACATATTTTCACATTAGTCATGATGTGAAGAAGAATTAGAACTAACGGGAGGAACCACGAGAAAGAAGAAACAAAACAAAACAGCAAAAGAAAAGGGGAGCAAATAGTATGCTTCCGTCTGCATTCATACTGCAAAGTTCTTTTTCTGGATGTGGATGGCATTTTCCATCGTGAGTCTTCTGGAGTGGTCTTAGATCCTTGCATTGTTGAGAAGAGCAAGTCTATGAAAGTTAGTCATCGCATGACAAGGCTGCTACTGTGCACTCCTGGTTCTGCTCACTTCACTCTGCATCAGTTTATATGTCTTTCCAGGTTTTTCTGAAGTCCAAATGCTCATGATTTCTTATAGCACAATAGTGGAACCTCCCTTTTCAATGCTGATGCAACCACAAGCTTCTAGTAGATGCTACCCTTTAGGAGCTCAGAAGGTCAATATTTTCTTTTTTTGCCTTTTGGAGGGCAACTGGGGTTAAGTGACTTGCCCAAGGTCACATGGCTATTTTTTGTGTTACCTGTCTGAGGCCAGATCCGAACCCAGGTCCTCCTGACTCCAGGGCTGGTGCTCTATTCACTGCACCACCTAGCCACCCTCACAAGGTCAATATTAAAAGAAAGGAAGCACAGAAAAAGAGGCAGGTAGTCAAGGTCCTCCAATACCAGGCTGGCTGCTTAAAGGCATTCTCCATGTGGGGAGTAAGGGCTTAGAATACCCCAACTCTAGCATCATGCAGTGGTAGGAAATGGAGTCACGTATTGTCTTCTTGAAATTGTCCCCCAAACCCCATCAGCCTGAAACCTCTTACTCTTTCAGGTGTGGCACATCAACCTTTCCAGCTCAGTCACCAACTGGGGGGAGGGGGAAATCAGCCAAGTAATCCATCATCCATCAGAGAATATTGTTTCTACCAAGTTTCTACTTGGTATTCCCAGGAGAATATCTGTGCATTCTACCAGGATGAGAACCTGTTACCTTTCATCTTTGTTACAACGAAGGATTTATCTGGAAATGGTGATGTAAAAATAAAATATTTTAACCAATAATTATGGTATTAAAAGATAAAATATGTTGTAATACTCTACATATATTTCTGAAGGTTTTTTGGTTTTTTTGTTTATTTGTTTTGCTTTTTGGGAAGGCAGGACAATTGGGGTTAAGTGACTTGCCCAAGGTCACAAGGCTAGTAAGTGTTAAGTGTCTGAGACTGGATTTGAACTCAGGTCCTTCTGACTCCAGGGCCGGTGCTCTATTCACTGCACCTATTTCTGAGTTTCTAAACTATCTGGGTCATCTGCTGGCCTTTGCTGTTGTCTGCAGCTGCCCCAAAACTCCAGAAAAATTCCCATTTAATTTCTTATGCCAATCCACAATGTATCAACACCATTATGGGGAAAGCCCCAACGTGAAAGGCATAACCATACAAGCATATGCACATTCACTCAATACACAGAACTCACAGAACAAAACTTTGCATGTTTTCAAAACAGGAGTATATTTGGGAGGATATACTTTTTTGGAAACTACTTTTCATAAGATAAGAAAGTTGTTGTTTTTAAGATTTTCCTCCATCTGTTTTATTTTTTCTTTTTCTTTTTTCTTTCTTTCTTTTTTTTTTTTTTTTGCTTTTTTTGGGAGGGCATTTGGGGTTAGGTGACTTGCTCAAGGTCACATGGCTAGTTTTTGTGTTAAGTGTCTGAGGCCGGATTTGAAGGTCCTCCTAACTCCAGGGCCGATGCTCTACTCACTGCTCCACCTAGGCACCCCTCTCCATCTGATTTATAAGCAGTTTTGAACATTCCCTCATAGTGCCTAGACCTGAAGACCCCCCCTGAAGAAATCTAATCCAATCCCTTCATTTTACCATTGAAGAAAATGAACCTCCACAAAAGATTAAGAGTCCTGTTTGAGGAGATCCAGGTTAGTAAGTAGCAAAGCTAGGTTTTAACCCCAGATTTCTAACAGCAAAGTCAAGACTCTCCCCACTATGCCATGCTGCCTAAATTCCCTACTCTGTGCAGCAGCCCTTACCCTTGCCAGCCATTCATCATTCTATCACTCGAGTGTGAATCTCCTCACACCCTCTGTTGCAGCGATGCCCCTTTATCTGAATCTTTTTGCTAGACTGTGTCAATAATCAGAATGTGGTTTCCTATCGAGTTTTGGGATTCACCTGCAACATCTTTTGTACCCTTCAAAAAGAAAAAGGCCATTTGGGTCAGTTTGCTGGTCAATTGAATTCAACAGTAATCCACTAAAGTATTGTTTCCAGAAAACAGAGAAAATGTTTCAAGCAGAAAGAATAATAACTCATACTTCCAGAACACTTCAGACCCACAAAGTGCTTCCACAGCGGCCCAGTGATATTGACACAGCTTCCTCATTGGGGTGGTTATAAGGAAAGTGTTTTGTAATCCATTTTAATGCTACAGAAATAAGCTGTCATGTTGCTGCTTCCTGCCCCACAGGGTACTAATGAGATTAACAACAGTAACAAAACCGCTGGTCTGTGCCAGTGAAAAGGATTACTGTGATTATTTAATCTTCATATCATCTAGAATCCTCAGTTTCAACTTTTCGGTAACCATAGGGCTCCATAATACTCCATCACCAAAAGAATGTGGGCACTTTTAAAACCAAGCCGTTGTCTTAAAGAGAGGCTGGGGGAAGAAGCGGGGTGGTATCATTAAGAAGACTCTGCAATTTCCCAAAGGGAATGTCTCCCACTCTTGTCTTGTTCACTCTGGGCCCAGCTCAGCATCCATTTACAATCTGTCCAAAGTACATATGTGACAGGTTTTATGGACTGCCCATCCAACTGCAGAGCTGGATGACAAGTTTCATCCATTTAGTTTTTCCTACTATGGTGAGGAAGAGCCAAAATTCAAAGGAGTGCATGGTGGGCTAGAGCAAGCAAGAGTTTATTATAAATAGGAATTATGTAAACCAAACAGTGTAAAGTACACCATAGAGGAAATGTATGAAGAAAATCAGCAAGCCAGTCATGTGGCAACAGCAAGGCATCACGGGCTCGTAGATTTAGAGCTGAAGGTAACTTCAGAAGCCATCAAATCCAGGCTGCTCATTTTACCCCAGGGGCCATTTTGATTACATAAATATCCACTGGGTTATTCTTGACCCTCTTGTCTGTGACCTCAGATGCTCGTCTATGCACTTTCCCAGAATGAGAACTCTGGTCTGCTGAGGTCTAAGATCCCTTGTCTATGACTAGAATTGTTCTTGATCAGATCACATGTGGATAATTGTGTGCATGTTTGGGCCCCTTATTTTAGGAAGGATGATGATAAACTATTTCCAAGGAAAATAGCCAGGATAAAGAGGGGACTGAAGACATCAGAGGAAGGAAATGGGCATGTTTCAGCTTGAGAAAAGGAGATTAAAGGGAACATGATTGTCCTCAAAGGTTTGAAGGGCTGTTATGTGGAAGAGGGATTTTATTTTTCTTCCCAGAACAGTGCCTTACAAATAATATTTAATAAATGCCTGTTAGATGAGTTAAAATAGAAACTGGGAGCAATAAAGAGAAATTTCAGAGAAACGGGTTTTATCTCAAAGGAAGTAAAATCTTACTAACAATAAGAGATGTCCCAAAGTGGAATGCACTGCTACAGACAGAAGGAATTCCCCATTTGCAGAGGTCTTCCAGCAAAGGACAGATGACCAATTATATGGAAGTGTTACAGAGACCATTTGGTGGTAGTGGCACACAATGTGTTACAAGACAGCCTCAGGAGGGCTTTTGCAACACTGAGATTCAATGATTCTGCATTTCCCACTGTCCCCCTCCCCCCAGTCTTATAAGGTTAATATCCTTCTTCCTTCCAATTGGATTGAATCTCAGGCACCCTGATCTACTTGTCCTCTCTTAGATCTACCCCCTCTCTCATCCAGGAGTGTGCTGGTAAATATTTAACAACTGACTTTCCGGGGGGTGTGGATATATATGTGACACACTTTTAAACATAATCTTACATTATTAACATTTTCTCTATTATTTCTTAAGTCTAGGCAATCAACAAAATAATCAAGCCCTGATCTGCAGCATGTTTGCCAATTTTCAAAGTGTAGTTACTCTGAACATTTAATACACTCAGGAGCCAGTTGGAGCAAGCTACAGCATATCAGAGACAGCTAGGTGGGGCAGTGGATAGCACTGAGTCTGGAGTTAAGAAGACCTGAGTTCAAATCTAGTCTCAGGCATTTAGTAGCTGTGTGACCCTGGGCAAGTCACTTAACCCTTTTTGCCTCAGTTTCCTCATCTGTAAAATGAGCTGGAGAAGGAAATGGCAAACCACTCCAGAAGCTTTGCCAAGAAGACCCCAAACAGGGCAATGGGAGAGTCAGAAATAACTGTACAGACAAATTTATTCAATGTCAAATTAAATAAAGATCCTAATATCATAGATTAGAGTGGGAGAAGACCTATTGAGGAGCAGAGAATTCACATCTCAGTGGTTCTGGTCTCCAAAGATGAGAAGGGATTGTTTCATTCTTTGTACCTCGAACAGTGATCGACACATTGAAGACACTTAATATTAAATAGTTGAGTGACTGATTGTCAGAGAGAGACCTTCATCTACATCTTGACTATGACACATGGTAATGTTAGGTAGGTGATGCTGGAGTGAGTGGGACATGAGGCAGTGGGTGAAGATTGGATTCTAAGGCCTTGGGTCTGAATCCCACCAGCTGTCTGGGTGACCTGGGGCCATCTCACTAAAGCTCCCTGGGACCTCACTTCCCCCTGTGCATAACAAGGTAACTAGAGGGACTAGGGGACTCCTAGGGTCTTTTTCCAACTCTGAGCCTTACAAGCCTAGTGGTGAGACCCTGGGCAAGTCACTTGATTCCTATAAGCCTTGGTCTCCTCAACTCTAAAATTGCAATAGCAGCCTGCTTTCCAAGGTTGTTGTGAAGAAAATGCTTTGAAAAAAAATTTTACTTAATTAAAATAAAATAAAAAGAAAGTGCTTTGAAAACCTAAAAGAGGAATGTGAGTAACAATAAAAACAGTGTGTCAAAAAGCAGAGGCTAGATTGAAGATCACTTATCAGGGGCTGTATTGCTTGTAGTCATGCCCTCAGTATGAGCTGGACTAAATGGTCACTGGCAACTGAAGCTCCTTCCGGCTCTCAAATTCTGTAATTCTTTATTGCTTTTAGTCATTTTTTAGTTATGTTCAACTCTCCATGACCCCATCTGGGCTTTTCTTGACAAAGATACTGGAGTGGTTTGCCATTTCCTTTTCTAGTTCATTTTATAGATGAGAAACTGAGGCAAACAGGGTGAAGTGACTTGAGCAGGGTCACAGAGCTAGTGAGTGTCTGAGGCTGGATTCGAACTCAGGTCTTCCTGACCCCAGGCCTAGCATTTTATCCGCTGTACCACCTAGCTATAATTCTATGAGGGCTTTCTTTTGTATCTACACTGCACCCTGAGGGACTCTCTGGACCCCTTCTTCACCTTATCCCCTCCTCTCCTTTCAGCTCCCTCTTCTACATTATATCCCCTCATGTGAATGTAAGCCCCTTGAGGGCAGGGACTGTATCTTTTGGCTTGTACTGGTATCCCCAGGACTTAGCATAGAGCCTGACACATAGTAAGTGCTTAAATACTTTATTTCTCTTAAACATTTCCTGCCCTCGAGAAGCTTAGATTCTGTTGGGGATAGAATATGCACACACATAAATATCTACAAAACAAGCGAAATAAATAAAAGGTAAATTTCACTGGACGGTGGCGCTAGAATCTAGGGGCATCAGCAGTAGTTTCATGAAATAGAAGTATCGTGTCGTTAGAGTTTTTAGAGATACAAAGGACTCTACAAAGTAGAAATGAAAAGGGAGGCACTCCAGTCATGAAGAACAGCCAGTGCAAAGGTGTGGAGACAGGAAATGGAGGGCTGAATGAAAAAAAAAAGAGCCAGAAGGCCAGTTTGACTGAATTATAGAGTTCCAGGAAAGGAAGTAATATATGTAATGTAATATATGATATGATATAATTAATATATGATATATTATGATATATTTAATATGATATCATATAAAATATATAATGAGATTGGAAAGGTAGACTTGTAATCACGATAATAAAATCCACCTATTTTCCAGTGATCAGTATCTCCCATCAAATCCCTCCCCCTGCAGGGTCTTTAAAGGACATATTGGCTCTCCTCAGTCAATAAATGAGAATGGAGGAGAATGGGAAACCAGGGTCACCCGCAGAAGAAGGGATGGGAAAAGGCAAGTACTCAGAACCAACCTCAGTGACCTGCCTTGTACCCTGAGCACAGCATTCAGGGCCTCCAGACACCTCCCATCCTTCTCCCATGGAAAAAGACCCAGAGTTCTCCCAGGGCTGCTCCCTCCACGCCCAGGCTCAGTGACCCAACAATGAAGCCCAGCGCTGCTATGGCGATGGTGGTCAGGGCCCTTCTGGAAGCAGAGGAAGCTTCTTCCTACTCCCCGCTGACTGTGGCTGAAGCTTAGCCAGCTTTCCTTGAGAGAGGTATGCCCGGGTCCAGGGGAGGCCAGGACCACTCCCTACCCTGCTCCACCTCCACTACATCCCCATTCACTTTTCCTCTGTCCTTCCATGCCCCTGTTCTGCCACTGGCTTTATGTAGGCATTAGTGGTGGAAAGGGCTGCAGAGATCACCTGGTTCATCTCTTGTCTTACGAAGGAGGGAACTGGAGCCAAAAGAAGGCATAGCATTTGCCCAGGGTCACACTGGCAGTGATTGGTATGTCCAGCTCCCTCTGACCCTCCACTGAACCGGGCTTTCTACTCTTCATGGAAACTTAGAACGAGTCACGCCAACTCTCTGAGCCTCGGCGTCCAAGTCTGAAAAATGAGGATAAGAATACAGTAAAAACACTGGGTCAAGAGCCAGGGGACCTGAGTTGTAGTCCAGGCTCTGACATTCACTACCTGTGTGACCTTGGACAAGTCTCTTAATCTCCCTAAGTCTCGATTTCCTCATCTGTAGAGTAAGGGGGTAGAACCAGATAACCCCCTAAAGTACCTCTTGCCTGTCACTCTACCTGCCTCACAGGGTAGTCCTAGGAACAAAGCAGACTGGATCATCTTTAGGCGGGCATTCCAACTGAGACTCCTCACATACCTGGATGGGCTCCTGGCAGGACACTCTCCCCTGGGGTCAGGCAGTCAGTCAATAAACATTGATGATGAAGTCCCTGTGGGAAGGGCTGCCCCGGGTGCCCTCCTTAAATGAAGGCACTGCCAGGAGCTCTCCAGCGTCCAGCGTCTACCCTCTCCAATCAGAGGGTGGGACTCAAGGGGGCAGGGAGCATCTCGGGGGTTTGAGTTTCAGGCCTGATATGATCTTGTAGGAAGATGAGTTTTTGGAGACAGTGATGAAGTCCAAGAAAGTAACCAGGTGGGAAATGATGCGGGGGCTGTCCCGGGTTCCCTCCTTAAATGGAGACCCTGAAAAGAGTTCCCCCATGTCCACCTCCGGCCCCCTCCAGTCAGAGGAAGGGAGGGACCCGAGCAGCAGGGGGGCACTGACCCTAATTCCAAGGCAGCTGCTGGTGCAGTGGATACAGGGCTGGGCCCAGAATCAGGAAGATCTGAGTTTGAATTCAGCCTCTTACAGGAGCTGGGTGATCCTGGGCAAGCTGCATCCTGTTTGCCTTGGTTCCCTCAAGTGTAAAGTGGTCATAATAATAGCATCTACCATCTACCTCCCAGAGCTGTGAGGATCAAATGAGATATTTAAAAGGCATTTAGCGCAGTGTTCGGACACACAGTAGGTCCTACATAAGTGATTATTCCCTTCCCTGAAGAGGTGTAAGTTTCAGAGTTGGTATGATCTTACAGGAAGAGCCATCTCTAGAGAAAATGATAATGCCCCACCCCTTCCACCTTCTTTCTGTGCGTTGTCTCCCCCATCAGACTGTGAGCTCCTGGAAAGTGGGGGCTGTCATTTGCTTTTTTTGTATTGCCCAGGATTTAGCACAGGACCTAAAATATAGTAGGGGCTTAATAAATATTTTATTGACTAAACTGACTGATTGTTCTAGAGAGTTAAAGGATTTGGGTTCAACTCCTACCTCTGTTGTTCTATCATAGGAAAACCTGGGTTCAAGTCTCATATCTGACCTATACTGGCAGAGCCAGAGCTTGTAGCTCTTTCAGATTTTAAGTCACATATGGGGCGGCTAGGTGGCACAGTGAATAGAGCACTGGCCCTGGAGTCAAGGGGACCTGAGTTCAAATCCAGCCTCAGACACTTGATACACTACCCGTGTGACCTTGGGCCCAAGTCACTTAACCCCAATTGCCCTGCCTTCCCCCTCCAAAAAGAAAAAAAAAAAAACAGATTATAAGTCACGGAGAAGGTGCATTGATAGAAGGGGCTTCTGTCTGAGAGCTCTGTGCAGTGATGAAATTATGAGTTTGGCTTAAAAAAAAACAACCACCTACCTCAATCCCTTTATGGTCTCAGGCACATTATCTGACCTTTCTGGGACTCAGTTTCCTCAACTGTAAAATGAAGTGATGGGGTCAGATGGCCTCTAAGGGGTCTTCCAGCTCTAAATCTGCTGTAGGACAGTGCAAATGGCCTAGATCTGGGGTTGAGAGGACCAGGTCCCAAGCCTAGCTCTGCCACTCCCTCTTGGTCTGACCTTGTATTGGCCACATGACCTCTGGGCTTCCTCCTCAGTAGAAGGCTGAACAAGTGGCCCCTTAGGCTCCCTTGTAGGAACAAAGCTGTGGCTTTGGCTTCGGATGCCTCCCTCACTGTGGCCCCAGGTTTTCAAAGGCTGAGCACAGAACTCCCTCAGTAGCATCCTGTATCCAAGGCCCAGCCTGGCTCAGTTCAAAGACTCAGCCCCAGGCTGCCTGGAAGTGAGAGCAGAGGCCATGCCCAAAGCTGGGTCACAGAATGATGCGGTCTTCGCCCCGAGGAGCACGGTCAATTCTCCAAGAGCACTGGGGCAAGAATCCACAGGACATTAAGCAGAGAAGAAGCGGAGAGCCAGCAGTCCCAGGACTGGTCTGCCTGATCCAGCGAACTAAATGATAAAAGCATGGCACTAACAGCCATGACAACACCTTCAGAGGATCCTGAATTCAGAACTGGTCCAACCTCCACATTTCTCAGAAGGGGAAACTGAGGCCCAGGCCCAGAAAGATGAATGTTCAGCCCACAGACCAACCAGGAAGTAAAGCGCAGAGTCGGGGTTCGAGGCCATTCCTCTGACTCCAAATCCGGGTCCTTTCCTTTGCACATTCTCATATGGATGACATTACTCATCTTGGACCTGCCCCACGGGCTTGTGGTAAGGGCCAGACAAAATAATAATAATAATAATAATAATGGCTACCTCCATTTATATAGTGTCTACTTTGTGCGAGGCACTGTGCCAAGGGCTTTACACATACCTCATTCAGTTTGAGCCTCATTATCTCCTTTTTAAAGTTGAGGAAACAGGTTAAAAGACTTGCCCAAGGTCATACAGCTAGTAAGCCTCTGAGGTCAGATTACATCTGAGGTCTTCCTGTCCCTAGATGCCTATAGCACATAGACAGGTTGGGGTCATATTACAAATGGATATGATTTTTTTTTAATGTTGATAACTTCTCCATTGTTTTCCTTTGTAATTCTCTGTAAAATCTTTATGTATGGGTCTGTAGTCCAAAGGGGTCCATGATACCCAGAAAAAAGCTAAAAGCCCCTGCCTTAGAGCATCCTGAGAACAGTCAGTGTCCCTTGGAAATTGCCTAACCCTCCCCTCCTCCCTAGTAGGATCTGGACAGTGTGTCCGAGTCTGCAGTTACAGAGAAATGGCTTCTCATGCCTACCTCGGTCTCTACCCGGTACCTCCCCCCCATCCCTGCTGATTTTGAATTGTTTTCTTTTTGTAGAATGGATGAGAGTTGTAGGCATCCCAGATGCAGTCTGGACCCCAAGAGTGGGACTTTGCCGGAATGCCTGTCCCTGGAGCAAGGCCTAAGGGGAATCATGGAAGGAGAGGAGCCCTCCCACCACTTCCTGCCCTCCCTCCAGAAGCCCTGCTTCTGTGGCTGTATCCTGCGAAGCAAGGCCATGCTCCACGATCGGACCCCCAGCCGCCCTCCAACCTGCCCCTGCCCGATCCCTCCAAAGTTCCCCCAGTTAAACTTCCTAAGGGAGCCCCTCACAACCTGGGATTCCCCACTCCCTGTGCAGAGTTCCTATAGACTGACCATAACCAGGGATTGGAGAATGGATGTTACTGGTGCCACTGCCCTCAAACCAGAAACACTGAGGCACCCAGCCTGGGCCTCCCTCCCTGCCATTCAGACACCCCGCCGACTATCCCTCAGCAGCATCGCCCAGGCTCCCAGGGCTGCCACTGACTCCCTGATGGTCTTGCCCCAGCGCCAGAACAGACCCAAACGAAAGATCAAACGCCCCCCCTTCCGATTTGGGCTCTGATGGGAGCTGGCTGACCCTACCTGCTCCCCTCCCCTCCCAGAACCTGCCCACCCACCCGCCTGCCAGTTTATTAAATTCATTTATTCACCCTCTCATTCATTCATTCGAATCTGTCCTAGCTCTGACACCGTAAGAGGAAAGATCCACCAAAATGACTACAGATTCATTCCACGACGGTTTGATCTCCTTGTTAGTGGTGGCCCTGTGGGGTCAGTTCTATAAAATCAGGCAGACCACTTAACATCATCACTGTTCTCTAGAGTTCTTCAGCAGATGTGAAAATACTAGGGCAGGAAGCTTTAGTCTCTATTCTAAGGACCCAAATAGATAACCTTGGTAAAGTGCCTCGTAGATTCTTCCCTCTCTCCCTCAGCCCCCTCCACTCAACCCATCCTGTCTCTTCTACACTTACACTATCAACCCCTTTACTTCCGGTCCTTGCCCCCTCTTTTTTTTCCCTCTTTTTTGGAGGGCAATTGGGGTTAAGTGACTTGCCCAAGGTCACAGGCTAGTTTTTGTGTTAAGTGTCTGCGGCTGGATCTGAACTCAGGTCCTCCTGACTCCAGGGCCGATGCTCTATTCACTGCACCGCCTAGCTGCCCTCCTCACCCCCTCTTGCATGGACTATTATAATAATCTCCTAATTAGTTTCCCTTCTTCTAGAGTTTCCAAGCTTTCTTTCACAATTGATATTTCAAGGACTGATCTCATCACTCCCCTGCTCAAGAAGCTTCAATCGCTCCCAGTTGCCTCTAAAGTGAAATAAATACAAACTTCCCTGTTTGCCATTTAAAGGCCTTTACTCTCTGGTTCCAATCTATCTTTCCAGACCAATTTTCCAGTACTTCCATCCTTCATTCCAAACAAATTGTCTGCTGTTTGGTATCTATTCTATCCCTTTACACAGCCTGGAACATTGTCCCCCCTTCCATCTCTCAGACTCCCAATCCAACATTCGTCAAGGTTTAACTCGAATGCAGCCCCCTCCCAGAGGTGCTTCCTGATCCATCCAGCTATTAGTCTGGATTTTGTATTGATTTATTATGACCGTGCCGTTGTATCTCCCTCCCCCACCCCCACTTTCCTGAGGGCAGGGCCTGTCTAACTTTGTATTCCCAGCACCCAGTATAGTGCTTTATACCCAGTAGTCAACAAATACTTATTGAATGGATGAATTAATGAACCAAATTAACAAATGAGACTATTTCCTATTATACCTCTTCACCATATACTACATTTCTACAAATATATATGTAGCCTATGCACTGTCCTCTGAACTCGGCACTCCGTCCCACCTCCATACCCCTGCACATTCTGGCAAGCCGAGAATATTAGCTCTCCTCACCTGAGCTGATCAGTCTTTGGCTTCCTTCAAAGCTCAATTAGGATGTCCTATCCTGTCTGAAGCCTTTCCTGACCCTCCCCTCAGTTGTCAGTGGGCTCTCCTTCCCAAATCACCTTGTCTGTAACCCATGTGTAACATAGTTTTACAAAAATGCCTCCATCTTGGGTGATCGGGCATTCCAAAAACCCATTACAGGTGGTAAATACTGACCCAACTCATTAGAATGTAAGTTCATTGAGGGCAGGAAATGTTTCACTTCAGTCTTTGTGTCCTCAGCACCCAAAGCAATGTCTGGCACATTGTAAGCACTTAGTAATTGCCAATTAATTGGAAGTACTTAATAACTGCTAATTAACTAATTAATCAACAAAAGTACTTAACCAATTGGCTTGGGACTACAAAGGCCTCTTTTCTCCCTCCCAAAGACATAACAGAGCCCTTAGGTGGCTGCCTGGATGGATCCCGACCCATTCCTGCTCAGGCCTATACTGCCAGATGGGTCATGGCTCAAACCCAGTCAAAAACACTTCAAAGATACTCACCCCACATTGTCACTAGCCTTACACTGCTGGGGGACGGAAGGGAGAGAACCACAGAGAACCATCTTAAGATAGAAATTAACAGTGGACAATTTGGGACATCAGGAATTTGGGATAGGTGTGTCCATCACAGGAAATTTTCCTTCTCTCCTGCCTCTTGAGGAGAGGTCACCAAGGAAAACAAGTGTTTGCAGCTCCAACTGGAAGAAGGGGATTAAGAATTGTCAGAGCATAGCCTCAGGGTGGATCTAGGCAGCTAGGAGACCTAGACTTGGGAATAAGGAAGACCTGAGTTCAATCCAGCCTCAGACACATCCTAGATGTGTGATCCTGGGCAAATCACCTAATCTCTGTCTGCCTCAGTCTCCTTATCTGTAAAATGGGATAATGTTTGTAAAAGGCTCGGCAAACCTAAAACACTCTATGTATGCTAGCTATAATATAGTGAAGTGGGATGGACTAGAGCACTTTGCAGGCAGCACTCTGGGTGCCTTCTTTAATAACGGGGCCCCTTAGACCTCTTGCTACAGGACGGACTAGACCTGAAAATCCTGAGAGGTCCCTTAGGCCCTGTGATTAGAGCTGCTGATGCCAGAAGCACCTGCCCTAACAAAGAGAGGGCAGAGATCCTGCCCAGCTCCAAGGGAAAGGCCCCGGTCTGTGCCCTCCCTCTCCACTTAGACTGGTCTGGAAGCTGTCCCTCAATTACTTGAAGAAGTCTTTGACCAGGGGGTATAGAAGAGCAACGAATGTCAGGACTGGAAAGATAGAGATGGGCCTGGAGGGCCTGAGCTTTTCAGGATCTTGTGGCCTTAAGGAAGCAGTGGAGCTTTCTGGGAGGCCTCCGACTCAGACTCCTTTCTTTCCTTCCTTTCTTCCCCTTCCTTCTTCCTTCTTGCCTTTCTCCCTTCCTCTCTCCCTCTTCTCCTTCCCAGCCTTCTCTTTCCTTCTTCCCTTTCCCCCAGCTTTCCTTCTTTCTTCCTTCCTTCTCCCCTTCCCTCCCTCTCTGACTCCATGCTCCCACTGGTTCAGGACAAGGCAGCACTGTATCCTGCCATTCTATATAGGAATGGCTACAACCTAATGCCCTCAATCTGCCGTCAGGGGACCCAAGCTCTGGCACTCACTCCCTGTGGGATCTCCAACAGGCCTCTCTAGGCCTCACTTTTCTGATCTGTAAACTGAAGGCTGGGACAAGATGATCTCCAGCGTCCCTTGGAACCTCAGGTCCCATAATCCAGCCTGGGAGGTGGTGCCCCTCACCTCCCTGCACATGCGTGGGCTTGCACTGAGCCAACTGGGTACCTGGCCAGCAGGGGTTACTGACCCTGAGCAGGGACAGATGGGAGGGTTCAGTCATCATTAAGCTTCATTGACCAGCATGGCTGGTATTTCCCAGGGAGAGGCATTAATCTCCCTGCCACTGACTGAGAGCAGACATCCTGCTGAGAGCAGTTATATAAATTCTGTTGCTCAAATTAATTAGGTTGGTGATTCATTTGTTTAATGAGGAGGAATCTGGTGGTAGGGAAGCCTGAGTAGAAGGCAGGCTGGCTGAGTCCTTCAGAACCCAGCCTCCCAGGGGCCTGAGCTGGGCCCATCTGAGGATGGCCCTGGCCCAGGGCAGGAGAACCCATGGAATTAACAGCCAGCAGCTCTGCTGCCTGTGGGAGGGCCTGGTCAGTTGGAACACAGCTGACAGCAACGGGAGAAGCACAGAACTTGGAGCCAATCAGAATGCAGAGATAGGTGAGGGACCATTGCCCATAGGAGCTGGGCACATTAGATCATGGGACAAATGAATGTGGCCTGGCCTGAGAAACTTTTGCCTTGTGGATATTTTTGGCGTGGAAAGGGAAAAAGGGAGAGAGGAAAAGAAAAGGGAAAGAGAGGGGAGTGAGGGAGGAGAGAGACAGACAGAGACAGAGAATGAGACAGAGAGAGAAACAGAGAGATAGTGTTAGCTTTCCCCCACTCTGACTAAAATGAACCTTTCTCTCCCTCCTTCCCCGAACTGAGCAACCCCTATCAGGAAGCTCATAAGTTCCTCAGGGACCCTCGTCCTTATCCCCAAATCCCCCTCCTCAGTGGCCTCCTGGACCTTTAATTCAGGTGCCGGATCCTACAACCCCCCTGGCACTCCCATGTCCTTGGTCCCTCCCACACAAGGACATGTGCCCTCTTTCTCCCCCTTCCTAAATACCTGACTCCACAACCCCACAACCAGGCTCTGCAACTGTAGGGAGAGGGGGAAAGGGGATGGGCTAGGGCAGCACGAGATATTTTGCATTTTATGCCATGTCATTTAAGACTGATCCCAGCATACCAAGGGTTTGAACCTCGGGGCTCGACCAAAAGCCATCCGAGTGACCCCTAAGGTAGACCCTGAGTGAGCTAGAGAAAACGGATTCCCTATTTTAATATGTGAACATCCTATCACTGCAACTGCTAGACTGAAGGAGAAGCCGGCCAGCAAAGGTGTAAAAGAACAGCTCCTTGTGGTGGGAGAAGGAGAAAGCAATGCTGCCAGGCTGGGGGGTTTGCTGAGGCTCCTAGCCCTGCTGGGAAAGCTTTGAGCGACACCTCCTGGCTATGTCAGATATTGCACTCTAAGCTAATTTAAACTCCCTTGGCTGGATAATTAGTTCAATGGCAGCTGCCCTCCTCTCTGAATAAAGGAGAGGGGAATAAAAGTGTCACAAATGGGCTCCTCTTGCTTTGGTAGGGCCGCTCTGCTAACCCTGCTCAGTCTCTTGTCACTGTCCCTGGCATCAGAATCCCTTACCAGGACAAAGGGGTGGGGTTTTCTGGGAATCATCCAATTCAGAATCTCCTTTCTTTCCTTCCTTCCTTCCTTTCTCTTCCTTCTTGCCTTTCCCCCTTCCTCTCTCCCTGATTCTCTTCCCACCCTCCTCCTTCCTTCTTCCCTTTCCCTGTTCTTTCCTTCTTCCCTTTCCCCCTGCTTTCCTTCCTTCTTCCCTCCTTCTCTCTTTCCCTCCCTCTCTGACTCCATGTTCCCACTGGTTCAGGACAAGGCAGCATTGTATCCTGCCATTCTATACAGGGATAGCCGCAACCCAATGGCCTGGATCTGCCTTCAGAGGACCTCAATACCAACAGCCCTGCCTTGTGCCAACAAATTTGGGATTTCGTCCTCCAGGTGAGAAGGCATTTCATGCCCCCTGGGGAGGTATCCTAACCCTCTCCTCCTAACATTTCTTCTCATTATTAAAGGCCTAAGAGGTCATGTGAGAAGGTGGCTTAGAGTACTAGGCATGACATCAGGGAGATCTGGATTCAGAGCCTGTCCTGACACTTAAGAGCTGTGTGATTCTGAGTCTTTTTAACATTTCCGTGCTTTAGGCCACTCACTACCTAGGACCATAGATCTACAGCTGGAAAGGCCTTCAGAGTCTGTGTACAACAGCCCACTCATTTTTACAGATGAGGAAATTGAGGCCTAGAGAGGGCACAGAGGCAGCCATCACCAGTGGTAAGCTCTTCTGACTCCGGAGGTATTCTTCCTCTGTCCCACACAACTGACCTCCTAAGTCATAAACAGCTGGGGAGCTGTGTTGGTAGAAGGATTCCCTTCAGGGTGAAATTGCAGGTGATTCCTGGAACAAAAGTCTGCTTGGCTGTCCATCAGGAAGTTATCCCAAGCTGCCCCTCCTACTTAGAAGGAAAGTGCTGAGGGAAGCAGATCGGGCTCCCTGGTCCCTGAAGGCCTCTGACAATGGTCATTCCAATGATTCTTTATTTTTTTTATTCTTTTTTGTTTTTATTTTTTTTTCAAATGCTTTATTAACTTCTGATTTACATCATTCATTTCTGCAAGATTTTGAGTTACAAATTGTCTCCCCGTTTTTCCCCTACCCACTGCCCCAAAATAGCAGTCCCACAGGATATCCCCTCCTCCAATCTGCTCTCTCCCATATTTTCTCCCATAGCCCTTTCTACTTTTCCAGTGGATGTCTATGCCCCAGTGCCTGTATATCTTATTTCCCAATTACATGTAAAATAGTATTAATAATAGTATATATATTTAAACATTTGATTTTAAAACTTTGAATTCCAGATTCATTCCCTTCCTCCCTTGTCACCCACCCTTACTGGGAAGATAAGCAGTTCAGTATAGGTTGTACATGTATAGCTAATGCAAAACATTAACATAGTAGATATATTGTAAAAGACTGACTATATTTCCCTCCCTCCTATCCCACCTCCCACTTGCTCTATTCTCTACTTTGATACAATCCCTTTTCAAAAGAGAGTGCTTCCAACTTCCCTCCCCCCTCAGCCTGCCCTCCCTTCCATCATCCTCCCTCTCATCCCCCTCCCCCCTACTCTCCTGTAGGGTGAGATACCCTATTTAGTGTGTATTTAATTCCCTCCCCAAGTCTAATTCACTGAGAATAAGGTTAACCATTCCCTTTTGCCTTCCTATTCTTCCCCTCCATTGTAAACATTTTCCCTTGCTTCTTCTGTATGAGATAGTTTACCCCAATCTGTCTCTCCCCATCTCCTCTCATTATGTTCCTCTCTCACCTCTTAATTTCACCTTTTAAATATCATCCCTTTCTATTAAATTGGTTCTGTGCCATCTCTGTATACCTGTAAAGATATATACACACATTCACATATGTGTTCATATGCCCATATACCCTCATATATAGACATATATATATTTCTATTCCCTTCAAATGTTTCATCAGTTACAATGATTGCTTTTCCATGTAGGAATGTTAATAGTTCAACTTTGATAAGTTCCTTATGATTTCTTTTCCCTGTTTACCTTCTCATGCTTCTCCGGCTTCTTGTATTTGAATGTCAAATTTTCTATTCAACTCTGGTTTTTTCAGCAAGAATGCTTGAAAGTCCTCTGTTCCACTGAATGACCATATTTTCCCCTGAAACATGATACTCAGTTTTGCTGGGTAGGTTTTAATCCCAGCTCCTTTGACCTCTGGAATATCATATTCCAAGCCCTTCGATCCCTCAGTGTAGAAGCTGCCAGATCCTGGGTTATCCTGATTGCGTTTCCACAATATTAAAATTGTTTCTTCCTGTCTGCTTGTAATATTCTCTCCTTAATCTGGGAATTCTGGAACCTGGCTATAATATTCCTAGGAGTTTTCTTTTGGGGATCTTTTTCAGGAGGTGATCGGTGGATTCTTTCAACCTCTATTTTGCCCTCAGGTTCTAAAACATCAGGGCAGTTTTCTTTGAGAACTTCCTGGAGGATGATTTCTAGGTTCTTACTTTGATCATGGCTTTCAGGTAGTCCAGTAATTTTTAAATTATCTCTCCTGGATCTATTTTCAAGGTCAGTGGTTTTCCCCATGAGATATTTCACATAGCCTTCTATTCTTTCATTTGTTTGGATCTGTTTAACAGCATCTTGATTTCTCATAAAGTCATTACCTTCCATTTGCTCCAATCTAATTCTGAAGCAATGATTCTCCTCATTGAGCTTTTGAGATTCTTTTTCCATTTGGCAAATTCGGCTTTTTAAGGCATTCTTCTCCTCATTGCCTTTTTGAGCCTCTTTTGCCATTTGAGTTAGTCTATTTTTTAAGGTATGATTTTCCTCAGTCAGGCTGTTGACTCTCATTTCGTAATTTTCTTGCATTGTTCTCATTTCTCTTCTCAGTTTTTCCTCCACTTCTCTTATCTGCTTCTTAAGATCCTCTATGGCCTATAACCAGCTCGTATTTTCCTTTGAAGCTTTTGGTGCAGGAGTTCTGACTTCACTGTCTTCCTCCTGTTCCGTGCTTTGCTCCTTTTTGTCCCCAAAATAGGAGTCTAGTGTTGGAATCTTTGTTTTCTTTGCCTGGTCATGTCACCCCTCAGTCACTTGACCCCTGGGCTTTTTACCACAGTAAGACTCTGCCACCAGACAGGGGAGCTTTTGTCCCAAATGCTGGGGTTTTCTCAGCTGCCAGAGGTATTAGTAATATATATATATATATATATATATATACCCTCTCTGAGGTCTCCACACGCTCTGGCAAGCTGGACACATACCCCAGGACTTCCACCTTAGACTGCAATCCAGATCCAAGAAGGTTAAAGCAAGAGCAATTACCCCTCAGACTGGTGCTTGGTCCCCCTACACTCTGCAGGCCAGGAGCTGAAGCCGTCACGTGGCGCTGCCTGGCTGTGCTGGCATCTCAGCAGCTTCTAGCCCTGGGGGGCAAAATCCACACACTTCCACTTACTGGGTCCCAAAGTCCAGACTGCAATGACCTCTCACTTTGTCCTTCACATCTATGTGTTGATAAATCTGGAAAAGGCCACAGCTGCTGCTGATCTAGAGTTCCTCGGTCTGGAGGCTGGTCAGGCCTCTGCATGGGGCTGGGCTCGGCTCTCAGAGCACTGTGCTGGCCGATTCCTGCTGGCCTGCGGGGCTGTCCTCAGTGGGAGGTTAGCTTCTCTGTGTCATTTTGTGGGTTCTGCTGCTCCAAAGTTTGTTTAGAGTCCCCTTTATACATGGATTGGGGAGGGTGGGAGCCAGAGCAGCGGGGAGGTCGTGCTTCTACTCCACCATCTTGACCCATTCCTATGATTCGTAAACAGAGTGTGTTGTAAAGAGGAGGAAACTTGGCAATACAGAAGCCCAGACTTGGAAACCCAGCAGCAGCAGCATTTATCTAGCATTCTGAGGTTGGCCAGGCACTTTATAATTATCATTCCCATGATTCCCACAGCTCTGGGAAGGGGGCGTTACTATTATCCCCATTTCATAGATGAGGAAGCTGAGACAGCATACCCAGTGACATACCCAGGGTCCACAGCCAATAGGGTTCTAAGGCTGGATTTAGATTCAAGTTTTCCCAACTCCAGGACCAGAGCTCTGTTAGGACAGAGTCGTTTACACTCATGTCCAACTCTCTCTGACCCCATTTGGGGTTTTCTTCACAAAGACAGTGGAGTGGCTTCCATTTCCCTCTCCAGCTCATTTTACAGATGAGGAAAATGAAGCAAATAGGGTCAAGTGACTCACCCAGGGTCACACAACTGGTAAGTGTCTGTGGCCACATTTGTATTCAGGTCCTCCTGACTCTTCTGCACCACCTAGTTCCCCTACCTATCTTATTACCCAGAACATAATCCCCTGGATTTTGAAGTCAGGACCTGGATTCATATCTCAGCTTTTCTACTTAACTACCTGTGTGACCTTAGGTTAGTCATTGGCCCTCCCTGGGAATCTGATTCCTCTTCTTTTAAATGAGGGGGTTAGACCTAATAATCTCTGGATCTCTAAAGTTCATTTCATCCCTTAAAATCATCCTCCTAAGTCACTGAAGTGCTCGAAGCAACAAATTCCCCGACAGGACACCGTCGGTGCAAAAGCTCTACCTGAAGGACAGAGAGAAGGCCAGCTGGCCCAGACCACAGAGATGGGAAGTGGGGAGTAATAAACCATGAGCCCTCAGAAGGAGGTTGAGGTCAGACTGTGAAGGGTCTTGAAGCCTAAACAGAATCATTTATATTTCATACTAGAGGTAATAGGGAGCCACTAGAGTTTATTGAGTGAGGGAGTGACAGGGTCTGAGCTTAAAGATCACCACAGCAGCTGGGTGGAGGACAGAGGGGAGAGTGAGACTGTTGTAATAACCTGCTCCCTGCCTGGCACTGTTCAAGACACAAGGGCAGTGAGGTGGCATAGTGGATAGAGTGCTGTGAGTCAGGAAGACTCATTTTCCTGAGTTCAAATCTGGGCTGAGTCTTAGTAGTTGTGTGACCCTAAGCAAGTCATTTAACCCTGTTTGCCTCGGTTTCCTCATCTGTAAAATGAGCTGGAGAAGGAAATGGCAAAGCCCTCTAGTATCTCTGCCAAGAAAACCCCAAATGGGGCCACAGAGAGTTGGGCATGACTAAAAAATGGCTGAACAACAACTCTGCATTTTTAGGCTCATCTGCCAGAAACAATTTTGTTTAATTTAACATTAATCTAATATCCACACCTTGGTAAACAAGACAGTCGACCCCATGCCATGTCCTCTGACATGACTCCCTAAGCTGCAAAGCAGGTGCTGACCAGCATTAGGGAAGGGATTTTCCTCTTCTGGAAGGTCCCTATCAGTGAAATCCTAAGCCCTGGCCCTCTCCATATTAAAAAAGATAGACCCATCTCTGTAACATCAATATTCTCCCAGTGGAGAGATGATCTGAAGTTACATTTACAGGAATCTTGAGAAAGGGGGGAAACCTGCATATGTTAATACAGAGTTTGGGGTTAAAATTCCAGGAGAGTTGAAGCAGATCTCGTTCCCTCCTAAGGGGGTCGTCACCTGGAATAAACAAAGGAAACTCCTTCTTGGATTGAGGTCAATATCCCTTCTCAGTGGAGAGAAGGGTGAGTCACAGAGCCGTCCCTGCAGGTGGGTGGGCAGAGAGGAGACTGCCCTTCTTCAGGTCAATAACTCACTTGATTCAGAGGTGGGGAAGGTGACAAGACTTACTCTGTTAAAAGGTCAGCTACCACCAGGGCTGTCCTGGAGCTGGCTCTGACAGGCTCCCAGGGGCCAGGGGAACATTTACACCTCAGAAATCCCACAATCAGGACTTGACTTATTGTTTGATTGTCTCTATACTGAAGAAAGTGGTGGAGAAAATGGTAATAATGTTAATTAAACTTAAAAGTAAGTCATGGGGCAGCTAGGTGGCAAAGTGAATAGAGCACTGGCCCTGGAGTCAGGAGGACCTGAGTTCAAATCCAGCCTCAGACACTTAATTCAAAAACTAGCCATGTGACCTTGGGCAAGTCACTTAACCCTAATTGCCCTCCAAAAAAAGCAAAAAGAAAAAAAAAAGTAAGTCATGGGGGGCGTCTAGGTGGCACAGTGAATAGAGCACCAGTCCTGGAGTCAGGAGGACCTGAATTCAAATTTGGCCTCAAACACTTGACATATTTACTAGCCTTGTGACCTTGGGCAAGTCACTTAACTTCAATTGCCCTGCCTTTCCCCCTCCAAGAAAGAAAAAAAAAGTAAGTCATGGGTGCTCACTCCACCCCCACCCAGAGAGCCAGTTGTTAAATATTTACCAGCACCCCCCAAGAATTACCCTCAATTCATTTTCTTTAAAAAAGCCTTTTTGTCCTTGACCCATCACCCACCTTCCCCAGGGGCTTTTCCTGGGAGTCTGGCAAGAGCTTTAGAGAAAGATGTTACTTCTTAATTTTAAAAGGAATATTTTAAATATGTTTCTATACAAGGGATGCCTAATCCCAGGCTTGTGTCCAATTAGAAGCCAAAGCTGAAATGAAATACCCTTCTGGGTTTTATCCCCTTCCAAGTGGGATATAAAATCAGCTGACCACCAGCCTTAGTACCTAGGGGTCCTTATATGGTACTAACCAAACAGACAGAAATGGTCCCCATCATCTCCTCAGGCCAGCCCCCGCTGGAGATAACTTGCAGTTTAAAAGAGTGGACATAGGACTTCACATACGAATATGACAATGTTTGGTCCAAAGGAATCCATCTCTAATGGTAAAAGCTTAGGTACCAGAGGATGATGGATTTAGAACTAGAAGAGGCCTTAGCAATCATCTACCACAGCTCCTAAGGAAACAGGCCCCTGGAGGGGAATGTGGCTGAGACCCCAAGTACAGGTAGTAAGTAGCAAAGGTGAGATTTGAACCTGGAACCTCTGACTCCGGATCCCCAGCACTTCCCATTGCACCCCAGAATGCTGCCAGGGCCCCTTCCCTGTGCCCCTCAGATCCCAGCAGACAGGCAGGACAGGGGCTGCCTCCTTCCCTCCAGGACTTCAAGGCTGTGCAGGGGGTCATGAAGCAGCCTCTGCAGACTGCTCAGCTTCCCTGGGACTCTGGTGGGTGGAGGGGTCAGGCAGCTGGAACAGCCAGATACCACAGATGTCCCACACTTCCTGGATCCCAGCCTGGGCTCCTGCTCTCCCTAATTCCAATATTTGGCTGCATCTCTCCCCTCATTCATATGCCAATGTCAACACTGCATAATCTGCCCCAAACACTAACAGATCTGGGGCTAGGAAAGGGAAAGGACAGGGTTGGGGAGGGGGGAGGCTGGGGGCTGGGAATGGGGGGGGGGGTTAAGCCAGGGGGGGCAGGAACCTGGAAGCACTTAGATTGACTCTTTGGGGTCCTCCTTCCTTCCCTGAGTCTCCTCTTCCCTCCTGGAACGTCCAATCTCACCAAGGAGACCAGATGGTCAGACTGGAAGTGGTCAAGAAACAAGGTGAGTCAGGGTGTGGTTAGGCCAGAGAGCAGGACACAGGTAGGCAGGGCCAGAGGAGGGCAGAAAAATGAAGGAAGCAGCTCACCTAAGCCAGAAGGGACCACAGAGATCACCTGACCCAACCAGCTCATTTTACAGATGGGGAAACTGAGGCCCAGAGAAGTAGAGTGACTCATATAGCTAGTTAGAGGCAGAGCTGAGACTGGATCCTCAGATCTTCTGAGGAAGGCAGACGTGTGATGGAAGGCTTCACAGAGGCACACAGAGAGGGTACTAGGGACACATATGAGAGTTTATGGTGCTTAATAAAGGTTTACTGAACTGAACTTAGAAACAGTCTCCAAATATCTCACACACACACACACACACACACACTTTACAGATGGGGAAACTGAGGAAAAGGAATCTGCCCAAGGTCACAGAGGTAGCCGAGCCTGGGAGAAGTCAGCAGAGCTAGGGAAATGAGAGCCAGATGCCTATGGTGGTGTCAACAGAAAGAACAAAAAAGCCAGGACTGAGAGCTGGGGAATACAAGGATGAAGCTTGGTTCCAGAGAAAAAGGACCAGAGGTGGGGTATGCCCACAGAATACTGCATATGCTGTCATGGCAAACACGGCTAGTATTTTTGTGTGGGTGTTAAGTGTTTCAGGCTGGAACCGAAATCCGGTCCTCCCAACCCCAGGGCCAGCGCTTTACTCACTGCGCCACCTAGCCGCCCCGTAAACCTTTGTTATAAGGCATGACTAACTAGATAGGGGGAGGAGAAAATGGAGGTGATGTTAGCAACAAAAAACATCAATAGAAAAACTTTTTAAAGGAAAGCTGGGCTGAGAGTATGGAGAGCTAGACTCTAGTTCCTGACCATTTCTTTGAGCCTTGACTTCCCCATCTTTAAAGACAAGGTGCCCAAATCCCTCACTTTCAGGGCTGAAGTCTGATGATCTCTGTGGGATAGGTTTGGAGGGGAAGAGAAAAGAGAGGAGAGCATATGGAGAGGAGGAAAACAAGCAGAACTCAGATTCCAGACAGATTCTAGAAGGAGACCCGGGAGAAAGCCATCGGACCATCGCAGAGAGAACCTGGAGACTTCAGACTGCCAGAATATCAGAGGACCCTCAGAAGTCATCCAGTTCATGCCCCTCACTTTACAGGAAGGGAAACTGAGGCACATTGAGGGGATATAATTGGTAAACTCATCAGGAGTCTGTGTGCCAGACTCCATGCTCAGCTCCAAGGCTACAAACACAGAGCTGGTTGTGAGACCTAGAATCAAACGGTCCAAATAGGTCCAAGCTTTTCCCCATTGCGTTCTTGATTTGGGGCTAAATCTGTGGGCTCTCCTTCCTGCGAAGGGTCTGCCTGCTCCTATTTCAGCGCCTCCCTTGGTCCCGTTTCCCGCAGGCTCTCCCGCGGTCCTGGAGTCAGCTTCCAGCATCCCTTGGTCCCCTCCTCCTCCTGGCTGGGAATTCCATCACTGACCCAGAAATGGGGAGAGGCACCAGCAGAGTCCTGCTGAAGAAGGAGCACAGTATTGCGGGAGCGCTATCCTGATGGAGGTGCCTCTGGTCAGTGAGCCTGGGACAAGAGCTCTCAGGGCACCCAGCTCTGGCGTCTATGTGCAAGGGCAGGGCACGCACGCACAGCATTTTGGAATCTATCTTTGGCTCTAACCTTTTCTTTCTCCACTCCAGCCCCGAGTGCAATGCTGCAAGCTTCCACCAGAGGGCATAGAGGAGCTACAATTCAGGGGGCTACTATGAGTCCCCTCTCTCGAGTTTAGAAAATCCTCCCCTGCATGGGGGAAGGGAATAAACATTTACAGAGATCCTAGTATGCGCCAGGCATCGTGCTAAGCTCTTTACTATCATCTCATTTGGTCCTCTTGACAACCCTGAAAGAGATAGGGGCTATTATCCCCATTTTACAGGTGAGGAAACAGGCAAACAGAAGTTACATGACTTACCCAAGGTCACACAGCTATTCCATGGCAGAGCTGGGACTTGAACCCAAAGTCACCCCTCTTTTGAACTTCTGTAGAGGGCACCACCTTCCTCCAGTAACCCCTGTCTGCGAATTTAGTGTTCCTTGATTCCTGACCCTCCCTTACTCCTCAAAGCCAATCTATGGTGAAATCTTGTTTCTGCCTTCACAACATCTCTTAAGTAGGTCCCCTCCTCTCTGCTCAGGCAGCCACCACCCTCATTCAGGCCTCTTGATTGTCTGAGTTTCCTGCCTCAAATTTCCGCCCCTTTCTAGTCCCACCCCTCAAGAAAATGAAATGCTTCCACTCCCCATTATCTCTCCGAGCAAATATAAACTACTCTGACCCTCAAGGCTCTTCACAGTTAAGTCCACATTCACCCTCCCATACTTATTACATAATTCTTATGGGAGGAGCAATTATCTGAACCCATCCCACCCTATGTGGCTTGGTTTCGTTTTTCATTAAAACAGACTTGGCTTACCCAAGGGACTAAGGACTCAGACTTCGGACATTTCCTCATTTCCCAAGAGAAAAGGAGCCGCAAGGACCTGGAGAGGGCCTCAGATGCCTGGCTGGTAGACCACAGTGGGAGCTTTGCTCAGCTGAATCAACTCAAAGTATTCTCAATGCCTATCCTTGTTGAACGTCTTTCTCCTGCTATGGCTAAATAAACCTCTTTTTGTCTACTACAAAAGACCTACAAGCATTTCATTTTATTCCAATACTGAACCTAAACTAACAGCAAAATGGTCTGAGTTAGGCCCAGCTGAGAACAACTCCCCATCATATGCTCTACAGTCAAGTCTTTCTGTTCTTACTGTTTTTCAGTTTCCCTTCTCCAAACCTTTGTGCTGGCTGTTCCCCATGACTGGAACACTGTCCTCCATCTCCATCAGATTCTTTAATTTCAATGCATTGTTGGTAGTTGTGAACTGATCCAACTGTTCTAAAAAAATTTGGAACCATGCCTAAAGGGCAACCAAATTGTGCATACCCTTTGATCCAGCAATACCACTACTAGTCTGTATCCCAAAGAGATCATAAAAAAGGGGAAAGGACCCTCTTGTACAAAAACACTTATAGCAGCTCTTTTTTGGTGCCAAAGAATTGGAAATTGAGAGGATGCCCATCAATTGGGGAATGAATGAACAAGTTGTGGTATATGAATGTAACAGAATACTATTGTGCTATAAGAAATGGTGAGCAGGCAGATTTCAGAAAAACCTGGAAAGATTTACATGAACTGATGCTGAATGAAGTGAGCGGAACCAGGAGAACCTTGTACACAGCAACAGCAACATTGTGCAATGATTAATTATGATAGACTTAGCTCTCCTCAGGAATACAATTTTTTACAGACACACACACGTACAAGAGGCATCATGGAGTAATGAAGAACCAGTCTTGAGGCTAGGAAACTCTGCTTCTGTCACCTATTAGCTATCTATAGAAGTTACCCAAGTTATAGAGAAGGTGCCAAACTGCACTGGTAGAGAGTTTCCTCACCTGGGAGTTCCCTATACCAATGAAACCACAAGTCCAGTCCCTTTCCCTATATTACTAACTATTTCCTCCCCACATAGAACACACTCTTCTTGAGGAAACGGACTGTCTCACTTTTGTCTTCATATCCCCAGCCTCTAAAAGAGTGCCTGGAACATAGTAGGTGCTTAATAAATGCTTGCTGATTATTTGAACCTAAACTTGAGGGGAAAACTCCATGGCACAATGTTGCAAACTCCAGATCTCTGCCTTCTCATATCCACCTCCTGGCTTCCCTGGTTTAGTCCCAAATAAAATATCCCAGGGAGCCTCTCCCACTCTCTCAGTCCTAATACAGTCTTCCCTCTGTTGATTATTCCCTATTTATCCTATATATGATTTGTTTGTACCTATTTATTTCCATGCTATTTCCCCATTAGATTACAAACTCCTTGAGGACAGAGATTGTCTTTTGTCTTTGTTTTATCCTCAGCACAGAGTACAATGCCTGGCACATAGTAGGCTCTTAATAAATGCTTATGAATTGGCTGACAGATCTGGAGGTAGAAGCCTTGAATCTACTACCCACTCCCTATTCAACCTGTAATTAAATCCCTACCCTTCTCTGTATTTAGGTCACTTTATCTGCAAAATCCCTTATTTGTGATTCTTGTCCTTAGGCCCTACCTTTTCTTAATCTCTCCTATCTGAAGTCACTCTGACATCATTCTATCCCCATACCCACCTTGGCCAAAGACATAGGATCATAGGATTTAGATCTGAAAGAGACAGAAATGTAATACAAAACCCTCATCTTGCAGCTAAGGAAAGTGAGGCCCAGAGAAGTTAAGCAGTCCTCCCCAAAGCACACAGTCTGGGCTAAATCTTAACTCCCCCACCCCTTTTATTTTGAGATTGTGATCAAACACCAAATTTAAGGTCAAGTTCATATAACCTGGTCCCCTTCTTTCCTAAAGGGTCTGAATTTCTTAGGAAATTCTGAAAGACACAGGGGCCTTCAAGACCCAAGGAAATGTGACTCTCCTGTCCACACAGCCTCTCAGCTGCTCTCTGCTACCACCCGTTGAAATGAAGATGCCAAGAGGCCTCCATTTTTCACAGGGATGGCTCTGTTCTTTTGGTCATAATCTCAGTCTATTGCCTGGGATTGTGGCTATTATACCTATCCAAGAAACTAGCAGAATCTCATAGAAGCCTTCAAACTAAAATAAACCAAGTTCTTTCATCTCCGTGTTCTCTTGCTGGGCTCCCATCCCTCTAGCTCTGATTTGGGGTTACCACAAAATTCCTTTCAATTCTCAGTCATTACCCCCATCCAACCATAAATCCGTAACCCTTCAGCACAAAGGAATTGTGTGAAAACAAAGTAACCAGATTCCATTCAGTTCTCTTACTCCTTTTATTAACTTTTATTATTTGGGGTTCATGGTCATTCCTCCTGCAACTTTCGGTTTACCAAAAGCCTATCTTCTGTTAATATTAACCTTACCTGACCAAAACTTTCCTCCTGGAATAACAGTGTTAAGGCAAGATTGTTTAACATTTCTGCAGTACAAGCCAAACCAGATTTTGAGTTCCCCAAAGTAATTTAGTTATTTGTTAATTCTCCTAGCTTAACTGTATAGGGGAAGATTTCCCTAACACCAATTTTCTTGGTTACTTTGGTAACATATAAATCTTTCCCCTCAATCAGCCTATTGTGAACACTTTAAATGTCATTTAATCTATAACTTAGTTTACCTATAGAATCTGTTTAACTGTGTTTTTTTAAGAACATATGAGATCATTATTTTCCTTAAATTAGTCTAATTTTTATGACACTGAAAGAAGCATGGGATTATGCATCTTTTCTTTAGCTTTTTATAGCCTGAACATACAAGATTTCAATATATAAAAGAATTATTTCTCTATAATTATGATGTAATTTTGCCTATAAGGGGCCTTGTTAGAATCCCAATCCTCATTCAGACTTATTTATTTTTGTTTGAGATATGAACCTTTGCTTAAGCATAATAAAACCCAGATTTTTACCTCTGTAATGCCTGTATTGTGGTAGAACAATTCAGGCAGCAGTGACCTACCACAAGAACATGGAAAGGAGATATTTCTCCCATAATAAAAGAAACAACAGGACTCAAGAACTGATTGGATGTGTGTGGAAGGTGCCAGTGAGAATAAGGACGACACCCTGATTGCAGAGGTGGGTGACTGGCTGGAAGGATGGTGATCCCTTCAACAATAATAGGAACATTGGGAAGAGGGGCTAGTTTGGGAGAAAAGAGAATGAGTTCTTTTTTGCACTTTTTGCTGAGTTTGAAAAGCCTCCAGGATGTCCAGTCTGAGGTTCCTAAGAGGCAGCTGAAGATATGTGACCAGCTCAGGAGAGACAACAGATATATGGTCTGACCTATACAGTTCTAGAAATCACCATCCCAGAGCTGACCCTTGAACTCGTGGTGGCTGCTGAGCTCACCAAGCAAGATGGTATAGAGCAACTATTTCAAACTAAAACAGAAACAAGGCCACTTACCCAAATATAAAGATCCCCAAGGTCTGCATAGTAACTTGGTTTTGAAATGTGATATTATCTATCTTTTTATTTATTTTGTTAAGTCTTTCCCAATTACATTTTAATCGGGTTCTGGCCACACTCGAGTGCTGTGGGCCACATTCCTCCAGGCATTTGACATCACCAATATAGAGGAAGAAGAGGGCAGAGCATTCAGGGACACCCACAATTAATGGGAATGATAGGGCTGAAGGGCCAGCAGAGGAGACTGAGGAGGAATGTGACGGGTAGGAAGAGTGAAAGGCAAGTGTCCCTCCTGAAAAGCTAGAGAAGGGGGAGTATTGAGGAGAGTGATTGACAATGTGGAAGGCCCAGCAAAGGTCTAGAAGGATGACAACACAGAAGAAGCCTTTGTCCAACCCAACAAGCATTTATTAAGCACCTGTTATATTCAAGGCACTGTGCAAATCCCCCAGGAGTATGAAACTAAAACCAAAAAAAATCCCAGAGTTCTGCTGGAAGAATACAGCATGTAAACTGATCAATTAATCCATGATAATTGGGAGAGCCAACATCATTGGGAAGTGTAAGTGGAAATAAGAAATGGGTTAGTGAATAGGAGGAGAGATGACTTCAGAAATGAAGGTAATGTAAAAACAAAAAAAAAAAATCAATAGAAATTTCTAAATAACAAAGAGACTAGAAGTAGAATAAGAAAGTGGGGTTGTAGTGTCGATTCTTCTAACCAGCTGTACCACATTGGACAGGTCTCTTGCCCTCTGCAGGACCTGTGAGGAGCTCAGCAGCCTTCCCACCACCGCAGGAAGCAAAATCGAGTTACAAGGCCTGCAGAGACAGCCAAGGGAGCCCTTTTACCTCTGATGGCAGCATGATGAATCAGCACAGGTCCCTAGATCCAGGATGCTCCCTGCTCCCTCCCATCCATGAATGGTTCTGCTTGACCTAGATTAAAAACCCACTGGACTTTGTACCCAATTCCACCCCAGGGATACCCAGAAAACTATTTCCAGCATACTTGACTGACCTTCTTGTTGTGAGCATTTCCCACCAGTAAAGTTTTTTCTTGGATAATGCTGTTTTGGGGGGCTCTGAGCTCCCTTGCACCCCACCTCCCCTCACACTGGTCCTCATTTTCCTGAAGGTTTAAGAAGAGGTCATCTCCTAAGGCCTCTCCAACTCAACCATTCCAGGTTCTAATGGCCCTTCTAACTGACATTCCCTGGTCTAAGGTCCCTCCCCCCTCTAACCTTATCTGTTCTAAGTTCTAAAGTCCTCTCCAATTTCAAAAACCCTATAATTCTACACTAAAGGAGGGGAAGGAGCAATAGATAAACAGGGCAGAGAGCTGGCTCCTCCTGGAAGTGAACTGAGGAAGAGGGAGAAAGGTTTATGAACGGCCAGCCTCTCCCTGGCTCTGACATCTAGAGCCCCACAGCCTGGGGTTTCTCCCTGTCCACACCTCCCTTCGGGCCCAGGTGCCAGAGGAAGCTTGCCCTGGGCTATGGGCCTGTGTTGCCCTCTGGCAGTGTCTGGTTCATTGGCATGTCACCCTAAGGACTTCAGTCCCTCAGAGGTGGGGGGGGGAGGTCATGGGGGAGCCATCACTAATCTGATCTCATTTGGAGGCTACAAAGGTCCCTTCTCCTGCCAGTCTAACCCACATAGCTAAAAACTCAAATACAACTTCAAAGGATTTGGGAGCGGTATTTAGAGGTTATCAAGTCTAACTCCCTCATTTTACAGAGAAGGAAACTGAGGCCTCACAAAGTAAAAATGAATTAAAGGCCCCGATCACCCCTGCATTAAGGTCAGGGAGCGTGCAAACATTAGACCCTCTGACTCCAAAGTCCCTGTTCCAATGCACCACAACGCTTCTGGGGTCTAAGAATGGTGGAAACAAAAAATAAGGCAATCTACCTTGATAACCCTTGGGCTCCCCTCTGGAACCCTGAGCTCTCCAGCTCCATTTGAATCTAAGCCCCTTGAGAGCAAAAACTGTCTTGCTTGCATTTATAGACACTGAGGCGAGCACAGCACCTGGTACCTTAGTAAACCCTTTATAAATAAATGTTCCCTCAATCTAGCCATTTAATGTACGGTGGCCATCTCCAGTGTCCTGATCTGTAGCCTACCAGAGGACCCAGATGGCTCTGGAGCAGCAGGTGAGGCTGGTGATTTTGCAGTCCTGCCTCACTTAAATCCAGTTCACTTGCAAGTCATGACATCACCTTTCTGCTGCCATGGTCCACTTCCAGAAGGAAAAACAAACAACAACCTGCAAGTAGTCAGCAATGCCACACTGGGGACCCAATTGGCCATTCCTCCCTCCCTCCTTCCCTTCCTTCCTCTTTCCCTTCCTAGGTACTAGGAAAGAGAGAGGCTCATGAGATTAGCAGTGTTTCCGGTATCAGAGAACCATAAAAATGAAGGTCACCCATAAAGAGGATTAGGGTTGCTCTGGAGACCCCAAAATACCAACATGCCGGGTCCAGCTGAAGGAATTCGACTCACGTCTTCTCAGCCAAAGAAAAGGATAGTTTATGAAAAGTTCGCTTGTATTGGACACAGAGTGAGTCTGTGCTAGGTCACTCTAGGGCCCTCTCACACACACAGAGGCAAGATGGGGTCTTATATACAGAAGGCTGTGGGAGAAATCTAGGGTGGTCTAGAGTTTGGGGAGGGTCTTCAGGAGTGAATGAGTTCAATGAGTGATTAAGGGTGGGAAGTAGCTGGAGGCTACATGGAGACTACAGACCATGGTGGGCTAGGCCACTTCAAGGGTGGAGTGATATTTTGATAGGCTCAAGGGAAGGAAGTCTAGTAACAGAGGCTTGGGCTCAACCACAATGTAAGGCTTAGGGCCTCATGCAAATGCCTCATCAAATGAGACAATTTAATCAGAGTTCAAGGGGGTTCCCAGAGCCCATACCTCATTAAGACTGCTGAACAGATCGTCCTTTGTCCCCACCGACAGGTCCGACAGGTCCGTGCAAATAGCTAGTCTAAACTGCCCAGAAAGTCAGGCAGGGCTAGAGCTTCAGCCCTGGGGCTACAGAATTCCATTGGGTTTGGGGAGGCCAGTTTTGTCCTCCCCAAAGTGCTGCTGGGAGGGGCAGAAATCACTTCCCCCTGCCAGTCTGATCCTGACTCCAGAACTTCTGAGATTGGGAAGAGGCTGGAAACATGAGTTTGCCTTGAGGATTGCCTTGAGCTCCGGGAATGAAATGGCCAGAAGAGGCTTCCGGGAGCTGAAGTCCAGGTTCCTGCTTATCTAAGAAATCGAAAGTTCTCCCTGCCCCACAGCTGCTGGGGGAGGGCAGAAGAGGGCAGCTTAGCCTCCCAATCATAACATGTGGACAGTACTTAGCACAGTAGCTGGCATGTCTCAAGCTCTTCAGTAATAAACTTATTAATATTTACTAATAAATACTTATTTCCTTTTCCCTTTATTTTTTTCATTTCTTCCTTTTTCCTTCTCTTTCCTTCCCTCCGTTCCTCTCTTCTCTCCTCCCTCCTTTCCTTCTCTCCCCTTTTTCCTTCTTTTCTTTCTTCTTTCCTCCATCCTTCCCCTTTCCTCCTTCCTTCATTTCTTCCTCCCTGATTTCAAATCTGGCCTCAGACACTAGCTGTGTGACCCTGGGCAAGTCACTTAATCTCTGTTTGCTTTGATCCACTGGAGGAGGAAATGGCAAACCACTCCAGTATCTTTGCCAAGAAAACCCACAGACAGTATTGGTGTGTTGTGGTCCAGGGCATACAATTACACAACAGAATTATAATTTTAAAAAAACAGTTCAATGCCCCAGGTTAAGAACTCCTGCTACAGATGATGTTGCCACACCCACTGGCACCCTGCTGAAAGGACTAAAGGCATCTGATGATGCCAGGCAATTAACATTTATTAAATGCTTACTGTATGCCAGGCACTGGGGATACAAGACAGAAACCACCTCTGTCCTTGGGGAGGTCGTGGTGTTCAATAATGGGGGAGACCAACACGGGCTGGTTTTACAGATGAGGAAATCAAGGCCTGTCACAGATGTCATAAGTACCAAGGACTTGAGTTTTGAATTCAGGTCCTCTGAGCCCAAAGCCAGAGCTTTTGCCATTTTATCAACCCAACGTTTTAAATGAAAATTAAAGACCGAAATGACAGAGACAACAGAAGAGATTCTGTTAGAAGAGAGTACAGAATTAATTGGCAGGATCATCTCATTAGCACATAGAGCTCTAAAAAATGACTGATGATTAATATGGAGCAAGAGCTGAATAATAGCAAGGAATAATAGCTGGCATTTCTGGAGTGCTTTCAGGTCTGCAGGGCCCAAGCACTTTACAAATAGCACCTCATTAAATCTCCACAATAGCCATGGGAGGAAGGTGCTATTATGAGCCGCATTCTACAGATGAGGAAACCGGGTTGAGAGAGGTTAAGTGACTTGCCGTGGGTCACACAGCTAGTACATAATCTGAACATAGATCTTAGTAAGTGTTTTAGGTTGCATCTGAACCCAGGTCTTCCTGATTCCAGGTTCACCGTGACCTCTGGCTGCCAAGGCTATTAGCTGCTCTACAAAAATATGCCCGGTGTTTTCCCACCGATGTTCTTTTGTTCTCCCAACTATTTTCTCTGCCTGGAATTCCATCCCCTCTTCTTCACATCCCTGGTTGTAATCCCGCTTTCCAGACCCAAAGCCAAGGCCATCTCCACCAAGAAGCCCTCCCTTAAGATCATGGTGTCAAAGAAAAAAAAATGAATCGTACTGTAAAAAGCTCCAGGTTGGCAGGGTCATTTTCTTTAATGAGTCATTAATCTCCATCCAAGTATTTTTAGCTTAGAGCAGGGGTTGGTAGGAGCCAAATCCAGCCCACCTGGCTTTGTACTGGTCTTGAGCTAAGCAGGGTTTTTTACATTTTAAAATAAAGGATCCATTAAAATAACCCTTTGTGCAAAACCAATCCCATTCCTGCCTGAATCTGGTGGGAAGGGGCAGAAACAGTTTGGTGTGTTTTGGGACTTTGACCAAGTACCAGGGGGTACTTACCATACCCCCAGCCCTGTATTCTGGTTACCTATGCACCCTTGTTAGACTCTAAAGCTCTGTAAGGGTGGAAACTTCATCTTAACTATCTAGACAAGGAGAAGAGGCCATAATGGATAAAGTTCTGAACCTGGAGTCAAGAAGGTCTGGGTTTAAATCTAGCCTCACACTACTAGCTCTGTGACTGTGGACATGGCTCTTAACCTCTATCTGACTCGGTAGCCTCATCTGTAAAGTGGGGGCATCTGTAACAATTAGTTCCCAGGGTTTCTTGCGAGGATCAAATGAGAGAATGTGTGTAAATCACTTAGTAAAACACCTGGCACATAGTAGGTGCTTTTCCCCTCTCCACCTCAGAGCCTTGTTTCGAGGGGAAAGGAGACAATGTTTGCTGGGCACTTTAGACACCTTAAAGCACTGTATGTTATTGTCTCCTCAGAATTTAGCTTGGTGCCTGGCACATAGTAGGGGCTTGATAAATGCCTGGCAAAATACATAGTGACACCACCCCCACTTTTCTCTTGCATTTTCTACAGCCAACCATGCCCCTATGCCATGGGCCGGGATCCAAGCCCAACAGCCAATCCTCCCCCACCTGGCACACTGCCCAGCTTAACCAATAGCCCAGAGACTCTTTCCTCCCAAGAGGGACAAAGCTGGGCTTGTTTCCTGCCCTGGCCCTTAGCAAACACCTAGGTAGGTCCACTTTCCACCACACCTTCAGTAATGCTCTCTCCACCTCAGGAAGCCAAATTGAGGAGATCAGTGGGGTGTAGTCCCAAAATGGGATTAGGTGAATTCTCTGACCTCTTTACTCTCCAAATCTCCTAGTCCCATAATATCATTTCCCAGAGCTGGCTCTAGGCTGGGAAGTCAGATCATTGACCAATTTCTAAGGACTGGGGTTCTCTCCTTTTCCTCCCTCTTAATAATTATTAAATAAATGAATGAAACAGCTTCAACCATGGAAATTCCAGGTATACCCTTCACTGATATACTGCCTACCCCTACTTTCTATATTCCAAGGCCCCCCCACCCCCACCCCAGTTGTAACATTCCCAGTTTTAAAGTCCCTCCCAGCTCTGACTTTGTCTGGTCTAAGGTTCCTCCTGGCTCTAATATTCTAAGTCTTTCCCCATTCTAACATCACACACACACACACACACACACTCTCTCTCTCTCTCTCTCTCTCTCTCTCTCTCTCTCTCTCTCTCTC
>NW_027185804.1:36078474-36180485 GCF_028583685.1 Petaurus breviceps papuanus
CTCTCTCTCTCTCTCTCTCTCTCTCTCTCTCTCTCTCTCTCTCTCTCGTTCCTCCCCAGCTCAGAAACTTTATGTTCAATGACGCAATGACGTGTTCTAGAGCTGCTCATACTACTGACATAATGAGATAATGTCCATATACATGCTCTGTAAACCTTAAAACACTAAGTAAATGTTAGTATTAGTAGCAGAAGAATGAAAGCTTTATGAAGGCAAGGATTATTTGGGGAGTTTTTTTTTTACCTGTCCCCAGTGCCTAATGTGGTATTGACACATAGTAAGAGCTTAATAAAATCAATGACACGCTTGCTGAATCGTACTGTTATATTGCCTGTGTTTCTTTCTAGTTCTAGTCTTTCAACGTTCTGAGGGTCTTCCCGGCTCTGACGTAACATGTAAACACTTTCAGAAATCATAATCTTAGCATTAGGAATGATGCCGGCTCTTCTCGTCGCCATTCCTTTTCCTTAAGAGCTGACTTTCTTCAGTTCTGGGAAATGCCTTAGACCTGCTTGCTGAGGCCCAGAGATCTGGACAGCCACTACCCCCAGAGCGGTCACTTCTGGGCTTCCCTCCGTCACTAACTATGTGACCCTGGGCACGTCTGCACTTCGGTTTCGCATTGGTAAAATTTTTTTAAAAAATTTTTAAAGTCGAGGTCAGCCCAGACGCCCTCTGGGGTAGCTTGCATAGCTGGGATTCCAAGATCCTATTAAGATAACAGTCTCCCAGAAAGTGTTTCTGATGACCCAGCACTTTAGTCATTATCTCCTTGAGGCTCAGAGTATTCCGAGGTCAGCAATCCAGATCCAAGGTGTCAACAATGCTCCACAGATCAATTAATTTCTGCTGATTGACCAACAAAGGTACAAATAGCCCAAATGACCCCAAAACGCATTTTCCTCAGCTCCTCACACTCTCCCTCCCCATGTCCATTTGGTTGCCAAGTCCTAAGGATTCTGCCGACTCAGACAATATCCCCTTCTCTCCTCTAAACTGTCAGTCATCCATCCCCTCCTGCCTGGTTGGTCCCCAGACCTTTAGTCTCTCCCCACTCCAAGCTCTCCTCCATTCAGCTGTGAAAATAATCCTTCTAGAATGCAGCCTGGCCCGATCACCCCACCTCCTGCCCCCAAGATCAAATAGAAAACTTCCGATTGGCTTTTAAAGCCCTTCACCACTGGCCTCCTCCCACCTTTCCAAGTGTCTTAAAACTTACTTCCTCTTCCTTCACCAGGTAAGCTGTGACTGGGCGTTAACACTGGTGTCTACGGAGCAGAACAAAATACTCCCCAAATCCAAGCATTTTCCACGGCTCTCTCCCCAGCCTAGGACTCTGTCTCCCTCCTCTCCCATCCAGCTTTCCTTTTGTTGTTCAGTCCCGTTCGACTCCTTGTGACTTTATTTGGGGTTGGTTTGCTAGTTCCTTCTCACTTTACAAATGAGTAAACTGAGGCAAACAGGGTGCCCGGGTCACAAAGCTGCTAAGTGTCTGAGGTCACATTTGACCTCAGGTCCTCCTGACTCCAGGCTCATCCCTCTGTCCACTAAGCCACCTAGGTTTCCCTCGATTTCCTACAAGTCTGTAATGGGAATGTAAATTTTAAAGATCTTCCCTGCCCCTAGGCTAAAGTGCACCTGGAGCCTGGGGTGGGGGGCTTGTTTTTCAGTAGATACTTCTTGATTGGCCAGTGAGTCAATAAGGTTGTCTGAGCCAGGAGAAGGCTATATAAGCCCTGATGTGTAGCTTTGTTTTGGGGCTCACTTTGAGAAGTGTTCTGTGATTTGATCTGGATTCTGGGAAGCTGTTGTTGAGAGCCCCGCCTCGGCTTTGAAACCCAGATGTTGATTTGGTATGGATGTAATGGTTGGACAGTTTGGAAATCTGTCTACTTGATCTGTTTCTCTGTCTTGATAATTCTGTCTGTATACTTTGAAGTTCGGGGTGCTGACCTTTTTCCCCTGAACTAGGTAAACAATACATAAAGTAAGCTTGTTAACCCATTTTGAGTTGCTTTCCTTTATCAAAGCAGATCCAAGAACCTGTGTTGGCAGCCACTCTAGGGACGCTGGGGTGCTTGCTGCTACAAAGTCCCAGCTACAATTGTTCCTTTCCCAATTCCCCTTAATGTTAGCATCTTCCTTCTGAGATTCTAATTTGTCTTATCTCTTGTATGCACTTTTGTTTGAATATTGTCCCATTATCTCCTCTAAGGCAGGACCCTTTGCTCCTCCCCCTCCCCCTTTAGCCCAGCACCTGGCACACAGTAGGCGCATAATAAATGCTTATGGCATGATTGACAGAGACTTTCCAAGGCAAGTTAAGATTCTTATCCTCTTTTGTATCATCGGACCCCTTTGGCTGTCTGGTGAAGCCCATGAACAGACCCCGTCTCAGAATAATGTTTTTAAATGCATTAAATAAATAGAGGAAAATACTAATTTCCAGATTTGAGAATTTGAGGTTAGTAAAAATAAAGATGGGAAAAAAATTTTTCCAATCCCCGTTCACATACCCCAGATGAAGAACCCCTGTTCTCGGAGCAGTACCCCACTTCCTCTTTTGTCAAAATCACTCGTTACTTAAGAATAAGAATCCCAAGGCTGGTAGGAGAGGAGATATTCTCAAACAGGTAAAGGATTCCTCACTGCAAGCCAGGTTTTAATTCTGTACCATTGAGGTCCTTCTCAATTAAAAGACCCTGGTTCCAGGACCGGTAGGAAGGCCTGCTTCTCAAGCATGAGAGTTAGTAGCCAAAGAGAAGCAGCCATGGTATCTTAAAAGGTACAATGTACCTCGTGTCCAGAGACCTGGGTTCAAATCCAACCACTCCCCAGTGGTAACCTTGGAAAGTCCCTGATTATGCCTTAGTTTCTGATGTAAAATAGGACTTATCTACCACAAAGAATTGTGAGACTAGACCTCCTTGAACCTTAAAAGAGCTATAAAAACGTGAGTTTGCATAATTTCTTTTTGTCCAGTTTTCTCAAGCCCCGGGGCCCCTCATGGGGGTGGGGAGGCAGTACACCCCCAAAGCGTACATCTGCTCTCTATAGGTGCCTTGAGAGCCCTGTCCTAGCAGAAGGTGTCCAGGGCCCTGGGAAGGAGGCTGCTGAGTCCGCTGCGCTAATGCATAGGTCCCTTCTCCGCCTTAACGCTCTAGGTGCTCTGGGACCGCCAGATCCTAGACCTGGACTAGGTCTGGGCTGGGAGGAAGGTGGGACTCTGACCCCCAAGATTCAGCCCCTGTGATAGCCAGGGCAAGGGGGCGGAAGAGGGACGCTGGGAAGGGTTGGGGCAGCTTCTTCCGCCCTAGTGCCCCAGGTAGGACGACCGGACGGGAGGGGTGGAGCGAGGTAAGGGTGGGGAGAGGGGGGTTATTTTAGACTCGCAGACCGCCTGGCGGGCTTCCCTGGCCCCGGAGCAGGAAGCGGCCTCCCCTTAGCACGGCCCCAGGGCGGGGACACGGCAGGTGTAGGTCTGCTCAAGGCGCTACAAGCTGGCATTCAGACCAGGCAGGTGAGAGCCTCGGGGTGCAGCGGGCCTGGCTGGAGAGGCTCCGGGGGGGGCTGGGGTGCGGGGGCCGGGAGGGGCAGCCTTGCAAAGGGAGGGGAGGCAGACTCGGGGCTCACCTGGAAGGAGGAAGCGAAAGAAAGAGGGCGTGCATGCCAGAGTGCCCGGGGTGTAGAGGATCCGGACCTCTCGGCACCCCCCCCCCCAAAAAAAAAAGGCGACCCATAACTCGGGGCTGAGGAAGGGGGAAGAGGGAAAGCCGAGATCATGCTCCGATCTCATCCTGGGGAGAGAGGGAAGGAAAAGGGGGCTTTCTAACCCGGCACACCCGGAGATTGAAAAATTGACGGTGGGAGCGCATGCGGCGGGATGCTTCCGAGACGGGTCTCTTTAAGAACCTCGGGTGTGCTGGCCCTTTAAGGCGGGAGCGGGAGGGGGAGAAGCGAGCAGGAAGTATGTCCGCGACCCGCTGTCTGGGCAGAGCCGGGGCTCGAGGGGAACGCTGAGCCAGCGGGTGCTGCGCTGCACCCTCTCACTCTTGAACCCGACCCAGCCCTGCATTTCCTAGCAGACAGACTTCCTCCGGACCCTCTCCCTCCCCCATCCAACCTGGCCACCGACCCGCTGTGTGACCTTGGGCAAGTCCCTGGCTCTCTCTGGGCCTCAGCCTAACCCCACCCCCCGCCCCTCCTTTGGAAAATGAAGGGACTGGAAGCGACGATCTCTGAGGGCCGCGTCTGGCTCCTGCCGCTCTGGGGTTAAGGTTCTATCCATGCCCTTCGAGCGGGGGAGTCAGATCCTTCCTGTGCCAAAGGTGCATTTCCTTTGTTGCAACTCGGGGCGTTCAGTTTCCTCAGCTCGCAACCTTCCGTTTGCAGCAGCTGCAAGTGCTGCGCTTTCAGCTCGGAGCATCCTGCTTATTGCATCTGCGAACGTTCTGCTTATTGCATCTGCGAACGTTCTGCTTATTGCATCCGCGAACGTTCCATTTGCTGCAGCTGCAAGTGCTCAGTTTCCTGGAATTTGTTTGGAGTCTTTCCATCACTAACATTCTGAGGTCAAACTGTAACATTCTATGTTCCAAGACTCCTTTCGGTTCTAGCATTCCGGCCTATATTAGCTCTAAACATTCTTTGCTCATTAACATTCAGTGCCCTAAGGAGCCTGGGAGGACTTAGACTTGATGTTCCAAGGCCCTTTCTTGCTCTGGCATTCTGTGGTCTCTATTCAGGCCCCTCCCACAGTTCCGGATTTGGGGGTTCTCTATTCTAAGACTCCAGTTCTAATATTCTGTTATTGTGACAATCTTTGCTGCTAACATCCGTGTCCCATCATTCCCTGTAATCTAGACTTGGCCCTTTCTCTCCCCACCCCCACCTTGCCCTTCCTAGTTTCAGAGGGCCTTCCCAGGCTGCCTAAAGTAACACGCTCCACTCTCCCCTACCTCCCAATTCCTTTACCATGAACAGGACCCCTCTAAAGCGCTCCAGGATCCTGAGGATGGCTCTTACCGGGGCCTTGCAGGCACAGGCAGAGGGCGAGCCTGGGCATGAGAAGCCATTCCTGCTGAGGGCACTGCAGATCGCCCTGGTGGTGAGCCTTTACTGGGTCATCTCCATCTCCATGGTCTTCCTGAACAAATACCTGCTGGACAGCCCCTCGCTTCGCCTGGATGCCCCCCTCTTTGTCACCTTCTACCAGTGCCTGGTCACCGTCCTGCTCTGCAAGGCCCTCAGCCTGCTGGCCAGCTGTTGGCCAGGCACCGTGGACTTCCCCTCTGTGCGGATGGACATGAAGGTCTCCAGGAGCATCCTGCCCCTGTCCGTGATATTCATTAGCATGATCACCTTCAACAACCTCTGTCTCAAATATGTCGGGGTGGCCTTCTACAATGTGGGCCGCTCGCTCACCACTGTCTTCAACGTCTTACTTTCCTACCTGCTGCTGAAGCAGACTACCTCCTTCTATGCCCTGCTTACCTGTGGCATCATCATTGGTGAGTGGCCCCTGCTCTCAAGGAGTGACCCCTCGGCCCTCCAGATGTGGGTGAGCTTAAGTTACATTAAGAGAAAAGTAGTGCCCAGGACCAAGAGGTGATGGTCCCCATGTACTCTGCTGGTCCTGCCCCACCTGGAGTACTTTGCTCAGTTCTGGGTGCCACATTTTAGTAAAGTCTATAATAAACTGCAGGGCATTGGTGATGGTGAAGCCTGGGAACCAGGCCATGTGAGGATCAGTTAAAAAAACTGGGGGTGTGGGGAAGAGGAGATTAGGAGAAAACACATTCAAAGGAGCATGTGAAGAACTGGCCTGGGAGACATGGATTAGTCCTTTTCTGCTCGGAGGAGAGGCTCAGGTTAAGGAGCAAAGTTAGGGGATTTAGGCTGGATGGAAACTTCCTCACCCAGAGTGGAATGGGCAGCCTTGGGAGGCTTCATTAATTCATGGAGGAACTTTGCTTTAATTGCTGCACCTTCTTTGCTTGCCCTTCACTGTGAGGAGTGAGCTCTCCATCACTGGAGGTCACTGAAGGGGCTGCATGGCCTTGGAGGTTCCTTCCAGCTCTGAGATTCTGGGATTGTCCCTTTAAGAGGTCGTGGCATGTCCAGGACCACATGGCCAGGAAGTGTCAAAGATGGTATTTGATCGCAGCCTCCCTGACTCCAGCGTTGTCATGTCTGTAATGACAATGTCCCTGGGAGCTAGGCTGACTTCGTCAAAAACAGGTGGTACCAGACCAACCTCATCTTTTTTGACAAGGTTACTCTACCAGATTAGGGGAGTGCCATGGACAGAGTGTGCCTGGATATCACTCAGGCATAGGACAGAAACCACCCTATGCTGCCTGTGGATGTAGGGTTAGGTCAGATTGAAGCAAAGAGCAATGCCCGTTGTCAGCCATGGAAGGGACCTCTCTGGTGGAGTGCCTTTGGGATCTGACACTGGTTGGCCCTGTACCCAGTAACCCTTTTTTTTTTTCCTATCAGGAATGTACATGAAGGCACACCAGTATTTATTTGATCCAGAACCAGGAGGTCTAGGCTAGAACATTGGGCAAAGTCTAAGAGGATGGAATATAATAGGGATCAGAGTAAAGTCCCAAGAAAGGAAACAGGCATTTATTTCGTGCTTACTGTGGGTCAGTCACAGTAATATCTCATTTGACCCTCATGACAACCCTGGAAGTCAGATTCTGCTATTATCCCTATTTTACATTTGAGGAAACTGAGGCTGAGAAAGTCTTCATCTCAGAATTCAGATCCTTCCTGACTCGACCCCTAGCACTGTGAGAAGATGCCTCCTTGAAGTCAGATGTCTTGTGGGGCCTAAATTATCCTGACTTCCAGAAATGATGGTAATACAGAGACCTAACCTGGAAAACACTTTTGAAAAGTGTGGTTATTAGAATAGCGATTTCCTCCAGGCCCAGAAACCAAAAAAAAAGAGTCCTCCACAGATAACGCCAGACAAAAATAAAGAGTACATTTGTTTATGAGGGCAGCCACGGCCCAGGGGTCTCTAATAGAGTGTAACCCCATGGGGGCAGGGGTAATGCACCTCTGACCTCTACCAGCTGGGTATGGGCAAGCCACTTCTTTTCTCAAAATCAGCTCTTGCCCACACAGGACTCAGAAGGTGGAGCCTGGCAGCCTTTTGGGAGACACAGAAAACAAAACTCAGGGTTTGACTTTAGGGGGCTGTGAAATGAGGGCCAGGTTCAGAGGTGTGGGCCCTGGCTCCAGATGCCAGCCAAGGAGGCCTTGAGTGAACTGCTTACCTTTCTGGGCCTCAGTTTCCTTAATTTAACCCCAAATCCCTCTAGCTCTCCCTGATTAGCCTGTCCAAGTCCCAAACCAGGCCCTACTTGGTCATCGTTTGGGCCCATGGCTCAGAATGAATGTAAATAGCAATTGTTTATGTTTTGGCCCGAAGCCTGGAGACCCCGTTCTAGGGAAAACCTTCCCAAATTGAGTTCTGCCCAAGAGGAGTTGGGTTATCCCTCAGGGGAGTGGGGTCCCCATCCGTGGAGGTCTAAGGCAAAGCCTGGCTAGGAGAGCAGGGCTTCTTGTTCTGGGCCAGGTTGGACCAGACAAACTAAGCTAAAATTTGGTAACGGGAGTAGGACAGTAGCTGGTGATGATTGGCCTCATTGGCTGCTGGTGAGGGGCTCCTGGCAAACTCAACCCCCAGTAGTCATCCAGTGGAAGGAGCCTGGGCACTTAGAGTCAGAGGACCCAGGTTCAAATCCTGCACCTGAATTCTTACTTCACTTAATTCCCTGGGCCTCACTTTTCATCCATAAAATGGGAATATCCTCTAAGATACTTTCCAGCCCTCTGGCCTATGATCTTAGCACTCTAATTCCCAGGTCTATGAATTCCTATCTGAAGACAGGTTGTCTGGGCTTGGAGTAAGGGTGTTAGGGAAACTGGACCCCATGCTGAGACATGAGGAAAGGAGCTGACTTTGTGGGAGCTTCAGAAGGAAGGAAGCAGGGGTGGAGATTAGTGCTTGGGGCTTCTTCCAGCCCCTCCCTTCCCCCAAGCCTTCCCATTCCCCTACTTTCCTACTGACTCAGCTTTGTAAACTTTAGTGCATTTTTTTTTTTGAGGTAATAGGGTTAAGTGACTTGCCCAGCATCAAGTAGCTAGTGTGCATCTGAGGCTGGATTTGAACTCAGGTTCTCCTGACTCCAGACCTGGTGCTCCATCCACTGAGCCCCCTAGATGCACTTTAAAAATGGAAGCTGCAGTAATTGACTCTTGTTATTGGGGTGCGGGGGTGTCACAGTGCATGGAGTGCTGGGCCTGGAGTCAGGGAGACCTGGGTCCAGTTCTGGCCTCAGATGTGATCCTGCCTCTGTCTGCCTCTGTTTCCTCATCTGTAAAATGGGAATAACAATAGCCCCTGCCCTCCACGGTTGTTGTGATGATAAAATGAGAGATTTGGAAAGCATTTTTTCAAACCTCAAGGCTCTGTATAAATACTAGCTGTGATGAGGCAGATAGAGGCAGGGTCACACAGCTGCAGCTGCAGCAGGATTTGAACTCTGGTCTTCCAGACTCTTCCTTCTCTACTCCTGCAGGGAACAGTGCTCCTGTGACCTCCGCTCTGTGATCTAACACGTATTCACACCCGCCTCCCCTCCCCCCCCCATCCTCCCTCTCTTTGCTCCTGCTGCAGGTGGTTTCTGGCTTGGTGTGGACCAGGAGGGAGAAGAAGGCACCCTGTCGTGGGTAGGCACCCTGTTTGGAGTGCTGGCCAGCCTCTGTGTCTCCCTCAATGCCATCTATACCAAGAAGGTGCTTCCGGCGGTGGACGGCAGCATTTGGCGGCTGACCTTCTATAACAACGTCAATGCCTGCATCCTCTTCCTCCCCCTACTGCTGCTGTTTGGGGAGCTGCAGACCCTGGCCACCTTCGACAAGCTGGACAGTGCCCACTTCTGGGGCATGATGACACTGGGTGGGCTCTTTGGCTTCGCCATCGGCTACGTGACGGGCCTGCAGATCAAGTTTACCAGCCCCCTGACTCACAACGTATCAGGCACAGCCAAAGCCTGTGCCCAGACAGTCCTGGCCGTGCTCCACTTCGAAGAGACCAAAAGCTTCCTCTGGTGGACGAGCAACATGATGGTGCTGGGCGGCTCCTCGGCCTACACGTGGGTGAAGGGGCTGGAGATGAAGAAGGCCCAGGAGGAGCTGGTCCCCAAAGAGACTGAGAAGGGCGAGATGGGAGTGTGAGCCCTCCCTGCCCTGGTCAGAGACCTGGGGCTGGGGCTGGGGGTTGGAGGGCAGGGAAGAACCCTCCAGGGGGTGGACAGATGTGGTCTGTGCAGGGCAGAATCATTGGTGGGGGACTGGAGTCTGCTGGCCCCAAGGAAGAGTGGGAGCTGACCAGCTGAGGTCAGTAGCTCCTGTATCATTATATCTGTTTCAATAGTGTTTTATGGTTTACAGGGTTCCTCCCTCACAACCACTTTGTGCAGGTTATTGGTCTCCCCATTTTACAGGTGAGGAAACTGAGACTTGGAAGCTGTGAAAGGTCATTTGGCCAAGAAGTCTCAGAACTGGGATTCAAGCCCAGCTCTTCCCAGAATTTCTCTCACTACTGCCTGTAAAGAGGCATCAGTCCATAAGGAGTAGCCAAAGACTGCCACCTGAGTGTCTGCCCTCCTCCCCTGTCTTGGGGGTGTTTTTAGACCTTGGAGGAGGGGTCTCCTATGAGAGGATGGAGTGGGTGGAGAAGTTCTTGCCATTACCTTATGTACTCCAAGCCAGAGGGATGGGCCCCTCCATCCTGTTCTCTTCTCCCATGGAGGATGTTAAGCCTAGAAGCTGTTAACTTTTGTAAATGCCCCATCAGTTCCTGGGAACAACTAATGTCAGGAGTGGGAGGCAAGTGTGGATAAACAGAGCTGCCACACACCAAACCCCTTTGAAAGCAGGTGCTAAATTTGCTGTCCCCGTATCAAAGGAAAGTATGGCCTTGGCCCGAATGGAGAATAATGGACTATCTGCCCCTTAATGTGGGAACAGCTGAGAACCCTGTCTGTCCAAAGGGTGGGGAGTACACTTTGGGAGGAAGATTGGATTGAGCCTGGCTTCAGTGAAGCGATTTCCCCTCTACAGCCACCCTTGGCCTCAGCCTCGGCGCTTAGGGGTTCCCCTGGTCTTGACTTGGGGAAGAACAGTCTCACTCCTCAGCCACTGGCACGTATCAGCCCCTTGGTTCTCCTTTGGCCTGCCAGGGGGCAGCCCCAGGCTTGGATTCCAGCATGGATGAAAGCCCGCTAGCTGCCCGTATCTGCTCCCAGCCACAGCCCCCAATGATCTGCCTCTAAGTGATGGGTTGACTGGGGTTTCCTGTTACTGTGTCCTGTGGGGAGCCTACTCCTTGAGAAACCTCTGATCTTGGTCTGTTGCTCACTTGTGTTCCAGACTGGGATTTGGTGGGGGAGGCTCTCCATATGAGAAGACCTCCCCCAAGTCCTATGTGAGAGTAATGTTTGACCTTACATCACCATGTTCTTCCTTCTCACTTCCCCCTAAAATTGGGAGATTCAGATGATGCCTTGAGTGTTTCAAATAGGCCAAGAAAATGTGACTTCTTACTTAATGCTGCTTATGCCCTATCTTCACATAGGGGCCATTGGGCATTTTGTTCCTATCTATCCCCTGGGAGTGGAGAGGGCTTGGGGCCATTACAGAGTCTTCTCTGGCTGCCCACCCTCTTTCCTCCACATGATAAATATTGGATTGACTTGTATTGTGATTTATATCAAAGGTTAAAAGTGAGGAGAATAGATAGCATCCTCACTCTTTGAATGTTGAAAAGGGCTGAAAGATCTACCATGTAAAGGTGCTTAATAAATACTTGTCAATTGATTACATTACAGTTTGCAAAGCGCTTTCTTCACATTAGTGACTATCACAATGCCTTGCACACAATAGGTGTTGAATAAATGCACAATGAATTATGGAAGGGTTATCTGAGGTAGCTGATCCAAGTTTTGAAGACCAGAGATGTTAAGTGGTTTGTCTGTGGTCATATGGCTAACAAGAGACTGGACTGGGAATCCAACCCAAAAGTTCTGGCTTCCCTTTGTGCTAGCCTATATACATTTTGTGTGAAAGGAAGAAAAAATGTCTGGGTTCTGCCTTCTCTGCGCTATATCTTTTGTTGAGGTTTAGGGGAAGGAGTGCAATGTAGTGCTATTCTCCAGAGGCAACAGGAAAAAAGACTGAAAGGTAGAGAAGTATTCATTGTCCATGGTTGGGCTGTATTCATATAATAGTTAAATATCTAGAGGTAAAAGAGATTTTAGAGGCTAACTAATCCAGTCCCCTCAATTATATGTGTGAAAGAAGATCCATGAACTTGACTGACCCAAATCCACACAGGAAGTGAGTGGCAGTCAAAATTTGCACCCAAGATTACTGGCTCCAAATGGGGTGCTTTGACCCCTGCTACATACTAATGATATTACCTAAGCTGATTTGCCATTTTGGTTCTGTACCAATCAAACCACCCATGGCTTACTTTATAGAACTAGGGAAAATAACAAAATTGATTTTAGAGATTGAAGATCTAGAATAGCAGCAAAAATAAAGGAAAAATAGGAATGAAGGAGACAGCATTAGGCCATCTCATATAAGGCATAAGTCATCAAAGCCATTTGATACTCATTCAAGAAGAGAAAAACAGCATGGGATAAACTAGGTAAGATCCCAGAAGTAAACACAGCAACGAGCCAGCATCACACAAAAATCTCAGCTGAAATGTTTTAGTATAAAAATGCATTGTGACAGTCAGCTGAGCTCTCCTAACATTCTCCCTAAATGACTTAAACTCCTCAAATCAAATTTTGGAGCAGCGGAGCCAATAAAAAGTCAGGTGAGACATTTTGCCAGTCTAAGACAACTTAGGAGGGCTCTGTGACATCAAGGTGGGGGCCTGACCTGGGGCCCACTCAGCCGTACAAGTGGGGCCTTGGGTGGCGGCAGCAGCAGCAACTTCAGAGCTCTCAGCCCAAAGATGGCAAAGATGTTGGAAAACTAGTCAGGAAAAGCTTGCAGGGGATCTATTGGAAGCAACTAGCACTGACTGGCAACTCTTGCCCATATGTGGTACTGAGTTGCCTTCCAGGACAGGGAGGAGCCCTTGTGGTCAGTCACAAAGAAAACAGGGGCCCTGGTCACAGTTTTAGAGAGGATCACTAGTTCTTGTGACTTCTGGAGAGCAGGGGCCCTAGTCACAACCCCAGGACCAAGAAGAGCCCTAGGGTTTGTGGCTACAGGGGACCAAGGTCCCTTCCTGGGTGAGATTAGGAGAGCAGTGACCACACCTCTCCCCAGATCATTCAACCTTGGAAGCACCCCAAAGACATAAAACCAGAACTAGCTCTGAAAACAGCAGCACGCAAAAGTCTGAAGCTTAGGACAATGCTTACCCCTAGGTGAGCAGTGTCCAACTTTAATATAAAGTTCAAGGTCAAGAAATAGACTGGGAAAATGAGCAAACTAATATACAAAAAAGAACTTGACCACAAAATAGCTACAACCATGGCAGCTAAGACCAAGATATAAACTCAGAAGACAACAGTGTGAAAATAGCCACCACTAAAATCTCAAAGAAAAAATGCTAATTGAACACAAGCCCAACAAGAATTACTGGACAAGTTAAAGAAAGAGATGAGAGTGGGAGAGGGAAAAGTGGGAAAGAAAATGAGAGTGATGCAAGAAAATTATGAAAAGAAAATTAACAACTTGGTAAAAGAGGCACAAAATAAGTACCAAGGAAAATAACACCTTAAAAAGTAGAATTTAGTGGGAAAAGAGAAGCTCACTAAAGAAGCTAATTCCTTAAAAATTAGAATTGGGCAAGTGGAAATTAATGACTCCATGAGACATCAAGAAACAATAAAACAAAGTTAATGAAAATGAAGAAGAAAATGTGAGATAATGGAAAAACAACTGGTCCGGGGAAAAAAGATCAAGGAGAGATAATTTAAGAATTACTGGACTAACTGAAAGCCATGATCAAAGACATACTATTTCAATATATTATCAAGGAAAACTGCCCTGATATCTTAGATCCAGAGGGTAAAACAGAAATTGAAAGAACCCACCAAGCTCCTCCTGAAAGAGATCCCCAAATGAAAACTCCCAGGAATATTATAGCCAACTTCCAGAGCTCCCAGGTCAAAGGGAAAATATTGTAAGCAGCCAGAAAGAGACTATTCAAATGTCATGAAGCCACTATCGGGATCACACAAGATTTAGTGGCTTCCATGTTAAAGGAGCAGAGGGCTTAGAATATGATATTCTGGAAGACAAAGAAACTAGGATTACGCCAAGAATAACCTGCCTGGCAAAATTGATTATAATCCTTTGGGAATGGGGTGGATGGATATTAAATGAAATAGAGAACTTTCAAGCATTTCTGATGGAAAGACCAGAGCTGAATAGACAATTTGGCATTGAAAGACAAGACTCAAAAGCAGTATAAAAAATGCAATTGAGAGTAGTCATAAAATACTCAATAATGTTAAACTGTTTACAATCTTATATGGGAAGATGATACATGTAATTCCTAAGAACCTTATCATTATTAGAGCAGTTAGAAGGTATCTACATAAATAGAGGACATGGGTGTGAATCAATTATGTTGGGATAATCTCCAAAAAAGTGAAAGGGTGAGAAAGAAGAAAGTACTGGGGTAGGGGGAGAAGGGAAGAGAGAAGTGGGATGGGGAAAATTTTCTCACATAAAAGGACATCCAAGAAAGAGCTTTTACAGTAGAGGGGGAAATTGGGGCAGGGGGTGACAGAAAATGTTTGAATCTCACTCTCATCAGAATTAGTTCAAAAAAGGGAAAAATACACACATACACACATGATTGGGTATAGAAATCTGTCTTACCTAATAGAGAAGTCAGAGGAAAGGGGGAAAAGAGAGATGAGTGGGTGGCAATGATAAAAGGGAGGATGGATTAAGGGAGGCAGTCAGAAGCAAAGAAAAAAAACCTTTTTGAGGGACAGAATAAAAAGAGAAGAATAAACAGAAGAAAATAGGATGAAGAAAAATACAAAGTAACCATAACTGTGACTACCAACGAACGGGATAAGCTTCCCCGTACAATGGGAGTGGATAGCAGACTAGACTGGAAGTCAGAATCCAGCAATATACTGTGGACAAAAGACAAAACACACACAGAGTTCAGATAAAGAGCTGGAGCAGAATCCACTGTGCTTCCGCTGAAATTAAAAAATGTAGGACTGGCAATCATAATTTCAGACAAAGCAAAAGCAAGAATAGGCCTAATTAAAAGAAATAATCAGGGGAACTACAATTTGCTAAAAGGTGCCACAGACAGGCAAATCTTCAAAAAATTTTTGCAAAAAAAAAAAAGACAAAAATTTTACAGCAAGTTTCTCTGATAGAGGCCTCATTTCTCAAATATATAGGTAACTGAGACAATTTATAAAAATAAGAGCCATTCCCCAACTGATAAATGATCAGAGAATATGAACGGGTAATTTTCAGATAAAGAAATCAGTTATCTATAGTCATATATTAAAATCTCTAAATCACTATTAGATAAATTAAATTAAAACAACTAAAGTAAATTAAAACAATTCTGAGGTACCACCTCACACCTATCAGAAAAAACAAATGCTGGAGGGGGTGAGGTAAAATAGGTATACTAATAATAAATTATTAGTGAAGTTGTGAACTGATCCAACCATTCTGAAAAACAATTTGGAAATATACCCAAAGGGCTATAAAACTGTGTATACCCTTCAACCCAGCAATACCACTACTAGGTCTATACTCCAAAGAGATAAAAGAAAAAGGACCTTATGTACAAATATATTTATAACAGTTCTTTTTATAGCAGCAAAGAATTGGAAATTGAGGGGATGCCCATCAATTGGGGAATGGCTGAACAAGTTGTTTCATATGATTATGATGAAGTACTGGAGTGCTATAAGAAATGACAAGGAGATGGTTTCAGAAAAACATGGTGAGCTCTTTATGAACTGACGCAAAGTGAAGTGAGAAGAACCAGGAGATCATTGTACATATCAACAGACCAGTTGTGAAAGGCGTGTCTACTCTGATCAATACAATGATCCAAGACAATTCCAAAGGACTCACGAGGAAAAATGCTGTCCACTTCCAGAAAGAAAACTGATGAACTCTGAGTGCAGATTGAGGTATAATTTTTCTCATTTTATTTCTCATTTTTTTTAAACATGGCTAATATGGAAACATGTTTTACATGATTTCACATGTAAAATTGAAGAGGGGGAGTTTGGAACTCAATTTAAAAAGAAAAGAATGTTTAAAAATAAAATGAATTTTGGGAAAAAAAAAAGAAGCACTGTGACTTTTGGGATACTCTTGTCTATACCTGTATGTGTGCATATCCAGCAAGAAAAATCACAAAAAATCTATCTTGGAAGCATTATGAGGAAATGTCTGAAAATAAAATCCACCTCTTTGTTACTTAGAATACAAGCAGGATGAAGGCTTCATTCCCAACATTAAATGACGAGCCAAAATAGGGGGGACACATCAGTGAACACAAAGTGTGTCTCTATGGGACAAGTGGGCTTCGAAATACCATTCCCCAGGCCCACCTGAGTATTGCTAACCTGCATTGATGAAGGTAGTTTCCTTCCCGGAAATTACTGAGATGACAAGTCTGCTTTCCCACTCCCCTGTTACCCAAAATTATTTTTAAGGGGAAAAAAATGTATATCTCTTCCACAACTCCTGATTTTGTCTCCCACATACACATTTCCCCATCAGGTTGCAGGTCATTCAATAAATACATATTAAGTATGATTTTAGGCACTGGGGACATAAAGACAGAGACAACCCAGAAGCTGCTCTCAAAAAACCTAGCTGCTGCACAAAGCTATAAATAACCACAATACAAAAGAATGAAAAATGTGTGAGGGCTTGAATACCCCTCAATGATGCTGACCTTTTCAAGAGCCGCCTCTGATAACTGCCTTCCCTAGTTAGGTCAAGATAGGAAATGTTAGTCTCAGAAACTTCTTAGATTGTGTGGCCCTGGGCAAGTCACTTAAGCTCTGTTTGCCTCAGTTTTCTGCACTGTAGAATCATAATATTTTACAGTTTTAATTATTTATTGTATATTCTAGTTTATTGTTATATATTTTTATTCTTTATCTGTTATTTTAATAAGATAATAATAGTACCTCCCAGGACTGTGGTGAGGATCTAATTAGACAATATTTGTAAAGCACTTAGCACAGTGTCTGGAATATACTAAGCACTGTGTAAATGTTAGCTGTTATTATTATTCATCAGTAGAATCATCCTAGAACCCACAGTCCATTCCATTTCACCCACAGATGAGATACAGAAACAAACTGGAAAACAGAGGCACAACCAGGCTTGGGCCATCAGGGTGTTGCCCCAGAGAGCTGAATTTTGAGGGTGCTGACAAGACTGGTTCTCCTCTTAAGTGCTAGAATCTTCAGGCCTTAGTATTTAGCTGAGGGTGGGGGGAACCGGGGGAGGGGGGGATAATTGGATAAAGCTCCTACATGAACTGGGGTAAGTTCATCCCTATTTGCCTCTCCTCTAAACTGTACCTCTGTCTAGTCCCCAGAGAGTCATATCCTCCAGCCAAGCTCAACTGAGGACTTAGCTTCATGCTGTTTACCCTAAGTGCAAGTTTATGGTAATTGTCCTAGGTAAAAATTCCTAGTTATGACTCTCCTGAGATAACCTAGATATGTGTGGAGCACTGGACTTAGAACACGAGAACTACTACAGAAAGGAGAGGTTTGGACAAAGTGCTCTGGGAATTTTGCAAAAGGGAGATTGTGACTTCCAGCCAAGTCAACCCGCCTAACAGGCTGATCACCAAGCCCTTTCATGCTTACTCCAACGAAAACCTAACATTGACCCCAGACCAAATAACGCTCAGATGAGCCAGTGAGAAGCTGTGGTCAATAACTTCTCCTTCCTCTGACTACACTAAAAGCCATCCGGAAGTCTGAGGGCATTAGGAGATGAAGTCGTCATCAAAACCAGAGGCAGCACAGAGATGGACCAAAGCTATGTGTGAGGGTGTGTTCAGAGAAAGCAGAAGTGGTGGGTTCCATGGAGGAAGCCCCAAGGTAGGGTCCTTGGAAGCCCTGGGAAGTAGTGACCAGAGCAGCCCTCAGTCTGAGAGTTCTGAGGTCCTCAGACCTCTGGCCCCAAATGTCACAGAGAGCCCTAAAGATCCAAGGGTCTGAACCTCAGAGATCTTAATATAGAAGAGATCTAAGCCCAGAGGACCTAGGGCAGGGTCAACCACTTTCCCAGAACCAGGCCTTGGCACAAAGCCCCAATTTAGGAATCAAAGCTGGAGAGAGGAATAAACCAAAGAAAATGGCAGCCCACTTAAAAAGTACTGTAGATCCCGGAGATTCCCTTAAAAGAAGGCGCTGGTAATGCTAACAATTCTGAGCAGAGTCTCCAAAAAGAAAAGGAAATAAGCTTTCCTTTGACAGGAAATATCATACGCTCCTAGCTTGAGCCTGGAGAAAGAGCCTTGGAGGCTCCTTGGTCCAACCCCCTCACATTATAAATGAGGAACCTAAAGCCCACAGATTTTCTGAGGCTTGCCCAAGGTTACACAGGTAATGACCAAACCACCTCGAATGTTTGGCTTTTGATTCCCCTGCTTCACAACGTAATGGAAGACACCATGGAGGAGACTATCCCCAAGTTGGGCCTTGAAGGGACTCTGACAAAGATGTACAAGGGGAGGGGAGGTCACTTCTAGACTCAGGTGCAGGAGAGGAAAGCTTGGAACAGGACACAGTAATCTGGTGTGGCCACAACACACAAGGTCTGGAGGGCAGGGGCCAGAAATAAAACTAGAAAGGGAAAGAAGAGGACGTGGCCCTGTCCTTTCCTGCCTCAGTGGACATTCTCTTAGGACCGTCAGACTCAGTCGCTGGCACTCATTCTGACAGCCTCAGCCGGCCACAGAGAGCAAAGACCACAGAGGCTGTGCTAGGAGTCACATAGAAGGGAGGACACAATGGCTCTTTCTGCTATCTGAAGGGTTGTGAGATGTCCAGGTGGGCCCAGACTTGGTCTGCTTGGCTCAGAGAGCAGGGTCTAGAAGGTGCCAAGAGGCAGGTTCAGGTTAAGCTTCAGGATAGGCTTCCTGATTGCTGGGAATTATCCCAAATGGAATGGGCTCTTCCTCTTCGGAGGTCTTCAGGCAGAGTCTGCATGGCCACTTACCTGGTGGTTTAAAGTGGGGATTCCTTTCAGGTAACAGGTGAACTAAACGGGCCCTGAGGGCCCTTCCAGCCCTCAAAGTCAGTGATTTTATGACCCTAGGATTGAGTGAGCAGCTAGGAGGTTCAGTGCACTAGGCCTGGAATCCAGAGGCCACATCTTCTTAAATTCAAATCTGGCCTCAGACACATACTAGCTGTGAGACCTTGGACAAGTCCCATAGCCCTGTTTGCCTCAGTTTCCTCATCTGTAAAATGTACTGTTGAAGGATATGGCATACTACTCTGCTATCTCTGCCAAGAAAACCCCAAATGGGGTTATGAAGAGTCAGGGATCTTAAATGGCACAGAGTCTCATCACTCACACACTCTCTCTCTCTCTCTCTCTCTCTCTCTCTCTCTCTCTCTCTCTCTCACTTCTCTCTCCCTCTGTCTCTCTTTCTCTATACATACATGTCTACATATATGTACACACATATGTGTCTGTATCTGTATATACTATTTCTTTGTACCATTCTTTTCTTTTTAAATTTTGAATTCCAAAACCTCTCCCTCCCACCCACACTTCCCCCACCCAGTGAGAAGGCAAGCAGTATCATATCAATTATACATGACTCACACACTTTTCAAAAATGTTCTTTCTTAATATGGACTCAATCAATAATCACAAACTGCAAAGAACAGCAACAGTGATCATTAATGCAACCATGAGCTTCTGTCGCAGACATTTTCTTTATAAATATGCCTATTAACTTTAATAGAGCATTATCCTGTTACCATCCCCTTCTGATGTGTTTTGTTTTCTTCTCTGTGTTTTTTCTTCCCTAATCTTCCTTCCTTCCTTTTCTCATTTTTCCCTTCTCTCTTTCTTCCTTCTTTCTCATCTCCTTTCTTTTTGGCATCTCTATTACTTCCCACTAAAAGCCCTCCAAATAGAAACCCTCACTTCAACCAAAGAAGCAGATTCAAGCAAAATAAATCTGTAGATGTGCTGTACAAATCTATATAATGTGCTAGCCAGGAGCGATTTCCCCCACGTTGAATACACATTTATGTTTCGGTTTCAGGGGCTCACAGAAAGCTAGAACAGCTCAGTCAGGATTTTCATAGCAATTTGTATAAGCAGAGTCACATTCCTTTGTTTGGGTTTGGGTTTTAGTTTTGTTGCAGGTAAAAGATGAAATGATGGAGGCCAACAAAGGTGTGATCTTCTGAGCATGTTGGCTTTTTAAGCAATGCATGCCCAAAAAAGGCCAGACCTCCTCAGTTTAGGACTGGACCCTTAATACAGGAGGAGACAGACTTTTATCCATTTAAAACAATTCATCAAATAAGGCTAATTAATTAAAAGGAAACAATGTGACACGAGGTAATCTGATTTCTAATTAGGAAAAAGATTTGGGATTTTCCAAGTTGAGAGGGGGAGAGTCCCTGAAACCAGAAAAAGAGGGGTCCAACTCCCCCAAAGTGTCTGTAACCAATCAAAGGAACATGGAAACAGTAACTGAAAGGTCTATACGGCACCAGTTGTTAGGTAAGACATATGGGTTGTTTGAGATGAACAATTCTGAGAAAACTCCTTGAATCAGTCAATAGACCTGATTGGGTTTCTGGTTGGTATAACATAGATCTTTCCTAGAGGTCTCTAAGCATCCAGTAGAGGTGGTCCAGCTGGAAAGGTCCAGTGGAAAGGATGCGTAATGTGGAGTTCGAGATCCTGGGTTCAAATCCTGACTCTGCTACTTACCAACCAGGTAACCTTCTTCTCCCTGGGCCTCAGCTTCCACATCTGTAAGAGGAGGGGGGTGGATCAGTGTTACCTCTAAGCTCCTTTTCTAGCTCTAAATCAACTATTGGAGCTTCTCCACTATTCACAAACCCCTCAGAGACAAGACATTAGATCTAGGTAGATCTGAAGATGTTTTCCTTTCTTCTGAAGGACAGCTAAAAGGAAGAAAAGCCTTGTGGGCTGTGACCAAAAGCGCATCTCAGAATAAACAATAACTGTCCCACTTAGACACAGTGGGTTGAGTTTTATATTGTGTTTGAAAGGTCCAAGATAACTTTTGTTCTCCTCTTCCCCTCCCTCCCTCCCCCCCCAAAATGCGCAGGGCAGGAAAAGCTAGAAACCACGTGTGCTGACGGATATTAAAGTTCATCTTTATGCCATAGTCATAGCTTAAAGCGGCTTATTGGCTAGCTCTAGCATAGTGTTTGGAACATGGTAGGCTCTTAATAAATTAATGTTCATTGACCGACTGACTAACTGTTGGGAATGCCTAATCACACTTTCCCAAGGCCATATATCACTTACTTGTACAACCAATGAGAGAGAAGCAGAAAGCTCTCATGGCCTCTGTGACTTCATTTAGTGTGGTTTACTCCTTCATAGATGGTCATGGTCATAGATTTCGTTCTAAAGAAGGATGCAGGCTATACTTTAAAATAAAGCACACCCAAGAGCTTTCTAAAGCCACTTAGGACCATAAGACCTTCTATTTGGGGAGGACTTGGGAGGCTTTCTGGGTCAGTACCTTCCTTTTCTGGAGAGAAATGCCATCTTCAGAGTCAGAAGAGAGTTTGTGGCAAAGCTGAGACTAGAATTTATCATGATCATAATAACAAATCATTTCTGTGGTACCTTCAGGTATGCAAAGGTCTTTCCTCACAACAGTATGAGAAGGTAAATGGTCAAATCAGTCATTCAATAAGCATTTATTAGGAGTTTACTATGTTCCAGCTTAAGTGCTAGGGATACAAGGAGAGGTAAAAACAGTCTCTGTCGAATGAAGGGCACAATAAGAAAACAAATTTGTACCAAAAAAAAGCTGTAAGTAGGACAAACAGAAAGTAAGCATCTGGGAGAAGGCACTAGAATTAAGAAGGATTAAGAGGGGCTTCCCATTGTAGAAGGTGGGATTGTAGCTTGAAGGAGTCATTCTGTGGGGTCACTATTGACCTAATAACACTATGGCTCTTGAGCCCCCACCAAGGTGCTTCCCTTTAACAATTGGCTAGTAGACTTAGGTAGCTGGTAGCAGAGGCATTTTACAAGTGAGGAAAGTGAGGCTCAGAAAGGTTAGGACAGCTAGACAGTATCAGGGATCAGACTTGATCCCAGTCCATCTGACTCCAATACCAGAGCTCCTTCCAATGCACTGCATTGCCTATTATCTTACTTTATCCTTAGGGCATCTGTGAACTAAGCACAAAAGATATTATCTCAGTCTAACAAAGGACAAGACTGCTGCCCAGAGAGTTTGCATCACTTCTTCAAGATCATGCAGTAAGTCAGTGTCAGAGTGGCCTGAAACTGAGCTCTTCTGACCCTGTTGGTTTGTTTTTCTTTGGGTGACTTTGGTGAAGAGAGCTGCCCTCCAGCCTCACAAAGACAGCCCTGCACTTACCCCCCGAGATGTTCAGAGTGGTTTTCTTTCTAATAGTTGTTCAGTCTAAATTTAGGAAGAAAGCCAGTTGTGAAAGAGCGAATTGAAAATCAGAACAATAGATCTTGTGGTTTCTGAGTCAGCTAATTCCCAGGTGTGCTGGAACCTGGGGGCTGAGAGAGGCCTACCCCAAGTCCAGGACTTTTCCTCCCATTATTCTGAGTATGTATATAAGTGTAAGAGACAGAGACATACAGAAAGGAGGAGGAACAGGAGAAGGAGAAAGGGGGTGGGGAACACACTTCACTGAGTACAGAAGGATGGGTCAGAATCATCACTAGCACTGAGAAAGAAGAGTTTAAATGAAAAGCTGTAACTGGAGTGGGGTGATAGGGCACTGTTCTGAGGTACTAAAATTTAAGGGGAGCAGGATTTTCCAATGGATAGAATGCCAGGCCTGGAGTTAGGACAACTCATCTTCCTGAGTTCAAATACAGCCTTAGACACTGCCTAGCTGTGTGACCCTGGGCAAGTCACTTCATCCTGTTTGCCTCAGTTTCCTCATCTGTAAAATGAGATGGAAATAGCAAACCACTCCAGTATCTTTGCCAAGGAAACCCCAAATCGGGTCACAAAGAATTGGACACAACTGCAATGACTAACCAATAATAACTCAAATTTAAAGACTGCTGACTTTACTTATATTCTTCCAGCAATAGTGAATGAATAAAAAAGAGTATTTATTAAGCATCTACTATGTACTAAGCACTGATAATACTAGTAGGGAAAAAAAATGACAGTCCCAACTCTCAAGGAGCTCATACTCTAATGTCTTTTTTTTTTTGCTTTTTGGAGGGGGAAAGGTAGGGCAATTGGGGTTAAGTGACTTGCCCAAGGTCACACAGCTAGTTTTGTGTGTGTGTGTGTGTGTGTGTCTGAGGACTGATTTGAACTCAGGTCCTCCTGACTCCAGGGCAGGTGCTCTATTCACTGCACCACCTAGCCACCCCGGAGTTCATACTCTAATTGGAGGAGAAATTATATAAAAGAAATCCAACTATAGGGAAAGTAGAAAGGAAAATTCTTAGGTTATATCAGTAAATGAGATGACAATACCTGGGATCAACAGGCCATAAATGGTAAGGCCTACCATCTCACTGGATGAGGTAGAATTGGTGATTCCTACATCATAAACCAAGTAACCAGTCAGGCAGCCTGGGTGGGATCTGGGTAGTCTGGGGCGGGAGGGGACCAGGTGGGAAGGGTGCCCCCAATCAAAGGTGGGTCTTCCTGCTTCCTGAACATCTGAATTGATTCTGGGACAAATGACTTTGATCGTCTGATTCAGTGAGAAGAGCATTAGCATAGAATTCAGAGGAGCTGGGTTCAGATGCTCACATCTGATACTTTCTATTTGTGTAACCTTGGGTGACTCACTTGAACATCTTGGGCCTCAGTTCCCTGATCTGCAAAATGAAGGGGTTGGGTAATTTGGCCTCTGAGGTTACTTCCCGTTCTACATCATAGATGTATGACCTAATAATCCATGAAGGTAAGAAACTATCCCATGGCCTACTTCCCCCAACCCAATCTGGCCCAGCCCTGCCCAACTTTCTCCTCATCCCTCTCCTCTGGCCTCATGGTCTCCTGATATTTCTGTCTCCTCCCCACCGGGCAGTATCCCAAGTCTCTCTTCCCACTGAATTTTGTGTCTCCAGGTCCAAAATCCTCTTCCTAAAGTCTCCCTCTTTCCTCTACCCCTGCTCAACTGAATTTGTCTTGGGCAGCTGATTTGGGCAACTTTCTGCTGCATGTTCCAGGCTCTTGAATGACTGTTCTATTTAAAAACACTTCAAGAGCAGGCTTGACAGAAATAGGGTAGCCAAAGGGGAGGATTTGTCAAAGGAGGGAAATGTAGCAGGAGGGGAGTGAGGGGGATATGGGATGCAGCCATTTATGAAGCTGTCCACCAAGCAGACAGGAGGTCAGCTGTCTATTTGGCTCAGAGAGGAGGCCCATGAAAGGCATCATGGCTTCCCATCAATCCAATACTTTAGGCTTTTACTATGCTCGGATTCCTTCACTAGTTCTGACCTATGGCTGTTTCTGTTTGAAAGATTTCCACAGCCAACTCAAGAGAGGTGAAGGAAACTTTTAAAACCTCGTAGCAAGCATTTCAAATCAGAGCTGCCCCAGCCTAGACAAATCCTGAACAGTTTCATGGAATTGAACTATTTGAAAGAAAGACCAAGTATTCAGATTTAGGAAGAGGCGTTTGCTCATTTCTGCTCATGTCTGCTTTGGGGGTCCTTGTAAGATGCCTTATATGATGCCAGAATAAATCCTTTTTAGCAGCTTTAAATCACCCGTCCAGTCTGGGGCTAAGCCAATTTTAGCCCCACCGTCCTCTCGTGAACCTGGTAACATGAATACTTTCCTTACCCTCTTCTTAACATTGGGTAGTAAATCCAGGCAAGCTCATTACCCAGGGCTAGGTGGCCCCAGCCACAATCAGAAGCTTAACTGCTCCCAGATTCTCTGGGAATTCCATAATCCCTTGGCTCTCTGTCCAGGGACCTTCAACAGGCTGAAAGTAATGTCTGCTATGCTTTCTTCAGTTTTTGTTCTGGCTTGCTTGGATGTGTACCTATCACCCTGTTCTGTGCTTAAAGATAGGAAAGCCTAAGCAAGATTGATCTTAAAATAAGTAAGTCCTTCACGATGAAGGGGTGTGTGACCAGAAGATCATTTTGGGGATCCCCCAAAAGCACTTGACCTCTTGATCAGGAGATTTTGGGATGTTTGACCAAAATTGGTCAATGGACTCTCTAAGGCTGAGAATAATTGACCTCAAGATGAACAGATCCTTGAGCAGTGGGTTTCAAGGCCTTTGTACCTAGAGAACAAAAAAGGTCATATTCACCCTCGTAAGGGTAGAGCTGGACTCCAGCTTCTGTTGGTCAGGGAGCTGGGATAAAACAACCCCTTTACTGTTCAGGTAAGGTGAGCACTGAGTGTTCACCTTGGGAGAAACTGGGGGAACTTCAAACTGGGGAACAGAGCGTATAAAACTCCTCCACCCCTGAAAAAGCCAACATTTCAATCTTTTTCACTAGAGAAAAGAAACATGCAAATTCTTGGCTAAAATGACTTAGCAAAAATTTTTTCAAAGGATCCATGTTTAATCTAAGTTAAGAGTGCACTCTATGGTCTTTTGGTTGTATAAATGAATGTTCCTCTGAATGGAAATGTTTCTTGTCTTTTCTATGAGTCTCTGTTCTACCTGTTCAGTGAAAAGGTGTCCAGTCTTTAAACAGAACTGAAGGCAGTTTAAAAGTTTTGTCTCAGAAAGAAAAAAAAAATTGTCTCCAAGTGACCTCAACAGCAGAGAAAGAAAAAAAATGTGGGTTTACAGTATGAAATTTTAAAGCTAAGCTTTATCTTATGCTTTAAGAATGGCCTTGCACATATTACCTTACCTCTTCTCTCTAGCTGGAAAAGAAAAAGTCTTATTTATATCAAGGGAAGGGATTAAGAAATAAACAAAATTTCATTTTAAGAGTTTGTCTACCAGATCACAAGGTTTTTCCGAATGATTTGGCAGAATTTAATCACCCAGCTAACTTGGAAACAGTCGTCTAGAGGATTTGAAGTATATCATGCATTCACAGGGTCTTAAGTTAGACACCAAACTGGAAATACTTTACACAGCAAAATAAAGCACTGCCTATAAACCTGAAAGTTTCAGCTCTGACAGGGCTAATTTGCAAGAAGTTCAGTGGAGGAAACTAGATCTGGAAATAAGTGGAAATGTGAAATTTCTCTTTTTTTTCATAAACTTTTATTGATATTTTCTATTTTGAAACATGAGCTTTCAATCAGAGGAATTTGAGATTTAAGGAATTAACAGTATTAGAGAAATACTGGATCAATATAAAATGCAATTAAGATAAATTTGGACTAATTACGGTTAGTATTGAAAAAATAAATTAGAGATCATTTATAGGGACAACGTAGACTGGAGGCTCAATTAAAAGGCAGTGAGGGGTGTATGCTATTAAAGTAACAACTCTGAAAATGGCACTCTGTACACAGTGGACTTACCAGGGGAGCAGGCTCAATTCCTGATTCCCCACCAGCATGAAAATGAACTTGTGATTTTTCACTTAAACAAGGACCCATACAAGGCCCCCATTTTTGCTAGCTATCAGACTCTCCATTAAGGAAGAACTTAGAAGAAAAACAAAAAAGCCAGTCTTTCATAAAGTATTACAGAAAGATTAAGAAAAGTTTTTAAACCACACTGAGATAAGAAGAACATAACAAGGTTGCCATTAAACTGTAAATCCCTTGGATAAATGTTTATTTCTTCCTTAGGATGTTGGAGATTGGGATTGTTAACAAATTCCAACCTAAATTTCAGAGATAACTAGTATCTGGTCTCAGACACATCCTAGTTATGTGGCTGTTCGCCTCAGTTCCCTCATCTGTAAAATGAGCTGGAGAAGGAAATGGCAAACCCTTCTGAGTGTCTGCCAAGAAAACCCCAAACGGGGTCATAAAGAGCTGGACGTGATCGAACGACAACAAAAATCATTGTGACTATGATGGAATCGAAGCAGGCGACCTTTAAAACTGAATGATTTGAAATTGGGGTTTGTATGGGTCTGATCAAATAATTGGGAAAAATCACAATTATTGTATAAAATATATATAATTTATTATATGATATTATTATTCACAGTATAATAGACCTCTGCTCCAAAAAGCAACTATTGGTACCACATCTTTCTAGCTGTGAGACCAAAATGAATAACTACTCTCTTCTGGTTTCTGGATCTACCAGTTTGGGCATTTAATACTAGGTGGTATAGAATACCAAAACTGGTAGAAGAATAGAAAGATTTTTTCATGTGGCTGACTCAGACACAATCCACATATTGAGACTGACAATAGGTTTTGTGTTCATGTTTTAAGTCCATGAAATTGTCTTATGTTAGGGTTTTGCATTGTGATTTTGGAAAATAAAATAGATTTCAAGGGATTTTAATTTTGGAATGACACATAGTGAGACTCATTTGTAACAGGAAGATAGATCTTAAGGTCTGAATGCTGTGATTAATTTGTACACTTGAGCTATTATTTATTAGAGACTTGTCTGGAAGACAAAATATTCTGATTAATGACTGTCTTAAGCATTCAAATATGCATGCTCTGGTTCAGGGATGGGGAACCTGCCTGGTTAGTTAAAAAAAAAAAAAAGAACACAGTGAATGGGAATGGGTAAAACAGGCTTTGAGAAGTTGAACATGCTACGAAACCTCAAGTATTCAAACCACACCGCCTTAGACTGTTCAAGTAACTTTATCTTTGGCCTGGTTATCCCAGGATATTTGGGCCTGAGCAGAGTATAGCCCCAGGCCAATGTCCCAAGAACCCTTCTTATGGAGGTAAAATGACATTAAAATATTGGAGAACTGTGAAGGCCCCTCCTGGAGTGAATGTCAGCCTCTTCTCTGGAAAGTCAAAAGTTAAATGAAAATTCAGGCCCTAGACAATGGTTGGCACCTTTGTTTGGCAGAATGCCCAAAGCTTTCAAGAAAGGATTTTTCAGAGACTACATTCTGAAGCCATCTGGGGACTGACTAGGCAATTCAGAAAACCGAGATCCAGGCTGACTCCTTAGCCAAGCTCTGTGGCCTTTTTTGAGCATCAGGAAGAATAATTATGATGTAATTTGATTTTTCTCCCCAGGCTATATTAGCTGTTCCAGAAGACAGTGTTTTTCTACAAGATTTGTTTTTGGTATTCCTTACCTTTTCCATTAGATTGGGAGGTAGAGATGATCTTTTGCTTCCTTTTGTATTTATTCTCAGCGTACAGCACAAGGTCTAGCTAGTGGCTGGTGTTCCATAAATGCTCATTGACTAGCTGACTGGTTGACATAGTATACTTTAATAAAGGGAGGAGGAAATCAGCTGTTCACTGGCTTTGCTGGGGGAAAAATGGCTGAAATTTTTCTCTAACAGCCCCACAATATTATTGTACTGACTTCATCTGTCAGGCACATAATGTTGGGAAAACAGTCCAAACCAAAAGGCATCTAGTGGTCTAGGAGATGCTGAGTTCAAATCCAACCAAAGATGATTGCTAGCAATGCAGGCTAACCTCTGTCAGCCTCAGTTGCTCAGTGGGTGAAATGCAGACAATAACAGCATCTTCTTTCCAGGATTGGTAGGAGGATTAAATTCATAAAGTGCTTTACAAACCCAAAAGGGTTTCAGAAATATTAGAATGTTAGCCATTAAGTCAAAGAGATCTCCATACATGATGGCAGTGGTAATGGGGTGTTAGTTATCATACAAGTTGATTTTATTCAAATGACTAAATGCTATAATGATGAATGTATTCTGGTTTAAAAGGACATATGTTTTTAGGATGAATTGAAGGACACCCCACTGCTTGTACTGAAGACTTCAACATAATTTCATATTAAACAACTGAAAGACTTTCATAGACAGATTATTCACTCTTTTAACCAGGAGGGCTAAAAGTGGAAGCCAGGCCCTTCAATGCTGAGTTCTTGGATGCTGAGCTGTAACGGGACTTTGAAATCCATGGAATTAGAGGCAAAAGGACCCAGCAACTGCACTGATAACTTCTGCCCTGTCCAGAGAAGAGTATGTGGCACTCCAGGGCAACCAGACTGTATCTTTTGGTGATATGGCCTACCGTGTCCAGGACAAAAGATGATACATTACTCTCTGATGAGAAAAAAGATCTTTCTGGGAAGAATTGTGAAAGGTTTAATAGTGAATATGAGATGTGACAATACATTATGTAACTAAATATTGAAACAGCCCAAAACATTTATTGTTATGTTCCTTTACCTGCTGCTTCCTACCTCAGGGGTCAGACACAGAATCTTTAAAAAACTGTCTGTTAAGCTTGCATGCAGGTTACACAACACCTGCCATGATTTATTGTGCAGATTGTTGCCACTGAGGGCTACACTTTCTTTACAATAATGTCACTGCATGGGGTAGTAGATTTATTTAACCAGGGTTACTGGTGCTGCTGTCCCAAGATAGATCCATAATGCTATCTTTTACAGGAAAAGAAGGTAGATGCTATGCTGGGGATTTTGAAATGACCTTTTTAATAATCCATGGTTTCCTAGGGCTTTTGTTTGTTCTAAGACTATCTAATTTGACACAACTTGACTGGACTTAATAAGTACCGAGCGCCCTTGCTACCCAGGAGAGGCAAGCAGGAATTTATCAGAGACCTCTGTGATGGCGCTAACACCGCAGTTGCAGTCTAAGACTTATATACTTGGAGACTCCTAGATAGTGTAATTAGAAAAGCCACCGTCCTATGAAGGGAGCCTACTGAATCAGCTCCAGGTGGGTGTGGGAGCACTCCCCTTAATTTCTTCACCAGGGACCCATCTAGACCGAGAGCTCTGGGAGAGCAGGAAGGGTCTTTTGCTTTCCTTTGTATTCTCATTGCTTGGCACAATGTCTGGAATACAGTAGGCACTTAATTAATATTTATTGACTAACTCTCTTTAATCATGAGAGATTCCCTAACGGGCTCAGCAGGACAGAGCAATGCTTGAAGACCCAGCTGTGGGCCAAACATCATGACCTCACTCATTGAGGTTGGCCAGACAATTCAAAGAAGCAAGAATTCCTTCTGACCTCCAGCCATGGAGTTATGCCCGGAAGTTCTCTGGCTAGGAATACAGGACACCCTCTGCTAGCAGTGTATCTCCCATGACTTCATGTAGGGGAGTCTATGCTCTGACCCAGAGACTCTAGGAAGGATGTATGTGGGACTGAGTAGCCCATTGGGATGTGTGGGAGCTCAGTCCCACAGGAGAGTCTGGAATAATGTCAGCTATTTGGTCTGGAAGAGGGAATTAATGGACTTTCCTTGGAAAAGTCACTTGGAAAGGTGGGTGATAGTGAGGGTGTTCCTAAGGGAACTGGAACTCTGCTCATCCCAGTCCTCATCCCTCAAGACTCACCACACCCCACTCTTCACCAATAAAGGATTAAGACATCCATCGAAGGGAGGAGGTCCCTTTGTTTCCTCCAGCTGGGAGGGAAATGATCTGGGAAGCTATGGGATGGGTAGGTGGTAACTCAGCTCTTTGGGAATTCTAAGTCAAGCTGTCTTCTTATATATTGTGATCATCTTCTTCTGGGCTGTTCTAAACCAGAGGTAGGGAACCTACGACCTTGAGGCCACATGTGACCCTCTAGGTCCTCAAGGGCAGCCCTTTGACTGAATCCAAACTTCACAGAACAATTCCCCTTAATAAAAGTATTTGTTCTGTAAAACTTGGACTCAAGTGAAAAGGTGGCACCCAAGGACCTAGAAAGCCACATGTGGCCTCAAGGCTGTAGGTTCCCCACCCCTGTAAATGTGACCTGAAATCCTCTTGGGGCAAAGAGTCATGAAAGAGGCCGTAGGGGACTCTGCCTCTCTTTTTCTGCTAAAAATGCTTAGATATTAGATTAATAATAATTAATAATTAGAATAATAACAAAGTCATTTCTGACAGACCTGAGTGTAAAAATTCAGAGCATAATAGTAGTGTTAATATTTATTTTTCTTTGACAGCTCCAAGTTCTGTATTAAATACAAGGCATACAAGAACAAAACTTTTTGCACTCAAGGAGCCTATATTTTGCTAGTTCTTGAAGTACTAGAGAAAGTGTTGACCCAGAATATCAGAAGAGTCTCCAAACCACTCAATCTACAGTCCGAAAAGGTACTTGAGAAAATGGACCTCAGTTTTCTCATCTGTAAAATGAGGTGACTGGAAGAGAAGGCCTCAAGGGTCTCTGATGAGTCTACAGCCTCCCATCCTAAGACAGCAGTCCTCTATAAATAGAGTAAAGCTGATGTGATTTCTCAAGCCAACAGTTCATGTAGAGGCTTGTTTTTTCTCCCATGCCTGCAAAACAGAAATGTCCCAGAAGGAACACAGACTGAAGTCAGTCTGCTTTCTCACACCTTCCAGTGGTAATTATTTTAATTGAACCAGGGCTATTACTCCCACTAATATGATCCTTTGGCTGAAGCCCCACCCAAATGTACCTGGGTCAATTAGCATAAAAGATGTGCTCAGTTCTTTGAGATAAATTCAGTTTCGGGGGAAGAGATTATTTTTGAGACACGAAGCCCCCAGAAACACTGTCCAGTGGAAAAGGGACAAAGATCCCAAGACAGCAAGAGGCCACTGCTAGGAAATCTTCCACTGGGAGAAGGGTGAGGATGGGGCTGAGCCAGAAAAGGATGGAGTGTGGCCACAGGTGGAGAGGGGTGAAATAGGCCATCTGGTAACTTCTTTTTTTTTTTTGCCTTTTAGAGGGCAATTGGGGTTAAGTGACTTGCCCAAAGTCACACAGCTAGTAAGTAGTGTGTCAAGTATCTGAGGCCAGATTTGAACTAAGATCCTCCTGACTCCAGAGCCAGTGCTCTAGGCTAGGTGGGGTAGTGAATAGACACCAGCCCTAGAATCAGGAGGACCTGAGTTCAAATACGGCCTCAGACATATAACATTTACTAGCCTTGTGACCATGGGCAAGTCACTTAACCCTAATTGTCCTGCCTTCCCCCCTCCAAAAAAAAGCAAAAAAAATTTGAAAGCAAAATATTTGTCCATCAATTGCAAAATACCTGAGCTGAATGAATATCAGCACAATAGAGAATTATTGCTTCATAAGAAACAATGAATATCAAAAATTCAGAAAAACATGGAAAGATTCATGTGAACTGATACAGGACAAAAAAAAGCAGATAAGACATAATGACTCAAATAATGCAAATGAAAACAACACTAAAAAACAAAAAGATTCATTTCTTTAACTAACTTTTGTCCCTAAAAGTAAATGATGAAATAAACTTAATTTTTTCTTGGCAGAGAAAAAGTGAGCACTTACAGGAGCAGAATGTTGTATACATTATCATACAAGGTAATTTTGTTGGTTGGTTTTGCATAGCAGTTTTCCGTTGTTACAAGGAGGGTTAAATAGCAAGGGTTGGGAAATTGTTACTGTTGCTTGTTGTTTATCCTTGACATCATGGGAAGTGATGCCACAACATGCAAGTGAATTGGATTTCAGTGAGAGAGAGGAGGGTTGTGCAGTCACCAGCCTCACTGTCTCCTCCAGAGCCATCTGGGTCTAGTGGCCAGACACACATCAGGACAACTGGAGATGATCCCAGATGTGGTGGAAGACCTTGACTTTTTTTTTTGGAGGGTAATTGTGGTTAAGTGACTTGCCCAAGGTCACACAGCTAGTTTTTGTGTTAAGTGTCTGAGACCGGATTTGAACTCAGGTCCTCCTGACTCCAGGGTCAATGCTCTAGTCACTGTGCCACCTAGCCACCCCAGACCTTGGCTTTTAAAAGCTAACATCTTTATCGGTCTCAGTTTTACTGAGGCAACACCCATTCACTCATTAAGGCTAGGTTTAAAAAAAAAGCCACCAAGGAAGAAGTTGGACAGGACAAAAGGAAGTCTCAGACTCTTACCAGGGCAACCCTATACCCATACTAAGGACAGGTGTGAACTGGGAGCTTTGTTTACCTAGCTCTGAGTCATAGATGGGGCAGATTGAGAAGCAGACTTGTGCAACAGGGTGCAGCCAGGACAATGGATAGGCTTCTGGTCCTGGAGTCAGGAAGATTCCTCCTCCTGAGTTCAAATCTGGCCTCAGTCATTCGCTGACTGTTTGACCCTGGGCAAGTCACTTCAGCCTGTTTGCCTCAGGAGAACTAGAAAGGAAATGGCAAACCACTTCATATCTTTGCTGAGAAAACCCCAAAATGTGTCATGAAGAGTTGGACATGACTAAAAAGCAGCTGAACTGATCCCTGGGATATGTACTAAGAAAGGAAAAAGTTCAGAAGCCAGCAGCAAGCAGCAGCAGCAGCGGTAGTAACAGGACTCCATGGGGAAATGATTGCATTGTTTGGACCTAACCCTATGTGGCTGCCGGACTAGATTTACTTAATGGTTAGCTCAGGACATCCAGGTTATGCTGACCCCAGAATCCTTCCTAGGCAGGAGGAGCCCGCTGCCAGGAGTGTAGGGAGTTTTCTCCCATTATTCCTCTCAAGCACCCTACGATCTTATCTGGAAACTGCCTCCCGGCTGACCCATCATCTTCCATTTCCTTTCCCTTGTTTGAGCCCTGGGTAATGTAAAACTTGAAGAGATTGTGGGATCAGGGCCACATCTGGGGTCTCCCCTTGGCCAGAACACTTAATAAACTTCCTTCTAAAGCCTTTCTCAGTTTGGGGGTTCTTCTCCATCAACAAAGGACAATATATCAGGAAAAGACAAGGAGGTAAAAAAATCATTAGGTAGAATAAAACATTTTTTTTTTAAGAAAGAACTTTGAATGCTGAGTCAGGAGGCCTATACTCTAATCCTTACTGTAATTAACTGTGTGATCTTGCCTAAGTCTCCTACCTTGCTGAGCCTCAGAATGTTCAAATAACCAAGCAATCCTACCCAGTTTCAGTGACCATCTTGGAAAGGAAGGGCTTCGGCCCCCAACTTAGGTATTAGTTTCTTTCTCTATAAAATAGGGGTGAGATACAATGACTCTAAGGTCCCTTCCAGCACATTCTCTAACCCCCTAGTTAAACTTCTGTTGACACCACCTGTGCAAGTTAACAGTTTCTTTATTTAACTAATGGCCACCCTCTTCAAATGGGGATATTAGCACCAGAAAATATGTTTGTTGAGCCTAATGAAATGATAAATAATGTTTATCTTCTCTCTCTTGTTCCAAAGTCTAGTTACTAGAGTGTTTTGTTGTTTTAATATCTTTTCCCTCTATTTGATGTCCTCTGAGGACAGAGATTTGTGGGGTACAGTGTAATAAACACTGAGCTTGGCATTCTGAAACATAGGTCCCAGTGCCAGGGTCTGCCACAAACTGGCTCTAGGAGGAGCCTTAATTTGGTTTCCTCATCTGTAAAATGGGCATCATATATCCTGACCCTGCTGTGGGGAAGGCTAGTAGCCTAGAATGGTGGAGGGAGCTTCCACACACAGAAGACCCCAAAGAAATGAGACACATGATTTAAAAAAAAAAGATATAGTCCTTGATCTCAAGGAAATTCTCATCCAATACAGGGATGGGATGTGTGCATGAATAAGTGTGACCCAAGATGAAGAAAAATCCTTCCATGTAACACTAGGGGTCATTCCATTGTCTAGTGTCCTCCAATGAGGCAGATTTAAATGCCTGGCTTCCTAGTAATTCTGCCTTTGGTGGTATGGCCATGAAACTCATGAATGGCTCATGATTGTGCCCCAAGAGGGAGAAAATGCTCTAACCATGGGCTAGAGGGTTGGGGTGTGAAGGGGAAGGAAGATGGAAGGGAATGGAAAGGTCAAAGGAAGACTTTTTTAGCATCAGGGAGGCCTGAAGGCATGGAGGCAGGGTGGGGCTAGGGAGAGGAGAAAGGAGCCATTAGATAGGAGAGACTGAAGATGATTGAGAGACGAATCATTCTCCCAGAGGAGACGGGAGGGGATGGGATCAAGGGCACATAGCTCTCAAGTTGGGAAAGAGAAGAGGGAGGAGTCCTTCGTCCTCTGAGACTGGAGCTGAGGATAGGATGGCAGAAGAGATATACAGGTTTTTGTGGTGGAGTGGAAGGAGAGCAAGAGAGATGACCTTAGACTTCTCAGAGAAGTAGGAGGTCAAGCCATCTGTATGGGAGGAGGGAGGGAGAGAGCTCGAGGACAGGAGAAAATTGAGAGCATTTTCTGTGGGGAGGTGGGGTCAGGAGCTGATCAGACATAAATAGGAGAATTGCCATGGGTCTTGGTTAGAGCCCATTTGAGGTTGGATGACATTAATTTGCAGTAGATCCAAGTCTCATCCCCTCAATTTCCAATTCTTTGCCACCACAAAAAGACCTGCTATAAATATTTTTGTACATACATGTCCTATCCCCCCGCCCTTTTTTAGCTCTTTGGGATACAGACCTAGTAGTGATATTGTTAGGTCAAAGGGGTATGTACAGTTTTATAGTCACTTGGGCATAGTTCCAAATTGCTCTCTGGAATGATTGGATCAGTTCACAACTCTACCAACAATGCATTGGTGTTCCAACCTTCCCCACACCTTCTCCAACATTTATCATTTTCCTTTTTTGTCATATTGGTCAATCTGATAGATATGAGGTGGTACCTCAGAGTTGTTTTAATTTGCATTTCTCTAATCAATAGTGATTTAGAGCATTTTTCCCCATATGATTATAAATAGCTTTGATTTGTCTAAAAACTGCCCATTCATATCCTTTGACTATGAATTGGGGAATGAAATGGTTATTATAGGTATTATTAACCCCATTTTACAGATGAGGAAAACTATATCTAGAGTGACTTGCCAGTAGTTGTACAGCTAAATATTAAAAGAGACAGAGTTTATATCCAAGACTCTCCTGAGTGATATTCCCCCCACACCAGAGTGCTCTCTCAGTAAATATTGAGGTCACCAAGGATGAGGACAGAAAGAATGTTTCTGATAAAGATTAATGCATGACTATGCCCCTACAACGTTGCCTTTTATTATTTCTCTCTATTGTTTTTGAAAGGCAGCCTGGGAGAGTAGATTTGAGAGCTGGTACCAGAGTCAAGGAGGCCTGGGTTCAAAGCCACCTCAGACACAGTTACTTGGTTAATATTTAAGTAACTTGGGCAGTAAATAAGTCAGAGAAGAGGAGTAAAAATCATAAGTCCAGACAAAGTAAGTCATTATCGCGGCAAAAATGAGAAAGGAAGCACTCTGCTTGTCCAGTGCTCAGAATCCTGGGTTTCCTCTGGATTCAGCTCAAGCCCCATCTTCTGCAGGAGACCTACCTGCTCCTCCCAGCTGCTAGAGCTCCCCCCTCCAAGCTTACCCTAATCTCCTCTTTATCTAGGCCTGTTCTTTATGTTACTGTGGGATGATACTAGGAGACGCCCTGTTTTCCAGACCTAAGGCCCACCAAACAGGTTGTGCCCTGAGCTCGGCATAACCACAGTGCTTTGTGTTCACCCTCTGGCAAAATTACGTATTTTTTGTATTGCTTTGACCAGCACCGGGTGATCTCTGAGCTTGGACAAGAACCAGACAAGTACCCAACAAGTACCCATGTTCTGGTCATGACGCCCTGCTATGAATTCCATATGTCTCACTGTTGCTGTTACCCCTCATTGTCAGGGCCACAGCTCAGTGGACAGTCACAGGTACAGCCACTCTGCCTTGGGTCCCCCATTAGGGGCAGGGCTCTGGCACCGGCACATATGGATCTCTTCATTGCTTCCAAACCATTTCCCTGACTTTGAAATTAAACTTCTGCTTGATTTCTGACTCTCCTGTCTCTGCTCTTCTCGGCTCCAGCCACGCACAGGTTAGAGGCCAGTTATATCAGCTTGACGGGTGACAGTGGATTTAGGGGCAAGCCCACCAGGCTCCATTTTGTGCTGCAGTTTCTGCTATTAGATTTCTTTTTTTTTTTTTGGTTGACACTGAATGTAGTGAATGTCTCTTTCAGCGCCTCCCTTCCCACAATCCCTTTACATTTACAAAAAACATTGAACTGTTCCCAGGGCTCACCCACTTTTCTTTATTCTAGCTAGTAAGGCAAATGTTACTGAGATAAAGAAGACAGGGTTTCTTTGGTCTGGTATAAAAGGTTCTGCTGCAGCCTTTGTATCCTTTTTTTTTTTTTTTTAGAGTCTTTCTACCTGCTCTACGGGGCCACACCGTACCCCCAAACTGCTTTGCCAGCCTGCCTGTGGGACCTACCTGATCAGACTCTAGGTCATATAGCTTGAGGAGAGACTACACATCTATACATACATGTATTTGTGTGTATACATCTAAGTGTTATCTGTGGAATTATGAGATACACACGCCCATCCCTACTGATCCCCTACAGACCACAGTGCATCTGTCTGGCTATATCCTGTGCTGGCTTACTCATGCAACGTCTGGCAAGGACTCCAAAAGTTCTTACAACAATTCATTGCCTCTACGGGTTTGACTGTAAGCTTCTCAAAGGCAGAGATTGTTTTCCTTTTTTCTATGGGTCTCCCAGCACCCATTACAATGTCATCTAGTCATTTTTCAATCACGTCTGATTCTTTTGGGGTTTTCTTGACCAAGATCCTGGAGTGGTTTGCCATTTCCTTCTCCAACTCACTTTATAGATGAGGAAACTGAGGTAGACAGGGTAAAGTGACTTGCCCAGAGTCACTCAACTAGTAAGTGTCTGAGGATGGATTTGAACTTGGGTAGATGAGTTGTCTTGATTTCAGGCCCAGCACTCCCTGCACTATGGTGCCCCCTGGCTGCCATGTTAGCTATTACCAGGTTTCCCCGATAATAAGACCTATCCCGAAAATAAGCCCTCCCCTTACTGTGTAAGATTCCTCTAAAATAAGCCCTCCCCTGAAAATAAGCCCTATTGAGATTGCTACTGTAGTGAAGGTGATCCCCTGCGCTACACGCTACATTACGGTACCCTCTGTATGCACCGTCCCCCCCCCGCCCCATGAAACGCACGCGCGCTCCGAGCTGCAGCAGTGAGCGTGTCATCCTGTTCTTCCCCAGTGATTTGCTTGCTGGTGCCATTGAGAGCAGTGCCGCGGAGGAGAGCTGAGGCAGGACAACATAAGCCCTCCCCTGAAAATAAGCCCTCTGGTGTTTTTCTTTCCAAAAAAAAATTTAATAAGACAGTGTCTTATTATCGGGGAAACACGGTATAAAAAGCTCCAGTCACAGCAATCCTGCTAGTTAGATGGCATAAGCGTTATCCCTATTTTATAGATGAGAAAACTAAGGTTAAAAGTTAAACAACTTACCCACAATCACAGAACTAACAAGTGTCTGAAAGGTGTTCCAACCCAAGTCTTTTGACTCTGGAGTCAGTCAATGCTCTCTCTCCTTCTGTCTGTCTCTCTCTGTCTCTTCTTATCCCTCTCTGCTCATCTCTCCTTCTCTCTCTCCTCATCTCTCTCTCTTTTCTCTTTCCTCTCTCTCTCATCTCTCCTCATTTCTCTCTCTCTCATCTCTCTCTCCTTCTCTCTCCTCATTTCTCTCTCTCTCCTCATCTCTCATCTATAAAACAGCAGACTGACACTAATGATGACTAGCATTTCTACAGCCTTTTAAAGATGTGTAAAAGCACTTCACCTCTATCATCTTATCTGACCCTCACCACAATCCTGTGAGATAGGTGCTGTAATTAACCCCATTTGACAGATGAAGAAACTGAGCCACAGAGAACTTTCTTGGTCCTGTGGCTAAGGCCTGATGTAGGATTTGAACTCAAGTCTTTCTGATTCCAGGACCTGTGCTTTACCCACTGCCTGGCCTAGCACCCACTATGCACATTACAATGGACATCTTATTTCCCATTGTCCAGATCTTCCTTCAAGTCAACAAGCAAGCATTAGTCAGGGCTGGCTGGACCAGGAGTCAGGAGGACTTATCTTCATGAGTTTGAATCTAGACTCAGACATTTACTAGCTGTGTGACCCTGGGCAAGTCACTTCACTGTTTGCTTCAGTTTCCTCACCTGTAAAATGAACTGGAGAAGGAAATGGCAAACTGATGGGGTACAGGCTTTGGAAACCCTTTTGAACTCTCCTTGAATCTCCCCACTTGAGCTGGTGTTCCCCTGAGGCCTCTACTCATCCCAGTGAACTGGCCTTTCATTGTCTGTACCTGGCCCCACCCTGGACCTCCACTCGGAGATCCTAAGACCCCATTCTCTTGGTTACTGGTCACTCCATCTGGCTACTCCCATCAATATACTCCCTAGAGCCCTCCTCCAGTCACCCCAGACTGCTTGGCCAACCTCAAGTTCTCCCACAGTCTTTATATATAAGATCCGTCTTGTTTCCATGAAAGTGCTCAGGATCAATCTGGCCTGCTTACATTAGCCATACAAATGTTCAGATTCCTGATGAGTCTGGCCAATATGGCAGAGTTTTAGAATCACCCTTCATAGGTGTTTTGATCAACCTTGTCTTTGTCTGAGAGAAAGATCGGGGCAGGACCTGTGTGTCGCTCTTTCAGGGTCCCAGAGCCCCAAAGCTCCAGTATCTCTACCAAGAAAACCCCACGCAGGGTCACGCAGAGTCAGACAACGGAAATGGCCAAACTACAAAAATCCTCCAGGCACAGTGTAAATGATAGAAAGAAAGCAAATGGGGAGGCGACCTGCAAACCAGGATCACGTACAACATACAAACCAGAGGAGGGAATGGAGATAGCACCTGCAGGAAGGTGCTGACAGAAAACCAAGAAGGACTTGGAGGAAAACGTAGGGGTCTGACCTATTCAGTTTACAGATGGGGAAACCGAGTCACAGAAAGGCAGTGACATATCCACAGCCACACAGCTGGAGGTAGAGCTTGGCCCCCAGGATTCCTGGCTCCCAAAATACCCTCTCCAGGACATCACACTCCATCCCCGGACAGCCATGCAGAAAACATTACTCCTCTCTCCTCTTGCAGAGCAGCCTTCTGGGCCTCACCTGACAGAGGCTTCTCCCCTCCCACACACAAGGGGAAATACAAAGAACTCCAAGCAGCTTTGCCCGGGTGTGGAGACCAAAGTCCATGACCTGTTCGGCATCAGTAATAAGGCTCATGATTTAGCAGTTTCCCATGATTCAGGGACAGCTTAACCACCTCATGCCTGGAACTAATGGATCATACATCCACAATTCATTAATTCTATGGATCCCCTTCTTGGAAGTGCTCCTCCACTGGTACAGATTGCCACCCCTCCACGTAGTCTCATACATGTCTTTCCACAAATCTTCTCTAGGATTTATACTTAACAGGCTTGAGGCCTTCCTCTCATTCTTTCACTGAGAGAAAGGAACAAATATTTATTTAGTGCCTACTGTGTGCTTTACAAATATCATGTCATCTTGTTTACAGATGCTTCACCAGGCAAGTGGCCTTCCCTTCCTAAGGCTCAGTCCCCTCATCTGTAAAATAACAATAATCCTACTTGTACAGATGGAGAAACTGAGGCACAGAAAGGCAGTGACATATCCACAGTCGCACAGCTCGACATGGAGCTTGACCCACCTATTTGTACTGCCTCACAGAACTGTTGTCAGAAAACTCAGTGAATGACAAAGCTCTATGGAAATGTGTACACTTTATTAATATGATTATTAGTAAACATCAATGAATTACAAAACCTGAGTTATTATTCAGCCTACAACCACCTATTTCTTTCTTTGTTATTTTTTATTTCTGTTTTTTTGGGGGGGAGGGGGGAAGGCAGGGCAATTGGGGTTAAGTGACTTGCCAAGGTCACACAGCTAGTAAGTGTCAAGTGTCTGAGGTCAGATTTGAACTCAGGTCCTCCTGACTGCAGGGCCGGAGCTCTATTCGCTTCACCACCTAGCTGCCCCACAATTTCTAAAACAGATAGACATACAAGGATGACAACATGGATCCTAAGGCCCCCTCTAGCTCTGAAGCCTGTGCTCCTAAGACATGACTCCTCTGGTAAGCCCTTTTGTTGTGGTGACTCAGGTGGTTTCAGTCATGTCTGATTCTTTGTGCCCCATTTAGGGTTTTCTTGGCAAAGATACTGGAGAGGTTTATCATTTCCTTCTCCAGGTCATTTTACAGGTGAGGAACTGAGGTAAACAGGGTAAAGTGACTTGCCCAGGGTCACACAGCTAGTAAATGTCTACGGTCAAATTTGAACTCAGATCTTTCTGACTCCAGGCCAGGAGCTCTATCCACTCAGTGCACAACCTAGCTGCCCCATTAAACACTTTCCAGGTAACCAGAGCACTTCCAAACCCTTCCATCTCTTAAAAATTATTATTTATTTATGTGTATTGATATTTTTATATATAAAATACTTATTTATTATTCATTTCACCACAAACCCAAGAGTTCTGAAGGGCAGGGATCATCATCCCCGATTTACAGATGAGGAAGCAGGGTGCTGGAGGCTGACTTTCAGGGGCCACAGCCCTAGTAAGTGGCAGGTTCCAGACCCTGGCTAGCTCACATCTCCTGCAGTCAAGTTCAGAAATCACGTGGGAGGGGCACTTGCTTAGGAGAACACCGGAATAGCTCCCAGACAGACCGCTAAGGAATTCACTGGTCTTATATTTTGCCTTGCAAATTGACAGAAGACAAGTTAATGGACAAGCCCAAGGTCCAAGCTCAATGAGAAGCACAAATGGTAGGAATGATTGGCTTCTTTTCTTACCTATAAGCTTAAAAATTGGATGTTGCCTTATTCCCTGAGCCTCTGAAATTCTGCTTTTGAAATACAAATTGCTGTTATATTCCAGTTCTTTCTCTTTTCCTTTGGGTTTCAATCTTCTCCAGCAGCCCCAAGCCCTAGACCAGACCGTGAGTACCACACTGCACCCAATGATTCCACCACAAGAGGGCACGATCATCTCAGGCATGATGCTACTGTGGGCTCCCTCAGGGGACCAGCTGGAAGGATTTCAGAGACCACATAGTCCAACCCCCTCATTTTACAAAGGAGCAAACCAAGGCACAGAGATATAAAATGGTTTTCCCAAGGTCACACTTGGAGAGTAAACAACAGAGATGAAATCTGACCTGAGGTCCTTGACTGTAGTACCAATAGCAAACACTGCTGTCTGCTCCCCAACCAAGAAAGCTACTTGCCCATCAATCAGCAAGTATTTATTTCCTAAGGACTTCTTATGGACACAATTGGGACAGGCCCTAGAAGCCATCTAGTCCAGTCCCCTGGCTCCAGATAGACCTCTATGTATGCCCCAGGGCATTTTCCACCCAACAACCCCAAACCTGAGATAAAATCCAGCCATCTACCTCCTGGTTTCTGTCTTAGTTAGCTCCAGGGACTTCTCCAACTGTGCCCTCAAGGGAGAACCTTGAACAGTGTATTCACCTATATCCCCTCTCTCCAGCTAGTGATCCTCTGCCTGGATTCATTCCTCAACTCCTACACTCTATACTCTACCTATCCCAGCGATTCTGAACGCCTGGTTACCAATGTCCAAGGTCAGGTCCTTATCCCAAGTGGTCTGCTGCTCTCCTCCATCCTCCTCAACCAAACCCATCAATATCCAGCTCAAGATTTGAACCCACCTTCTGCCTTGACCTCTGGAATGTCTGCTCCATAAATAACCAACTTCCCTTCATCTTAAAACCTCTTTCTTTTTTATTGCTTCCAGAACCTGCCTGATGACACCATTTCCCTCAACACCCTTTCCAATCTTTGTTGTTGTTCAGTCCCACCTTCTTGCCACCTTTTGGGTTTTCTTGGCAAAGATACTGGAGTGGTTTGCCATTTCCTTCTCCAGCTCATTTTATAGATGAGGAAATTAGGGAGGTGAGTGACTTGTCCAGGGTCACACAGCTAGGAAGTGTCAAAGGCCAGATTTGAACTCTTGAAGAGGAGTCTTATGTATGACTTTATCATCACTTTAATCTCCATTCTTTCCACTGCTCAGTTCTTTCCAGGCCATCACCTATGCACTGTATACTGTGTTTCCCCGATAATAAGACACTGTCTTATTAATTTTTTTGGACAGAAAAACACCAGAGGGCTTATTTTCAGGGGAGGGCTTATTTTAATGAACATTGACAGCAATTTTAATAAACAGGTAAATGTGAACAAAAAAAGTACCTTTATTCAATGAGCAAATCACTGGGGAAGAACAGGATGACGTGCTCACTGCTGCAGCTCTGACTGGATGCAGCCTGGAGCGCGGCGTGCGTTTCACCGGGGGGGAGAGGGGGGGACGGTACATACAGAGGGTACTGTAATGTAGCGTGTAGCGAAGGGGATCACCTTCACTACAGTAGCAATCTCAATAGGGCTTATTTTCGGGGGAGGGCTTATTTTAGAGGAATCTTACACAGTAAGGGGAGGGCTTATTTTAGGGATAGGTCTTATTATCGGGGAAACATGGTACATTGTCCTCCTTTCCCTATCTTTTTTTTTTTTTAAAGCAATCAGGGTTAAGTAACACTTAATCTGGATGTGGTGCTGAGTATCTGAGCCCAGATTTGATCCCCAGGTCATCCTGACACTGGAGCCGGTGCTCTTACTCACTGTGCTACCTGGCCACCCCCTCCTTTCCCTATCTTGAATCCTTGACGAACCAGTTCAACTTGAAACTATCGTCAACTCTCAAAGCCCTTGCCCCCTTGTCCGACTGCCAAATTTCAATCCTGTTATTTCTATCATCCCCCTCATTCTAGCATATTCACATGCTTCTGAACAGAGCTGGAGAAGATCACAAAATTGGATGGATTGGCTTCACTTCAAATTTATGTAATCCTCTCAAATGGGCTCTCACCACAGCAAGGCAATTGTCTTACATATTTCTCTTAATCAATTCACTATCCCACTCTTTATAGTGGCTGTTCCAAGCCTTCTTGTAGTACATGTAAATATATCCCAACTCTCATTTGCACTAAAGAGTTGGATCCTTCAGAAGCTTGCTAGCTACATTTGTCCACTTTAGAGTTCTAGGTGTTCCCTGGAGGGGTTTCAAGGCTCTTCTCTACTGCTATTGTCCCAAAAGTCCAATGTCAGAATGTTCCCCCATATCAATTACCAGTTAAAGTTAGTATTTCCCTCATATTATCAATACTCTCCAGTGATTAACATCCCAGTATCATTTAATCAATTAACAGCAATTAGCTTTTACAAAGGTATATTTTTTGAGAAGATATAGCAAGAATAAAAATACAAATATATTTTTCCTTCTCACCTGGGAACACACTTTCTCCTATCTTGCCTTGGTCTCCGGGAAAAGTAAACTCAAACCTCCACCAAGTTCACTTCCAAATACAGTATGGCCAGTAGGCAGAGTAGATTCCTTGCTTGTGGGTCCCATGCTCTCAGGATGGGTCTCCTATTGGCCAATCCTCCATTACACTGTTACACTTGACATGGTACCCCCTTGCCCTACTGAGGACTTAGCTTGTATTTCATTGAAAAGATGAAGACCATTCAAGGAGAGCACCTTTTTCTCCCCTCCATTAGCTTGTCTTCCCTTTGGTCCTTCCTCTTGCCAAGGCAGAGTCTTGTATATGCACCTCTGACCCCACCTCATTCCCTTTCATCTCCTCTAGCAGACTGGCCCCCCTAAAATCCCTGCTCTTTTATGTTTAATCTTTCCCAATCTACTGTTTCTTTCCCTACTGCCTACAAACACACCCATGCCTCTTCCATCCTTAAAAATAGAAACCATCCTCCCCAGAGTTATCACTTGGATGAAGGAGAGCGGAAGGGAATAGGCATTATAGTGCTTACTATCTGCCACGTACTTTACTGACTTTTTTTTTTTAAACAAATATTATCTCATTACCCTGAGGCAGCTTAGTGGCACAGAGGAGAGAGCACAGGCCTGGAATCAGGAAGACTCATCTTCCTGAGTTTAAACCTGGCCTCAGACACTTCCTAGCTGTGTGACCCTGGGCAAGCCACTTTACCTTGTTTGCCTCAGTTTCTTCATCCGTCAAATGAACTGGAGAAGAAAATGGCAAACCACTCTAGTGTCTTTGCCAAGAAAACCCCAAATGGGGTCAGGGAGAGTTGGACATGGCTAAGAAACAACAAAAATCCCATTTGAGCCTCAAAATACCACTGGGAGGTAGGACCTCTTATTGACCCCACCTTACCATTGAGGAAGCTCAGGCAGCTAGAAGCTAAGTGACTTGCCCAGGGTCACACAGCTAATAAGTGTGTGAGAACAGATTTGAACTTAGATCCTCCTAAATCCAGGCCCAGGCCTCTCTCCAATATGCCCTCAGCTGCCTTTCCTCCTTCTTCATCCTTCTTAACCTCTCCACAGTGTTTTCCATCCTTGATTGCCACTTCCTCCTGGAAGTCCTCTCCTCTCTAAGTTTTCATGACACTGCTCTCTCCTAGTTCTCCTCTGCCCATCTTACTGCTCCTTCGTGGGATGCTGACCCGTGTGGGTGTCACACAAGTGTCCATCTTGGGCCATCTTCTCCCTCCCTCCATATTCTCTCACTTGGTGATTTCATCAGTTTCCGTGGGTTCAGTGATCATCTCTATGCAATTGATTCCAAGAGCTCTCCATTCAGTCCAGCCACCCTTTGGAAAACTCAAACTGGTAGTCCTTTAGGCAAACTCAGCGTGTCCAAAACAACTCTATCTTTCTCCAAAAAACCTCCTCTCTTACCAGCTTCCCTAGTGCTGTCACAAGCACCTCTTTTCTTCCAGTCACTCAGGCTCACAATCTTGGTGTCTGCCCCTTGACCTCCTCACACTTCGCCTACATTGCCAATCGATTGCCAGATTTCATTGCTTTGACCTTCACGGTATCTCTCACATCGATTTTATTCTCTCTGCTCACACAGCCACCGCCCCAATCCAAGCCCTTATTACCTCTTGCCTAAACTATTGCAATAGTCATCTCTTAAAAAAAAAATTATTGATCTTTTTAAAAAAAGATTTCCCAATTTTCCCCAGTATCTCTTGCCCTTTCCCTTCCAAAGATCAAGGAGGAAGAGGAAGAGAAAGAGAGGGAGGAGGAGGAAGAAAATCATTATACCTGATCTGAAAAAGTCTGAAAAAAATATACAATGTGAAATACGTGTAGATATCCCACCTCCGCCAAGGGGTAAGTTGTCTTCTCAGAGTGCTTTTTTTCAGACTTGGCTTGCCCTTAACCCTAACCCTAATCTCATAATTTTTGCAAGAGTTTTCTTACTGGTATCCTTTCCTGAAGTGTCTTCTCACTCCAATCCATTCTCCCCTCAGTTATTAACCCCAGCAGTCCCCTATTACCTCCCAGGTCAGGAATTTAACCTGGTCTCTTATACTTTACTTCCCTGAAATTCCACAATCCAACTACACCAACCTCCTGATGATTCCTCCCATTTCCAGTCTCCATGTCTTTGTACTGGCTGTGCCTCATGCCTGGAATGCTCTCTCTTCTCATCTCTGCCTTTTTGTTTCCCTGTCTTCTTTCAAAACTCAGTTGAAATCCTACCTTCTTCAGTAGGCCTTTCCCAGTCCTCCAAGCTGTTAATTCCTTTCAGAATACTTTCATCTCCTTTGTATATACCTTGCATGACCCAGTTATTTTCATGCTGTCTTCCTCGTTAGAATGTAAGCTCCTTAAGAATTGTTTGTCATTGGGCGGCCAGGTGGCTCAGCAAGTAAGAGCACCGGCTCCAGTGTTGGGATGACCTGGATCAAATCTGGGCTCAGATACTCAGTACCACACCCAGAAATAATAACTGGCCGTGTAACCTTGAGCAAGTTACTTAACCCCAATTGCTTTAAAAAAAAAAAAAAGAATTGTTTGTCATGGAATATACAGTGCCCATGGCTAGGCCATGCAAACAGAATAAAAATGACAAAAAGAGAATTGTTTGTTACCCTTCTTTGTATCTCTAGCACTTTGCACAGTGCTTGGAACATGGTAAGCTCTCAGTAAATACTTGTGACTGACTATACCTCAGATGTGCAGTACAGAAGGCTGATTGTGTCCATTTTAACTTTTAAAAAAACAAAACTTTCTTTACATTGCTGTCACTTCCAATGATTCCTCACCCTCCTCCTTAACTTTCCTTCCCACTAAGAGGTACAGTGAAACAATACAGATGATCACGTTGGTATATCTAACAAGGCACACCCCATTCCACACTTGGAGCCTACCACCTCTCTGCCAAGAGGTGGGAGTCCTCCAAAATTCTGGTTAGTCATGGCATTGATAAGAGTTCAGATGGTGTGCTAATAAATGTTTACTAACAGGCTCTCTGAAAATAATGTACTTACAGCATGCTTTTACATTTAATTTATATCATTAACATTTGCTCCCTAGTCAAGAAAACTATAATAAATCAAGCCCTGAATTGTGGCATTTGCTGATTTCTGAGGGGGAAATTTAAGTCTTCAAGTTGACTGCAGCATACCCCTGGAAACATTCTTCCAAGCTTATTTTTCTTTACATTTATTGAGGTCAGTGTCTAAATTCTGACTAAATTCTGATTGTATTCCTTCTCAGTTGCTTGCCCCATTGCTGAATACACATCCTAATAGAAAGTTCTTTCTCAAGTCTAATCTAAATTTCTCTTATTTCTAAAAACTTTATTTTACCCCAGTTACATGTTAAAACAAATTTTTAACATTTTTTAAGCTTTGATTTCCAAATTCTGTCTCTCCATCCCTTCCTCCCTTTCCCCCTCCCTGAGATGGTAATCAATCTGATATAGATTATACATGTGCATTCATGTAAAACATTTCCATACTAGTCATTTTGTACAAGAAGACTCAAACAAGAAAAAGGAAGAAAGGAAGGAAGGAAAGAAGGATGGCTGGAAGGAAGGAAGAAAAAAGAAAGAAAGGGAAGATAGCATACATTCAGACAATATCAGTTCTTTCTGTGGAGGTGGATAGCATACTTCATCATGAGTCCTTTAGAATTGTCTTGGATCATTGTATTGCTGAGAATAGCTAAGTCATTCACAATTCTCCATTGTACAATATTGATGTTACCACGTACAATGTTTTCCTGGTTCTTCTCACTTCACTTAGCATCAGTTCATGTAAGTCTTCCCACTAAACTTTTCTCATTGCAGGCTAAGCTGTCTTTCTTTTGATCGGCCATTCCTGAAGATGACTATCACATTCCTTACAATAACTATGTATCTCTGAGGCATAGAGGATCTTATCCTAAATAAGATTGCCCTGACCAATATCATTAAGCATTGACATCCTCGAATACATTATAATAAAAACTGATATCAACAGGGGATTTAAAGTTTGCAAATTTGCACTGCTGTTGTTCAGTTCTGTCTGACTCTCCATGACCCCATTTGGGGTTTTCTTGGCAAAGATACTGGAGTGGTTTTGCCATTTCCTTCTCGAGCTCATTTTACATTCGAGGAAACAGGCAGAATGAAGTGACTTGCTCAGGGTCACACAGCTAATAAGTATCTGAGACCAGCCTTGAACTCACAAGGCACACTTGCTCCCATTTGATTCTCATGAGTTCCATTTCCATTGTTTTTTGTTTTTTGTTTTTTGGAGGGGGAAGGTAGGGCAATTGGGGTTAAGTGACTCGCCTGAGGTCACACAGCTAGTTTTTGTTTTTGTTTTTAAGGGTCTGAGGTCCGATTTGAACTCAGGTCCTCCTGACTCCAGGGCCGGTACTCTATTCACTGCGCCACCCAGCCGCCCCTCCATTTCCTTTGTTAACCCATTTTACAGATTAAGAAAACAGGCTCGGAGAGGTTAAATAATTTGCCCAGGGTCACATGGCTAATAAATTTCAAAGGCAGGATTTGACTCTAAATGTAGGATTCTAGCCTGGTCCACACTGTATTGAATCTACTTAAAAAAACAAAACACCACAAAAACAAAACAAAACAAAACAAAACATCAAACCCAGTTGTTCAGTTACCTAATTGTCCATTTGGAATAGTTTTTCTGCAGAACCCATGTTCTCTACAACATAAAGTGACATTTCTGCCTGACTCCCACTAGGCAGAATATGCCTGTAGTTATTAAATCAGCCCTGAGCCTTTCTGTCACCAGATGTAATAATCCCAACTAGTTGTCATTCCTCCAAGCATTTCTGCTCTTCCTTGGACTCGCTCCAATTTTTCCATGTCTAGAGCCCAAAGTGGAGTCAGGACTCTAGCCCAAGGGTCAATGACAGCATTACTTTCTGGTTCTAAATTGTTATAGCAAAGAATCATTGAGTCACAGAGCTTAGGAAGAGACCTTAAAATACAGAATGTCAGCTCTGGAAGGGTTAGAGAAGAAGATTGATTATTCAACTGACAGTACCTACCGTCTGCCAAGTGCCATGCTAGGTGAGGCACTGGGAGTACAGAGACAAAAACAAAACCATCCTTGCCTTCCATGAGCTTATATTCTATTAGAGTAAGGGGTCATTTAAAAAAATTAGCTATTTCTTTTTTTAAAGCAATTGGGGTTAAGTAACTTGCCCAAGGTTACACAGCCAGTTATTTTGTGTGGGTGTTAAGTATCTGAGGCAGGAACTAATCCGGGGTCCACCCCACTACGGGGCTGGCACTTACTCACTGTGCCACCTAGCTGCCCCCAAAATTAGTTATTTCTAATAATTATGCTTATTTAAATTCATTTTTAATAAGTCTAGTTTCCGATTCTCTGCCTATCCCACCCACTGAGAAGGCAAGTAATATGGTATCAATTACATATGTGAAGTCATGCAAAATGTTTCCCTATTAGCCCTGTTTCAGAAAGGAAGGATGGGAGATGTAGCAGGGACTATGAACTTATCTTAAAACTATTTTGAGGGGCAGCTAGGTGGCGCAGTGAATAGAGCACCGGCTTTGGAGTCCGGAGGACCTGGGTTTGGATTCGGCCTCAGACACTTAATACAAAAACTAGCTGTGTGACCCTGGGCAAGTCACTTAACTCCAATAACCCTCCAAAAAGCAAAATATATATATATATATATATATATATATATATATATATTGATAACTGGATTTCAATAGGATTCGTTTCTTTTGCAATCCGACGTGTTTTATTTCACGCATTTAAAAGCGTTTTTCAGAGAAGGGGTTGATAGGGCTTAGCAGAGGCCCCACAGTAGGTAAAATGTCACTGCGTATGTGCGTGCATATGTAGCTACATCTAGCATGTATGCCTGTAGCATGCATGCACACGGCACCTATGGAGTGTATGTATCGGCTGGCATACAGTAGGAGCTTAATGCTGGCCGCCTGATTGGCACTTCCCGCCCCGCTGGGGACTAGCCCACGCACAGTGAGAAGGGGCAGGGGAAAGCGAAGGTCTCGGGGCCCACCCCTCCCCCACCCTGATTCCAAGTGGAGCGTTCCCCGAGAAGGCAGAAGCACGCGTGCCCGACCGGACACCTCCCTAAGTGTCCGGGGTGGAAAAGGAAAAGCAGACGTAGCCAGAAACCCTCAGGACGCGGGCCCACGCAGGCGCAGTGCGTCACCGCCGCCCCGCCCGTGGGCCCCGCCCCCTGCCTGGGCCGACACACATGGTGGGAACGTGACGGGGCGGGACCCGTCCCGGGCCTCTGGGCCAATGAGGCCTCAGGAAGCCCAGAACTAGTAGGACTGGCGCTCTGAGAGCAGCGGGGCGGGCCGGCAAGCGCAGAGAAGACTCCATTGGCTGAGGAGTAGCGAGGGGGCGGGGCCTGAGGAGCCAACCTGGGCGGAGCGGCGGCGCCGGCCGCAGTCTGGGCTGTGATGGCGGCGACAACGGTGGTGACGGTGCCGCTTGCGGCCGCGGCCCCTGCCCCCGCCCTGACTCCGGCTCCGGCCGCGGCCTCGGCCCCGGCCCCGGAGGAAGGCGCCTCTTCGGTACACTGGTTCCGCAAAGGCCTGCGGCTCCACGACAACCCGGCGCTGCAGGCGGCCCTGCGCGGGGCGCGCTGCGTGCGATGCGTCTACATCCTCGATCCGTGGTTCGCGGCCTCGTCCTCCGTGGGCATCAACCGCTGGAGGTGAGCGGGCCGGGGGAGGCACGGCCTCAGGGCAGGGAGGGGGCCGGGGAAGGTTGGCGTCCCGGGGGCAGCGGGGCCGGAGAGGCCTATCGTGGGGAGGAGGGCGGGGGTGACGTGATGGCTGGGTGGTAGTGACAGGAGGGGGACCGGGGGAGGCGTGTCCGGAGCGGACTGGAAGGGAGACTGGGGCGGGGGAGGAGAGGAAGGGAAGCCCCTGGAGAGGGCGGGAGCAGGAGCGGGGAGATCTCCGCACGCAGGGAGAGGCGGAAGTCAGGGCGGAGAGAAGCGCGTAAAGCGCCTAGTGTGTGCCAGGGACTGATGGAGAAGAGGGGGATGGGCACGGAGCCCCTTGGGAACGGATGGCCGAGGGAAGGAGAGCGATTGGGGGGAGGCCGGAGGTGACCCTAAAGAACAAAGGGGTCGATGGTTTAGGGGCAGGGCCGGGTGCGGGTTCGCCGGGGAAGTTGGTAGGAAGCCCAAGGCTTATGAGAATAGGGCCCCAGAAGGCGTCTGGCCAAACACTCCAGCCCCCTGGATTGAGGGGCTGACTCCGAGTGAGAAGAAGCCTGAAGTTACCTGTGTTAGGCAGGGGGGGGGGGGAGGGCAGTTTAGGGTATCCGGAAAGGGAGGACTGACCCGCACAGGAACAGCCATTTCAGCCCCGCTTGGCGCTAGAGGGGGTGGAAGTTGGTCTTTGAAGTGTATCCATATTCCTCTGCAATATGGTCCTTGCTAATCTGGCTTCCTGAATTGCCTTCCTTCCCCTCCTTGCACTTCTTCCTAGTGTCTGTCATTGGGATCCAGAACAAGGACCCTGTACACTAGCAGCTATAAATAAAGGCTCAGGTGCCTTGTGTCCTGGGCTCTAATCCAGCACTAAACTGGTTTGGAAGAATTCTCAGTACATGAATGAACGGCTTAGCTTCACCCTTTCCCACACTTCCTGGGGAACTTCAGAGAGCAGACTGTGGTGCAGTCATCTGTGGTGCAGTCATCTCTCGTGCAGGGTGGACCTGGGGTTGGGAGCAGGAAAGCTGTGCGGTCAAGAGGATCCCCAGTGCTGATGTTCCAGAGAGCATGGTAACAGTCTTGCAGGGCTTAGCAACTGTTTCATGTAGCTTGTGTTTACTTCTGCAAGCAGAGGTGAGAGCAGTTCACATCTGAGACACCGTGTACTCACTGTGTACTCTAAAATGTGATGCAACAGAATGGTTTGTTTGCATTGTTCCAGAGGGATGTTTGTCCCAGTCCCTTTGATAGTAGCAGAGGTGCTGCTGGCTCCGACTCTGGCTAGGGCTGTGGTCACTGAAGATAGCTCCCTGGACAGCGTTGGCCTGTTCTGTCTCTGTTGTCCTTCCTTACGCCAGTTTCCATAAATAGTAGCCTGGTATGTTAAACTCATGACCTCAAATCATAGGCATTGGTTCCCAGCATCACTGTCCTGCCCTCAGCATCTTTTCATCAGGCTTTTCTCTCTGTGCCCCTCCCCTACAGCAGCATACCATGGGCCGTACATAGCCCATAAGCTGTCTTGCACCTGCCTGTCATGTCATTTTATGGGGTGTTTTACTGACTCATAGAATTTAGACTTGGCACTTTTGAGGTTCTCTTATTCTGGCTTCTCCTCTTACAGAGGAGGAAACTGAGCGTCACAGACCAGAATAAGTTTGCCTTTCCAGTGTGCATTATTTAATGGAAATCAGATAGGACTGTGTGGTTCATTAAAAAGTGCCTGGTTATTAATTGCATTTGTATTTGGCAGAAGCAGTGTATGGTATGGACTTTGGTATTTGACATGAATGTCCTATGACTGTTTTTCAAATGATTTAATGAAAGGAGGGACATGACATGGCAGGCCATGGGCACCTGAGTTGTATGCTGTGGGACTGATACAGAATCCCAATGAACCTTACAACCCTGCCAGTGTTGTGCTGCATTTCCGTGCTTGGTACAGGCTGTTTGGCTGACCCAGAAGGAAGAAGCAGGCTAGCCTGCTGCTGAGTCCTTGAAGCCAAAAGACTCCTCCCACTGGGCGGGAGTGTGGGAGGAAGCCAGGGTGGCATTCAGACATCAGGTACACTGCTGGCCCCTGCCACTGGCCTTGGGTGGCATCAGCTGCTGTTAGACCTCCCAAGTGTGCCTCATTCCTTGACCCATGCCCACCTCCAATATGTCAGGGATCCTGGGGACAGTCCTAGCCACACCTTAGAATCAAAAGAAGACCGTGTTAGCTGCCTTCGGGTTGTAGATGTCGGCATTTAAATAGAACCCCCATTTGGTGTGTGTAGGCCTGCCCGAGCTGCAGCTCGTGTGGGCAGGGGCCACAAACGTGTTTGCTGCACATGGATTCAGAGAGACGCTCTCAGTAGCCTGGGACAGTAGGGTGTGCCTCAGCCAGCGCAGCGGTTAGCAGGCAGGCCCAAGTGAGAGCTCTGCGAGATGACGGCAGGTAGGGAGCAGCCCGTCAGCTGTCTCTGATTGGGGGTGGCTCAGCACAGTCAGAATCCAGTGGAGATGCAGCTTTCCTGGGATTGGATCAGTGAGAAGGCAGGTGGCTGCCTGGGGTGTACACGGGTCAGAGCTTGGCACACTCATCAGGGATGCTCTGCTTCTTCTAAGCCATCCAAGCAAGTACCCAGGCCAGTCGCTGAACCATTCTGCTTTCAAGGTTCGGGATTTCCATTTTTCCATTGGGGAGGAAAATCTCCATCCTCACCTTTCTGAATCAGTAGTAAGGAAAGCTTTTTATAATTGTAAATGGCTTAGCATCTAGGCCCTGGGTCCCTTCCTATTAGGTAATAAAGCATACAACAGAGACCAGAAACCTGACCCAGCTGAAAAAGCACTAGCTTTCTAATTTCTTTATGTCCTATATAAGGAGCCAGCTGAGGTCTGTGTTGTTCTCAGTGATGATGGAAAGTTGGCCAGGAGCAAGGCCCAGACCCCAAAAGGCCTTCTTTTCACAAAAGCAAAGCCGTCTTAAAAAAGGGCAAGTGCCTTTCAGCCATTCAGTAAGAACAGGTCCCCTTTGCTGAGGACTTGTGCTGAAAGAGATGGGAGGGGAATTGTGAGGGTCCTAGTCACTTGTTAAGGCTCTGTCCAGTACTCCTGCTGGTATTCAGACGCAGTCTGACCACGGACCTCTGGTGGCCCTTTCTGAACCTCCAAGCCACTGAGGCTGCTCTTCGTATTCCAACATAGAATCCTTCACTGGCCCCTGGTGGGGGTGCTCCCCGTGCCTCTGGCCCAGGAGGGTGGATCTCACGTGGTCGGTTGCATGGGCCTGACCTGCTCTGCTGGGAACTGAAGCTGGCCAGGGAACTCTTATTCAAAGCTCTGCACTCTGGAGCCCTGCTTTGAACCCCAAGGATGAAGGGCTAGCCAGTGTCTTTTACTTTCTTCTCCTTCCCATGCGGATAAATGAAAGCTGGTGTAGGGCTGTCCAAAAGGCCTTTACTGAGATCTGATGTCTGCCAGAGCTGGCTGGCTGGGCTCCAGCTTGTTCTGATGTTATGCAGAGTTAACAGCAGGGTGCTCTGGGGGCAGGCCCTCTCAGCTGTCTGCTAGAATTTGGGCTTCTGTCTCCCCAAGGCCAGGCATAGTCTCTCCCCAAGTGTCCTGGCCACTCATGGTAAGCTGGCCAGCCTGAGGCCTCTGTATTCAGAGGAACCTGGCTCTGACAAGCACAGATGAATCTGGGCCCCTTTTAAACAGTAGCACACCAGATGGAGCTTAGCGAGTGGGCGCCATCTCTCAGAAGGGAAGATGAACAGAGCCGTGTGTCCCTAGTAGGTGCGAGACATAGTCGCATCAGTCAATGAACATTTATTAAGCTCCTGCTGTATGCTGAGTGTTGCGCTCAGTTCTCAAGGTACAAAAGACAGTCACTGTCCTCTGGTAACTCCCAGTCTAATAAAGGAGAGAGCATGCAAACAAACATGTACAGAGCGAGCTATGCACAAGATAAATAGGAAATATTTAACGGAGGGCATTCTCTAGAATTAAAGGGGTTAGGAAAGGCTCCCTGAAAAAGGTGAGCTTTTAGTTGAGACTTGAAGGAAGTCTGAGAAATTAAGAGGTGGAGAAGAAGCTTAATCTGAATGAGGAGAGACAGATTGAAGCGAATTGCACACACAATGAATCCTGAAGACTGCAGATGGAGGGTTGTAGGACAGGTTGCCTCCAAGCCATGGGCCAAGGCTGCCGTGTGCATATGTAAACACTCCTGCACAGGTGGGGCCTCTGTCTCTGCGCCCCCCCACCCGGGCTCAGGAGAGGGGGCATCTCTGCCTCCCTAGCCTGGCCCAGCGGCTTGCCTTGCCACCCAGACAAGTTGAAGAGGTGAATATGGAGCTAGAATGCTCAGGGAGATAATGAAGCTGCTGCTGGCTCCATTTTCTGGAGCTTAAATAAAATGTCACAGAGCCCATGAGATGGAAGGATCTCAGAAACTATGTGGTCTGTTCCCTGGCTAAATCATAATCCGCTCTACAACCCCCACAAAATGGTCATTCGCCCCATGTTTGAAGACTTCCTAGGAGACAGAGAGCTCTCATTCCACTGGCCTTGGGGCTGTTCACTCTATTTTTGGAGAGTTCTCCTTGCTATGCCAGGCCTCAGTCGGCCTCTTGGAGATTTCCATCCATTCATTGTTCCTCGTCCTGCCCTAAGAGGCCAAGCAGAAGCTAACCCCTTTCCCAGAGTTATCATGCCTTCCCCAACTCTTCTTTTCTCCAGGCTGACCTTCCCTGGCTCTTTCAGCCAGCCGTCCAACCCTTCACTGTCATGGTTATGATTTTCTTAGACCCTCACCCACATAAGGATGCCTTCCACACCACATTGTCCTGAGAAGCAGACCCATTTTCTAGGCGTCCTTCCCAAAGTCATTCTCTACTGCCTCATCTCAATAGGAATGTAATTCTGGGATCTCAGAGGTTCAGTGCACAGTCTAGCAAGTTGTACCAAGTTGAATTGATTTCCATAAGGGCCAAGCAACAGAGAGTGTGTCTGCTTTCCAGCTCATCTCAGAGACAGATTGGCCAGCTATTGGACGATGAATATTTTGGCCACAGAAACTCGTGAATGCTACTAGATGTGGAGTGGTTGTCACCTGCAGGGAAGGAGAGAGAATGATGGCACCTTGGCACCTGCAAGCAGTAATGTAAGATGAGTAAGATGAGCTGTGTGGTGCAGTAGGGGAAGCCATGGGCTTGGGAGTCAGAGACCTTGGGTTCAAATCCTGGCTCGGCCATTTCTCATGTGACCCTAGGCAGGTCATTTCACTTTGCTCATCCGTAAAATGAGGTGGCTGGACTCGGTGCCCCAAGGTCCTCTCCAGCTCCCTAGTGACCATAATGTGCAGCCTTAAGCCAACAATAAAGCCTGAGCAGCCTCTGAAGGCTCCTTTTAGGAAGAATGTTGATAAACTGGAGAGTGTCCAGAGAAGAGCAGGGGCCTCCAGCACAGCTGGTCCCACGGAGGAGCTGTGCTTCCTAGTGTGGAGACTTGGGAAGAGAGCTGTGAGAGGACACACTTGCTGGCAGTGGGAGTGCGCACAGGGAGCCCCCTTACAGAGCTGTCGTGCTCCTGGGCCGTCTGGTGAGGGGGCGTCAGGTTGTTCCCCATGTGCTCTCCTTGCTTTTCCTCTGGGCAGAGCAGTGGTGACACTAAAGCTCGTCATTCCTTTCCATTTCTTCCCACTTTCCATTTCTGAAAGTGCCAGCTTTTCAGAACACAGCAGCTCACACAGGCTGGGCTTTCATTTCCCACAGGGTGCCATCAGGCCAATTGGAGTGTTCTTAGCCTCTCCCTGGGAGGGTCTCCAGCATGATGCTTTGGACCAAACCCTGGAATCAGCCTGTGTAGGAATGTAGGTCTGTGGTGGCCGCCCTGCCTTGTACGTCAGCAGCAACTTTGGGGTTGGCGGTAGCTGGCAGCCGGGCTGTTGGATGCTCCTCCCTCCCACCCATGGAGTAGTGCTCTGTAGGAGGAGTGACGTTTCATTATGCAAAGTAGTGTGGAAGTCTCCACATGCTGAAACTTGAGATTGAGATGCAGGGCCCTGATTGGGGAAGATGCCCGTTCCCTGGCTTTACTGCCCGGAGGGTGGGCTCTAGGGTCCTTAGAGATGCCTGGACATTGCAGGCCTACCTGTCTTGGTTCCTTTAAAATACCAGAAGTGTTGTGGTTTTTGAAATAGTGGACATTTGCCTAAAATTGAATAAAGAAGTCCCCAAAGTCCTCTTGATGAAGCCATGACTTGGTTTCCAGGACAGATATCAAGAATGTATAGGGTTAGAACTTCCAGAATGTTCATGGTTTAACCACAACCAGACTTAGGTTTGTCTGAGGAACAGATTGGAAGTGTCCAGGGGCACAGAAACCACTTGTCAGTGTATAGGAAAGGCAAGGGCCAGAGTTGTTTCTGCAGCATCCCCTGGACTTGCCAGAGGCCTTAGCTAGGAACCCCCTGTGACTCTGTATGGAAAGCAGACCAGCCCTGGAGGAAAGGCTGGAGAACAGGACTCTTCTGCTTGACCTGCCAGTCTCACCAGTGCAGACACGATGCCAGGGCAGAGGGCAGAGAGAGCCCCTGGCATGGGATCCCAGCAATCAAAGGAGACGGGTGAGGCAGCTGGTAAACAACAACAGCAATGACTCCCTAGTGTTTATGGAATGCTTCAGTATCTGCAAGGTGCTTGCCGTGTATTCTCTCCTCCGATCCTCACAGTAACCCTGTAAAATAAGTGTTGTTATCCCCATTTTACAGAGGAGGAAACTTGCCCAGGATCCCACATAATCTCTGAGCTAGGATTCAAACTTAGGTCTTCCTGAGTCCAAGCTTAACACTATTCAAAAGACCCTCTAGCTGCCTCAGTATGAGAAAATAGGCCCAGGGCATTGGCCAAGGTCACGTGAGCCGCCATTCTGCCCTCTGTGTGCACCACCCAATACAAGGCGGCTGCCACCACCGTGCAGTTTGTGCTCCAGTGACGTAAGGGCCTCTGTAGTCGCAGGCCTAGGCCCCCTTATTAGGAGAGAAAAAACAACTCCAATTTCCAAACCTTCTAACCCGAAGATCTCAGGCCTAGAAACAAAAGAGATGCCCATTGGCTGGAGAACAGCTAACCAAACTGTGGTACATGAGTATAATGAAATGTGACCGTACCAGAAGAAACGGTGAGTTTGAGGAATTCCAAGAGCCTGAGGAGACTTAGACGGACCGACGCCAGCACAAGCACAATGAAAACCAAACCATAGACGTGTTCTGTGATGGCAGCCACCGACCGGGGCCCTAGGAAGGCTTCTTGGCTCAGCTGTGGACAGTGCAAAGATGGCAGGCCACCTGCGGGGCTGGTAGATTCTGCTGCACAGCTTTTTCTTCTTTGGTACAAGGGATGATTTCCTGGACAAGGGAGAGGAGGGATGTATTTGGAAGTTAAGGTGCTGTTAAAAAAAAAGATCTAAGCATAAACACTCTTTTGATGAAGAGAATTGCTGTTTTCTATCCCATCACTGACTCATCTTGCCTTAATTCTACAGGTTCCTCCTGCAGTCCCTGGAAGACTTGGACGTCAGCTTAAGGAAACTGAACTCTCGCCTCTTTGTAGTCCGAGGACAGCCAACCGACGTGTTCCCAAGACTCTTCAAGGTGAGGGCCTTGTAGGTGGTGAGAGAATTTCAGCCTGTGTAGACCCAGAGATTCTACCCTCGTGCGGCTTCCCTGCTTTTCCCAGCTCTCTGGGGGTCCCCACGGACAGCGCAGGATGCTCAGGGCATGGGAGATGTTCATTTGGCCTGGCCTGGGCCGACATGGATGAAGGCTGGGTGAGCTGGAGGCATCCGCTACTCCAAGTCAGAGGGCCAGTGCACGAGGAGGGGTGTCGAGGAGGAGTCCCATGAAGTGGGTTTCTTGTTGGAAAAGCTTTTCATTCGGCCCAGACGTGGGATGTGGCGAGTCTGACTGACTTTCCAGCCCAGACACTAATGGCTTCCTCTCCCTATTTCCCTTGGCTCAAGCCAGCAAGACAGAAGCAGGCTCCTGGCTCTTTCTGCCACAGGCTTCTCTCTCTAGGATGGGACCCGGGTCTGATTACTGGTAGGGGATTGGAGGAATATCAGCCTTTCTAAATGAGTTTCTGCTTCTTGTACAGTAGGTTGCTGAAAAATCTCCATTTGAGTGGGCCATGGCTCCCTCTGTATTAAGGAGTCAAAAGAGAAAAAGTATCTCTTCTGCCTCCCCCAATCTGAACCTCTCAGGTGCTCATTGCCCAGGTGGGGGAGAGGGCAGAGGCTTGTAGGCAAGGATCCCTGCTCCAGAGAGGCAGAGCAGTGTAATGGTCAGAGCACTGCCCTTAGAGTCAGGGGAGACCTGGTTTGGAAGCCCCCCCACCCCCACCACCATTCACTAGCTGTGCACCTACAAGCCCGGCCCCCACCTCTGGCAGCCTTGGTTCTTTCTCTTTCTGGTGGGGATGACTGCAGGGGCTGGTAGGAGAGGTCAGCCTTCAGGGCTCTGGCCACAGCAACAGCTGGCCAAGGCCTATCTACTGTTTGTTTGCTTGCCTCTGACCTCTGGAGGAGGGTTGCTGTGGAAACCATGAAACTATTTCCCTGCTTAAGTCTGCCAGGGAAACTAGGGCAGGGTCTGCAGGGCTGTGTCAGCCTGGAGTGCAGAGCTGCAGAGCCCGAGGAATCCTGCCCCTCAAAGGCAGCTGCATGGGCTTCGGCAGGGCCACCAGGCTCCCCAATGTTGCCAGAACCAGCTGAGCCAGTGGGCCCCATATGGCCCCGGATTCAGGCTCTGTGTCATGCACCATGGCCCCTCTTGTTTGTCCTCAGCCCCATTCCCTCCTTGGAGGGGGGGGGCCGAGCTGGGGCTCCCCAGCCATGGGTCTAACAGAAACTTTCTCCACAGGAATGGGGTGTGACCCGCCTGACCTTCGAATATGACTCGGAGCCTTTTGGAAAAGAACGGGATGCAGCTATTTTGAAGATGGCCAAGGAGGCCGGTGTGGAGGTGGTCACGGAAAATTCCCATACCCTCTATGACCTAGACAGGTGAGGGGCCCGGGAGCCAGGGATCTGGGGGGGGCACAGGGGAGGAGGACCCAGGTTCCCAGACAGCCCTGTCTGGCTGCCTTCCTTGACTGGCTGCTCTGATGGGCCCCTCCTATCTGGGTTTCCAGGCCATGGAGCTAGTTAGCTGGGGCGGCTCCTGCAGAGCCCCTGGCTCCCCTTGTTCCCAGGCCTTTACAAATCGGTTTTCAGGGACAGAGGGAAATGCCTGAGAAAACCCTCTCCCTGATTACCCCAGCTGGAAGCACTGGCTGCCCTGCCCTTCCCAGCCCCAGGACCCCCACCTAGTGGTGACTGGGGCTAGCTGGGTCACAGGGCCCTACATGTGAGCAGAGGCAGCTGGAACAGGCCAAGCATGGCACCCCTCCCCCTTCCACGTGAGTAGGAGGGGGAGGAGGAAGGGGAGGAAGGGGGCGTGGCTCAAAGCACCACCCACCTGCTAGTCTGACCAGGGGAAAGTCTGAGAACAGGATCAGCCCAGTCTTGCATAACCCACTGAGCCGGCTGCAGTGGCCTAAATATCTTTGGGAGTCTGGGGAGTCTGCCTCGGGCTGTCCCCTCATCTTGACAGAGGAGGCTGGAAGCACCCCTCGAGGAGCATTACTCCTACTTAGGAAAGAAAACGTCCCATGATGTAGCCCAGACCTCCCCCCTCCACGGATGGGGGAATCTACTGATTGTGGGGGCCCAAGGGGACCATTGTGGAATGTGGCTGAGCTGGCCAGTCTCCCCTCTCCCCTGGCACCCTGTGTCTGCTGCTGCTACTTTGGATTAGTAGCAAGGCCAAGAAGGAGCTCATTGCCCTTGGGGCTGATCCCAGCAGGGCCCTGGGGTTCTCTTACCCATTTTGGGGCTGGTGTAGCTGGCCTTGCCCTCTCTCCTACCACCAGGGAAAGAGATGTCCCTAAAAGAACGCCCTAGGGTTAGGCTAGGGAAGTAGGCTTGCAGGGGCTTGATCTTTCCACGTAGGTGACTGAGCAGGGCCACTGAGGAGAGGTGGCTGGCGTTCTTTTCTTTTGGCAGTTCAGTCTAGACATCCTGGAACTGGAAATTAGTGCCCTGCTTTGGCACATCTCTTTTGCTCATTGGTGCCTGAGTTTCCCTTTCTGTAAAATGGTGATACAGCCATCTACTTTTTCTCAAGTCAGTGAAATATCACAGGAAACATCATTGTGTGTGTTGGACAGGTGACTTTTAGGCTGAGCAGGCAGGGTCCCCAGCCACAGGCCTTGTGAGTGACCTGAGTGTCCTCTGGGATCCTCAGGATCATTGAACTGAATGGGCAGAAACCACCCCTCACCTACAAGCGCTTTCAGGCCATTATCAGCCGCATGGAGTTGCCCAAAAAGCCCGTGAGCTGTGTGACGAGCCAGCAGATGGAGCGATGCCAAGCCGAGATTCAGGAGAACCACGATGATACCTATGGGGTGCCTTCCCTGGAGGAGCTCGGTAAGCTTCCCCCCATGCAGGGCCCATGCTGGGCTCCTTGGCCCTTCCCAGGCTCACATGAAAGGGAGCACAGCCCCTCTCCTAGTCACCTGTGCCCAGGTCCCTGCCAGCCAGGCTGGAGGTATTGGGGGTCTAGGGATGGCCCCTACTGTTCAGGGGAGGAACAGTCTCAGGAAGGAGAAAGACTGGACCCTCAGAGAGCAGAGACCTCCAAGGATCCTTGAGGCCTAAATGATATTTGGTCCCCACATAGCAGAGAGGTCAGGGCAGATGTGGTAGCCTCCACCCCTCTGACCTGGCTCTCCTCTGCCAGGGTTCCCCACCGACGGCCTCGGCCCAGCTGTCTGGCAAGGAGGAGAGATGGAAGCGCTAGCCCGATTGGACAAGCACTTGGAAAGGAAGGTAGGAATCACTTGGGGGGAGAAGTGGGCTTGTCCCATGCAAAGGAAATGTGAGCCCCCGGGCTTCCTTCCATCCTTTCCTTCTCAGAGAGAATTGTACCTGCAGGGAGGAGACCCAGCTTCCAGTTAACCTTTTACTGGCCAGGTGACTGCCACTGCGCAGCCCCAGCTGCCTCCAGGTCCTCCAAGAGAGGAGGAGCCAGTGGATATGGCACTGGAGGGTGAACTTGTAGGTCCCTTACCCTGAGAAGCCTGGGAGTCTGGGCTCAGTACAGGCTTGGCCCCTCCCTCCCCTTCGCTCTTTTCTCCCTCTGCCCTGGTGTGCTACTCCCCAGCTTCTGAGCTGAATGAGTAGCCTTGCTGAAGACTCCACCTATATAGCAATGTAGGCATTGATGAGCAGGGAGGAGAGGGCCATCAGGGCCACAGCCCCTGGGCCAGAATCAAGAGAGAGCACTTGGCTCATGTGCCCAAAGCAGAGGCCATCCAGATCTCCCATGAGATGAGGGCTCTGGGCCTGGTGTGAACATTCTTTGTTCCTAGGTCCTTCCCATGGCCAGGACTGGCTGACACAGAATCGATGTTTTGGGCTTAACAGCCTAGTAAGCCCAGGGTCCTGGTCTCTTCCACCTCTGATATGCTCAAGTGAGACTGTGAGAGGCACCGTCTTGACCCAAGCCCTTTCCAGTCAGCGCAGGGCGGTTTGGTCAGCAATCTGATGAAGAAAATGGGAACCTCAGATTCCGACAAGACTCCTTATGGGAATACATGTCTCTGGCCTTTCACATATTTAGCCAACAGCCTAGCACACTGTGCAAGATCTGATCCCGCCAGAGGCCTGTGCTGTCCTTCACGGGGCCCTGCCATGTGCTACAGCTGAAAGGTCTGATGCCCGAGGACAGGGAGAGGACAATCTATCTATCACAGCTGGGCTGGGCATATTGGAGAGAGGGCTAGCCTCCTGGGAATGAAGAAAGATGGAAAAGCTGTAGGTGGGCTAGGAAGGTTCTACCTAATTCTAGAGATCAGACAGCAAAGAGAACACAGGTCACATATCTGTGGTTCTCTGGAATGATGGTGCTGGTCCCAGGAAAAGGTCCTGAGCACCCTCTTTTTGTGTTCCTGTCCTGTGCAGCACGCAGAGGGGGTGGGGCCCCCTAAATAAAGGTCAGCACATCTGGAAGATCAGGAGGACCCTTGTGGCTATAGGGGAGGGTTCTTTGTGCGAGGTATTGGCCTCTCCCTCAGCATTCTGAACCCCTTCACCTGTCTGAGAGGTCCTGGATTTGTTGGACAAGCAAGACCCAGAAATATTAAAAAGCTGCCTTAAAAAAATGACACAGCAGGTCAAGGGCCTAAGTCAGGACTGTGCCTCCTGACCTTTATCTAGTGGTCTTCCCCTCACCCTGTGCTCTCTGGAATCTGGCCCTGGGAGAGATGAGGGTCCTCAAGGCAAGTCCTTGACCTGATCGAGGTTGTCAGCCTCAGCATAGGTGACAGAAGTGGCTGCTCCCATGGTACCACTGAGGGAGGCCCTCTCAGCCTGCTTCGGTGCCCTATTAGAGCCACTCTTTTGAATGAGGTCCAAGAGTTGGGTGCAGACACTCTCCCGCTAAGGGAAAGGGCACAGAGCCCAAGGGGAGCCTCTTGAAGGGCTCGGTGGGGAGAGGGGTTTGTGGCCTGGCCGTTGGGGCCACTGTGAGCTCTGGAAGCGTGTGGGACGCTTCTTGTTTTGATTCTTTTCTGCCAGGCCTGGGTCGCCAACTATGAGAGACCGAGGATGAACGCTGCCTCCCTGCTGGCCAGCCCCACAGGCCTCAGCCCCTATCTGCGCTTTGGCTGCCTCTCCTGCCGCCTCTTCTACTACCGTCTCTGGGAACTGTATAAAAAGGTGAAGCCAGCACATCGCCCTGTGTCCAGACCTCTGGCTGCAGAGCCCTGAGCCTGGAGAACCCTTCTGCAGCTCCGGCCATCCCCCTGGGTGTGCTGTCCCCCCACACCCTTCTCTGGGTACCTCGGTTTCCTCATCTGTAAAATGAGAGGGTTGGGTCAGATGGCCTCTCAAGTGCTTTCTGGTGCTCTCAAGTGCTTTAAAGCCAGTGACCAAAGAAAGCATGGCCAGCCATCGAAGTCAGTAGAGAGGGTGTGGATTTCTAGGTATGCTTTTATTTACATTTCTGAATGATACCCTTGTGTCTTTATCATAGCATCTGGTCACACGTAGTAACTTTGGTCTGTGTGCTTTCGAGTCCTGGGTGCGCACACCCCTGGCTGTTGTGTGGGGCTTGCTTTGCCAAGTTCCAGAGTTAGAGCATTATTCATACTTAGAAATGAAGTTTCCTTTGACTGGCCAGATGAGACTGCAAGCCAGTCTGATCTGGCTCAAGGAGATCTCCTGACACTCAGGCCCGTTCTGCCCAGTGCTCGATCCCCTCTGATGTGGCGCCCCTTTCTTTGCTTGGCGTATTCCAGCTGGGAACATGGTGCCATTGCTTCTGGGAGGGGGGCTCCAAGGCTTTGTACAACCCCAGGATTTAGGGCTAGAAGAGGCACTTAGAACTCAGCCCTCTCATCTGAAAGAAGGAAAACCAAGGCCCAAAGGAATGAAGTCATTTGACCTGGGTCATCACAGGTCTTAAGGAACAGAGCTGAGATTTAACCCCAGGTCCTCTGACTCCAATCCAGGACTCTTTCCACAGCGACAATCCCTGTCCTCAAACTTGCTGTGGCCCCAGACTTCCCTATAGGAGGGCCTGGGCTAGTGGCCTGGGCCTTTCTGATGACCCCCCTTACTCTTCTGTCTTCAGGTCAAGAGGAATAATACCCCACCACTGTCTCTGTATGGGCAGCTCCTTTGGCGAGAATTTTTCTACACTGCAGCAACCAACAACCCCAAGTTTGACCGAATGGAGGGGAACCCCATCTGCATCCAGATCCCTTGGGACCGCAACCCAGAAGCCCTGGCCAAGTGGGCGGAGGGCAAAACCGGCTTCCCTTGGATTGATGCCATCATGACCCAGCTTCGGCAGGAGGGCTGGATCCACCACCTGGCCAGGCATGCTGTGGCCTGCTTCCTGACCCGTGGAGACCTCTGGGTCAGCTGGGAAAGCGGGGTCCGAGTGAGTGTCTCATGGCCGGGGCTAGGCTGATGACCACGATGGGGTGGGGGGTCCCTCCTGGGAAAGTTGTTTTGGGAAAGTTGTTCCCCCCTCTGGACCTCACTTCTCACAAATGAAATTCTCAGACTCGGTAGGGTTTAGCAAAGAACACGGCATCTCCCCCAGCCCTCAGTGATTCTCCCAATCCCCTTGTCCCTCAGGTGTTTGATGAGCTGCTCCTGGACGCTGATTTCAGTGTGAATGCAGGCAGCTGGATGTGGCTGTCCTGCAGCGCCTTCTTCCAACAATTCTTCCACTGCTACTGCCCCGTGGGTTTTGGCCGCCGGACAGACCCCAGCGGAGACTATGTCAGGTAGGGGAAAGAGCGGGCTGACCCCTTTGAGCCCACTGACCATTTTGAGGCCCTTGCATAAAGGAGCGGCTCCTTTATGGGTGTGAGTGTGCCCAGGGCTCCCTGTAGTGTGACCTACAGAGTGTGAGCATACCAAGGGTTCCATGTAGTGTGAGTGTGCCAAGGGCTCCTGTAGAGTGTGGCGTGCTGAGGGCTCCCTGTAGTGTGAGTGTGCCAAGGGCTCCTGTAGAGTGTGCCGTGCTGAGGGCTCTGTGTAATGTGACCTACAGAGTGTGAGCATACCAAGGGCTCCATGTAGTGTGAGTGTGCCAAGGGCTGCTGTAGAGTGTGCCATGCTGAGGGCTCCATGTAGTGTGACCTACAGAGTGTGAACGAGCTGAGGGCTCTGTGTGCATTGTAGGCGCTACCTGCCCCAGCTGAAAGGATTCCCCTCACGTTACATCTATGAGCCCTGGAATGCCCCAGAGGCTGTGCAGAAGGCAGCCAAGTGCATCATCGGGGTAGATTACCCCAAGCCCATTGTCAACCATGCTGAGACCAGCCGGCTCAACATTGAGCGCATGAAGCAGATCTACCAGCAGCTTTCCCGCTACCGGGGCCTCTGTGAGTATGGAGCTGGCTCTGGCTGGACACCCAGTGGGATGGGAGGGAGCTGAGGGCTCACCAGATGTAGACCCATCCCTTCCCTCTGAGCCTTGGGTTCCTTCCCCAGTGACCCCCCCCCCCCCCAGGGTATTGGGAAGAAAGCCATTTGTGAACTTGTTCTTGTGAGGTCATGGAGGCAGAAAGGAGGGCCACACTGCCAATTCTGATGCTGTCTGTGTCCTCCCTGGCACACGGATGAGCATGGCCTCACACACTTGTACTAAGTAGTAGTGGGGATGAACAGGCAGAAGGGAAGCTTCAGAATCCTTTCCAGCCTTATTTCCCCTTCCCCTACGGGTTTCACTGACTCCCCTTCCCTTTCCCCACCCCCTCCTCAGGTTTACTGGCCTCTGTCCCGTCCTGCATGGAAGACCTCAGCAACCCCATGGCAGACACCAGTGTGGGCCAGGCCAGCGGTGTGAGCAGCACAGGTGAGCCCTGCCCCCTCCCCGTCAGCGTAGCCAAACTCTGGATGCTAAGCCTCAGCACTTGAGGCAGGTGGGGGCCACAGCCCAAAGGCCTGGGCTTGGGGGGCAGGGGACCCAGATCAGAGTCGACCCATCTGTGCACACCCTCCTTCCCCTCCCTTTTCCCTTCTCTCTTCTCACTCTTTCTTCCTTCTCTGTCCCCATCTCTCTTGATTGCTTGTGCACACAGGCAAGAGAGCTCAACTCTACTTTCTTTTTTTACCCCCAAAATACATTTATTTATTTATTTATTTTTAGTCTTCAGCACTCACTTTTATAAGATTTTTAGTTCTAAATTTTCCCCCTTCTCTCCCCTTTCTCCTCCTCAAGATGGATACAATCTGATAAAAGCTATACATGTATGAGCATATTAAACATTTCCACATTAGTCATGTTGTGAAAGAAGAATTGGAACAAAAGGGAAAAACCATGAGAAAGAAAAAACAAAGAGAGCAAACAGTCTGCTTTCATCTGCATTCAGACTCCATGGTAATTTCTGTGGGTGTGGATGGCGTTTTCCATCATGAATCTTTTGCAATTGTCTTAGGTCCTTGCATTGCTCAGAACAGCCAGGTCTGTCAAAGTTAGTCTTCGCACAATGTAGCTGTGACTGCGCACAGTGTTTTCCTGGTTCTGTTTCACTCGGTGAAACACACATTTCACTCGGCATCAGTTCATGCAGGTCTTTCCAGGTTTTTCAGAATTGACTCTACTTTCATTGCAGGCCCAAAGCTCCTGCCCTGCAGCCCCACATCCCCCAAACGCAAATTGGAGACCGTGGAGGAGGCCTCTGGAGAGGAGCACAGCAAACGCGCCCGGGTGACGGCGGCCTTGCCCGCACCAGAGCTGGCTGGCAAAGTGTGAGAGTGTGAGACATCAGCTCCAGGGTGTTGGCAGAGGGGACAGGGTGAGTGTGGGCCACTCTTGGCCTTCTCTGGGGAATCCAAGGGCAGCTGGGACAACCAGGGGGACGGCAGCACGCCTCGAACCCCAGCCCCCCGGCCCTTGTTTGCACCTGGGCAGAGTCCACACCATCCAGAAGTTGCAGGGTGTTTATTTGGGACCCATTTGAAATTGAGCATTTTCGGAAATTTTAATAGAAAAAAATCAGAATCCTCTCTTGCCAGCTAAGAGAATGGTTATTTCCCAATGCCTCCTTCACTCAGAGTGACCTGAATCTGTGAAGAAAGAGAGGGGTGGGAGAGAGGGGGAGGGAGACAGAGAGTGAAAACCCCGGATGTGAGGCCCTGAGAGACTGCCCAATCAGAGCTGTGCTGCGTTAGCAGACCGGAAGGAGAGCGTGCCTGCCGGGTGCACAGGCTTTCCGAGGCAGCACGCCTCCTCCTCCCCTCCCCCTTCCTCCCCGCCTCCTCTCTCTTCTCCCTCTTCCTCCTCCCCCTCCCCTCTTCCCATTCCCCCACCTCTTCTTCATCCCCTCCTTCTCCTCCCCCCCTGCCCATTTCCCAGCACATTGGATTACTTAGGCCAGCCAGCAGAGAGCAGCAGTAACCCTTCCTAAGGTGCCCAGATGCCCTTTGAATCATTGTGCTAACAGTACTCACTTAGCACTGCCCACAGTGTGCTAGGCACTCCTCAATGTTACTGGGGGGATTATAGGTATGAAGAAGACCCTGGTCCCTGCCCTCAGGGAGCTGACTAGCTATGCCTAGCCCAGGCCATCCAGAAACCAGCCAGCATGGCCACGCTGTCCCTCATTCCCATCATTGTCCTGGGCAACAGGATTAGTCCTCTTAGCAGGAGCTTCCTTAGTTCTGGAGAAAAGCGTCTCCCTTTCCATTGGAGATTCCCATCCAGAGTCCACCTTCTCCCTGGAGGCCCCATCATTGGAGCCTGTTTCCTTGTCTTAGTCTTTCTCTTGCTTTGATTCTCGAGTTGAAGATGCCATCATCCATACTGCTTGGTGTTTCTCTTTCCTTCTGACTGAGGGGCAAGCTGTCTTCGTCTCTGGTGGTCAGCTGGTCTTGTTTTTATTTTTAGATGAATTCTCTTCAACAAGGCGCTATCAGTTCCACACATGCAGCCACCTGCCCTTTATTCCTTTCCCAAATTCTTTGTTTTTCTTCCTACCAAGGTTATCATGCATTGGCCTAGGAACGTTGAAGACCTCATAAAACTTGTCTTTGTTGTGAGATAGTGAACAGGAACTATTTCCTTGTTTTCCTACCTTGGGAGGCAAGCAGGTGCCCTGGATGTGAAAAGCCAGAAAGATTGAGTGACTTGCAGTAAATCAGCAGGTGATTTTCAAGGTGCAACTTAGGGTCCTACATTGTGCTTGGTGCCAGAAGGATGAAGTCCTGCTGGAACAATGCCAAGACATGCCCAGGAAAGAATCACCAAATGGCACAAGGCCGTGTGCGCTAAGTGCCCCATGAATGGTGTAGGGCACAGGAGTTCAGAGACAGGGTTTGTTTAGCTCCTTTAACTGTCTAGCTGCTCAGTCTGGAGAAGAGATTCAGGGCTCTATGGAAGCTGTCTTCGGGGAGCCATAGGACTGCCTGGAGGAGGAAGGATTATCCTTGCTTTGCTGGACCACAGAGGACACAGCCAGGAGCCATGGGGAGGGGTTGCAAAGAGGCTAGTGTGGGCTCCATGTCAGGACAAGATTCCTCTCAGCTCTCTCCAGACTTAGAATGGGTGGTCTCAGAGGATGGCGGCCTCCCCCCACTGGAGGTCTTCAAGCAAAGAAGTCAACACTTGCTAGGTCTGTAGTAGAAGAGATTTTTTTTTTTAAGCAATCAGGGTTAAGTAACTTGCTCAAGGTTACACGGCCAGTTATTTCTGGGTGTGGTGCTGAGTATCTGAGCCCGGATTTGATCCAGGTCATCCCGACACTGGAGCCAGTGCTCTTACTCGCTGAACCACCTGGCCGCCCCTAAGCAATTGGGATTAAGTAACTTGCTCAAGGTTACACGGCCAGGTGTTTCTGGGTGGGTGCTAAGTGTCTGAGCCCGGGATTCGATCTCCAGGTCATTCCAACACTGGAGCTGGTGCTCTTACTCGCTGTGCTACCTGGCCACCCCATATAGAGGAGATTCTTGATCAAGTTGAGATTGGACTCTAAGGTGGCCTTGGGCATGTCCCTTCTAGCTTTGAGTCTCCATGAAAAGGAAGCTCCCTGTCAGCATTGAAGACCTGGTCATGGAGAAAGGAAAACTTCACAGATAGGGTTGGAGAATGCTGAAGAGCTTCAGTCCACTCCAGAACTGAAGACAGGCTTTGCAGGCGGAGGCCAGAGAGGATGAAGAGCTCACAGGCTGGGCTTTATTTTGCAACACGAGAGACTCCCAGGTTTAGACTTGCAGGGGAACAAAGAGGTCACTTGGTCCAATATCACCATTTTACAGATAGGGACATAGAGTCTTCAAGAGATGAAATTATCTGCCTAATCTTTCACAAGAGTCAGAGCTCGAGTTTGAACTCGGCTTCTCTGACAGTTGATCCCAGGCTCTTTCCAATAGGAAAGGAGGCAGAAATGGCTGTGGCATGTTTAGTGACAGAGACAAGCTGGGTCTGGTGCGAGTGGAAAGTTTGCATAGGGAGATGTCTCTGGATAAGTAGGGGACAACCTTGAATGCCCTGCAGAGGTGTTTGGACTTTATTCTGAAGCCAATGGGGAGATGAGTGTTTGTTAAGCTGGAGAGAGTGACTCAGTCCAAGAAGGGATAGAAAGATTGCTCTGACATTGTGTACAAGTTAGATGGGCAGGAGGGGAGACTTTTGCTGCCCTCCAGGCAGGTGCCAACCTTAAATGGTAACCCTTGGAGTGGAGAGGAAGGGTATGGCTATGGGAGTTGTCCTTTTTTTAAATAAAATTTTTTTCCAATTGCATGTAAAAACAATTTTTAACATTCATTTAAAAAAATTTTTGAGTTACAAATTCCCCCCTTTTTACCTCCCCTCCCTAAGATGGTAAACAATTTGATATAGGTTATACATGTACTGTCATGCAAAACATTTCTGTGTTAGTCATGTTGTAAAAGAAAACATACACCAAAAAAAAAAATAAAGTGAAAAATAGTATGCTTTGGTCTGTTTTCAGACACTATCAGTTCTTTCTCTGGAGGCAGATAGCATTTTTCATCATGAGTCCTTTGTGATTGTATTGGATCATTGTATTACCAAGAATAGCTAAGTCATTCACAGTTGATCATTAGACAGTATTGCTGTCATGTTCTTCTAATGCTGTACAGTGTTCTCCTGGTTCTGCTCCCCTCGCTCACCATCAGTTCATATAAGCCTTCCTAGGTTTCTCTGAAGTCGGCTTGCTCATCATTTCTTACAGCACAACAGTATTCCATCACATTCATATACCACAACTTGTTCAGCCATTCCCCCATTGATGGGCATCCCCTTAGTGGCTGCTATGAATATTTCTGTACATATGGGTCCTTTTCCCTTTGTTTTAAATCTCTTTGTGATACACACCTAGTAGGGGTGTTGCTGGGTCAAAGGGGATGCACAGTTTTGTAGCCCTTTGGGCATGGTTCCAAATTGTTTTCCAGAATGGTTGAACCAATTCACGACCCCACCAGTAGGGCATTGGTGTCCCAATTTTGCCACATCCTTTCCAACATTTGTCTTTTTCTTTCTCTGTCACAGCCAATCCGATAGGGATGGGGTGGTACCTCAGAGCTGTTTTAATTTGCATTTTTTAATCAATGGTGATCTAAAGCATCTTTTCACCTGACTATAGATGACTTCAATTTCTTCCTCTGAAAATTGCCTGTTCATATGCTTTGACTGTTTATCAGTTGGAGAATGCCTTGTTTGACTCAGTTCTCTATATATTTGAGAAATGAGGCCTTTATCAAAGATACTTGCTACAAAAAAACTTTCCTGGCTTTCTGCTTTCCTTCTGGTCTTGTCTTCTTTGTCTTTCCTTCTAGTCTTTTGTTTGTTTAAAAACTTTTTGCTTAATATTAGATTTACCCATTCTTCATCTCATAATGCCCCATGAGAGTTGTCTTGAGAAAGAATTGCCAATGGGACAAGTCTCTCTCTGGCCCTTGTGCAGTGTGCTCTGCATTAGACCACACAGCTGCGTTGGCCCTGCGTGAAAGCTGGGACAGTCATTCACCACTTTCTCAGCTCCTTGTTTGGGAAGTGGAGACAAACCATAAGCTGCCTGTCTCCGTGCTTCCCAGTGGGTTATACAGGTAAAGGCAGGGCTGTCACAGTGTAGGGGAAGCACTTTGAACCCCAGTTCATACCTCATGCCAGTTGGGGTGTTGCTTGCCCACCCCCTGGCTGGATAAGCAGACACCAGAGTGTGGTGTCATGGGGGCCTGGTCACCTGGGCTCTCCCCCATTCTAGGGCACTCTGCCTCTTTGACCTCACCTTGACCAGCTCTCCCTTTTGGAGATAACTCGGGCCTGAACCAGCCAGTCCTTGAGGGCCTTCCCGCTCTAGGATCTGGGAGTCTGGTACCTCTAGCACTGGGCTGTGGCCATCCATCCGCTGGGGGGGAGGGGGGCAGTTTAAATCAATCTTGTGAGAAGACATGTCCTGAAGCCACCAGCGCGAGCCCTTCTCCAGAGTTGATGTTCATGGCTTGCCCTTCCCTGGGGTAGCTTTCAGGGTACTCTGCCCACTGAACCAAGAGAACCGGCGATCATTCCAGCTGGTTCCCTGTAATCCCCAAAGCTGCTTACTGTCCCCATTCCATTATACTAGGGTTCTTTGCAGATTTTTCTCATTATTTGTCTAATTATTTGCCATTTGGGGAGGGCAGGAGCACATATTTGCCTGCCTCCAGCTGCAGAGCAGTCCCACGAAATGCATCGGGCTGCAGGAGCCTCCTGTCCCATCCCTCCTCCCAGCTTCCTCCTCCCCACTCTCTGGAGCTTCTGGAAATGTCTCCCTGCTTTTCTAACCTGTTGTGTCACTACTTGTTGACTGATTCTTTGGCTGCTCCTCCCCTACCCGGGATGGGGACCGACTGCGTTAACATTTCATGGCATCTTCTGGACAAGACTCTCCCAGCATATCTGAAACTTTCAGGGAATTCTGGTTGCAGGGTCCTAAAATCCTAGGTTTGGAGGTGGCCAGGACCTTGAGGATCATCTCGTCCAGTCCCTTCATTTACAGAGAAGGAAACTGAGGCCCAAGGAGAAGAGACTCAGTCATTTTAGGAGCAAGGTGGTCGGGGCAGAGTCCTGGTCTTGTGATTCCCATTCCAGTGCCTGCCCCTGTGGGGGCTGCATCCTGCCAGAGGCACAGAGCTGCCTTTGGACCTCCCCATGGAAGACTGGAGTAGGCACCAAAGCCCTTCCCTCTCCCCATGCCCAGCCCCCTCTCTCCTCCCACTGTAACTTCTGGACTAAGACTCTCCAGCTCCTTTAGCTATTGGGGCCCCTTCCCCTGCCTTCCCCGGCCCCAGCCTCAGCAGACCCAGCATGAGAGGTGAGCCAGGACCTGGGGGGAGCTCTGGGCTTCTCATTTAGGGAATAGAAGGTGCTGTGTGTGCACAGTTGTCCAGCCTGTTTCATCCCATGGTGGGAGCTTAAAAAAAAGGAACAGGTAGTCTTAACTGACTTATGTCCAGTCTCCTGTCTCCTTGTGCTAAGGACAGACTGAAAGGAGCCAGATATCTGGCAGGTGGATTTTTCAGCCTGTGCTTTCTCTTGGTGGGGTTTCCCCCCCCTCACCTCTTCTCCTGGATTCCCGCTGCCCCACCCGCCCATTTTCTGCAGACCATTTTCTGAGCCAGTTTAGGGAGCTAGGGTCTTGTGCCAGAGTCTGTGTCTTGCTTCAGCCTCATTCAGCCCCAGCCCTGGGGGTTTCTGTGCAGCTGGACTAGGGCAAGGGCTCACGGGAATCGTTCTTTCCCTAGTCCCATGTATCTCCAAATTTAGGGGGTGGGAGGGTTTCCCCAGCCCCGTCAGAAAGCAAGATCAGTCACTGACTGGCTCCTTCAGCAAACATTTGTCGGCAACCTTGGCCTGACTGGCTTGAGGAGCACTGGGCCAGACCCTGGGGGATCAAGGCCCTCTCTGCCTCTGGCCTCTTCTTGTCTTCTCTGATCTGGTCCTAGACCTCTGGGTGCTGCAGGCATGGGCCCACTATCCCCCCTGCCCCTCGTGCCTCCCAGCTCTGGCTCCCCCCTCGGAGGCTGCTCGTAGCACAGCTAGACCTCGCTAGGATGGGAACCCCCAAGAGCAGGGGCCCTCTTTTTATTCCCCATCCTTTTGACGTACTGATGGTCACCTGTCTATCAAACCCATAGAGGGTGTTTGCGTGAAATGAAAGGCTTTAACAGCCTATGGTTATTGATGATGTAATTCTTTATCATGAACATTGGGATCTAGGGCATAGCTGAAGGAAGCACATCTTCCCCAGTGCGCACACTGTGAGGACAGGGTGCTGCTGGGAGACAGAGCGGCCGCCCCCTCCCAGGCAGATCCGAGCTCATGTAACCGTGTGAAACCTCAAGTGTCTGCACCCAGGCGTGCTTGTTTGTGAAGAATGGTGGACACCCTCAGACCCAGCGCCACCTTTGGGAACGTCTCCTTCCATTAGTGTGATCCCTGACACCAACCTGACGTCTGTCCCCATAGCATTCTGGGTGGGGTCATCACTCTCTGTCAGGAGCGTCTCAGGTCTCTTCCTTTCACTCCCTACCAGAGATGGGACTCTTCTGCTTGGCCCCAGAAGGAAGCAATGCAGGGAAGTTCTGACAGAACTGACAGGATGGGTGTGCTGCTTCCACAGGTCATGAGAAGTGTCCAAGCAGAGGCTGCTGGGCATAGTGTAGAGAGGATTCCTCCCCAGGCACAAGTCAGAGAGCTGGAGCTGGAGCCAGCCTAGGGTGTCCAGGTCTCTGGCAGCCTCAGCTCTCCCTCCACCCTGCTCCCGAGGCTGCCCCCCCCCCCGGACTGCCAGGGCCAAGCCAGCACCTAGGTCTGTGCCCACAGGTTGGCTGCCTCCCTGGGAAATTCCACCTGGCTCTGCCCCGTGGCAACTTTCTCCTCCTTCCCTTCGGTATTGCTGTGGAGCAGAAGGCTCTGCTTCATCTCCCAGCCCCCTCCCTCACCCACTTCAGTCTTCAGCCCTGAACGAGACAAGCCCCCTGAGCATCCCCCTGGGCCTCCGTCCTGCTGCTCTGACCTCTTCCTCTTGTCTTCCTGACTGACCCTTTCTGTGTTCCATGAATCCTGACTGTCCTGGTGTCCAGTCTCTTGGCCTCCTCTCCAGGGCCAGGCTACTCCCTCCCGCACACCCCGAAGTATTTATTGGCTGCCTGCGGCACCCCATCCTAGGCACCCGAGGTCAGGAGCCTGCATTCCGCTGGAGGGCGTCTCCAAACCATATTCTAGCCTCCCTGTGCTGTCACTGGGCAGCTGCCTGCCCCCTTCAGAGTCCACTCCAGCCTGGTGCTATCTTTGCCCCCACATGGCAGCCAGGGTTCCACAGCCTCCTCAGGCCAGTGCCCTTTGCCTTCAGGGTCCCACCCCCTCACACTTTCAGGCTCGAACACACAGACATGCCTGAATCTGCCCAGGTGACAGAACTCACAGTTCTGTTTCAGGGACACTGTATAGACAGGCCCTGCTTCCACGAAGAGCTGTTTTCAGGCAGATTCCCCCACTGTCAGCGGCCTCCTCCCTCTGCTCACAGCCAAGAGATGTCTTCATTTTCCTGAGTCCCACCCTGGCCTGTGTGTGTTGGGCAGGGCCACGAGCCCAGAGGCCACTCAGCTCCTTCCCCTTTAAAGTTGCTAGTTCAGAATGGCCTTGCTGTGGGCTCCAGCGCCCCTGTCCTGAGGCCCTGCCCTGAGCAGCCCTTCTCTCCTGTCTGGGCTTGGACACCCTTGGAGTTCTGCCTGTTACCACTGGTTTATCCTCGGTAGAGTGAAGTCCCCCTGGATTTCAGCATGGCTGGGCCGTCAGTTCTCCACAGACAGAGAGCACTGCCCGGGGCAGGAGCCCCCACATCTGTTGTCTGCTGGCCCAGGCTGGTTGTCCTGGAGAGTGGGATAGTGGGGACAAGCGGGGGGAGGGGGGTGTGCTCATCCGGTTCAAGATGTCAACTGACTGTCGCTTCTGAATGTTTTCCTCTTCCAGCTGCAGAGCTGAGCAGATGCTGAAAGATGGGCACGGGGTGGCCGCAGTGCCAGCAGACCACGGACTGCAGGGAAAGCAAGTTCCCTGAGAAGAGAGTGTGTGTGTGCCTGTGTGTGTGTGCGCCCGCGTGTGGGGAGGAGGGGCGGGACAGCCTCCACTCCTGGAGACACCCTTGTGCCCTTGAGGCCACTTGAAGCACCCTGGCCTGCAGTTCTCTAGCCCCCCATAAGCCCAGAGGCTGGCCCCAGCAGGGGCCCCTGGAGCACGTGGCCTTGTCTTGGAGATAGGTCTGTGCTTCTGCTCCCATCAGGGCCATGATGCTGTAGCCAGGGAAGCAGGCCTGGATGTTGGCCAGATTCTGCATTTGCCCAGCTCTGCTCAGACCCCAGCCCTCCAGTGCCAGGCCCTGCTGTCTTGGAGTACAGCCTGAGCATCTTCTTGATTAAGGGGGTCTGAAGCTCTTTCCTCCTCAGAGAGCAGGACCAAGCATCCTGGTTGGGCATGGCATCTTGCAGGGGGCTGTTGGAAGACCCCTCTTGGGAGCCTGCCCCAGCCCACCTTGCCTGGCCTGCTCCCTGGAGACTCTTTGCCTTAGGTCAGATGCAGAAATTAAAGTATTATAAAGCAGAGACCGTTCATGGCATCTTAGTTTAAAGGGACACTGGGCCTCGGGAGATAAATCTCTTTCAGCCAGCTGCAGGTTGAATTCTTTTTTTTTTTTTTTTTTGCCTTTTAGAGGGCAATTGGGGTTAAGTAACTTGCCCAAGGTTACAGGCTAATTTTTTTGTGTGGGTGTTAAGTGTCTGAGGCCACAAAGGAACTCGGATCCTCCTGACTCCCGGCCAGAGCTTCACTCACTGCACCACCTAGCCGCCCTTGCAGGTTGAATTCTTAATGGAGTTCTTATAGTGGCACCTCGGCCTTCTCCCACCCATGCCAGCTCCTGAGGAAGGGCTTCCAGCCCGGCCCCAGGGAGTTATCCCCTGCTTCTCTGGACACCAAGGCCTGGGAACTGATCAATGTGCTGGGATGGCCAGGAGTAGTCAGCTGAGGGGAGGCCCGAATTCCAGGGGTGTCCAGAGACCTCCTGCTTCCATCGTTGCCTCCCCTCCCCTGTCTCCTCTTTTTCCCATACAGGGGTGAAGGCCTACCTTGAGCTGAGTCAGAAAGCAGCACAGAATAAAACTTAAGAGTAGACTGAAGTAAAATGAACCTAAAATGAACCATCTGGAGAAGTCTTCCTTCCCACTCCAGCCTCTCACGGGGCTGCAGAAAGACTGTGTGTCTGTGTGTGTGTTTTGTTTCTGGTTCTGTGACACCCAGCTGGTCCCAGGGCCTTGCATCTCTTCCAGCCTCCATGTAACCAGAAGCTATGTACCCTCCTTGGTTCCATACACTGTCCCCTCCCAGCCTTCTTGTCCATCCACAGCTTTTAGCCACCTTCCTGACACCTCCCCCGATTCTTGTCCAAAGAGCTACCCTCACCTTTCAGCTGTTACCTTGCTCGTTTCCTCTAGAAATGCACTTTGCCTGCCCCAGAGTGGGTCCTGAGAGTACAGAGCAGTGGGAGGTGGGGTTTAGTAGAACATGGCCCTGAGCTCCCTGCTGACTGGGGGCTGCTGCTGCTGATGCGACTGATTGTTCTAACTGTGTGGACTGGGAAGGATGTGCAAGATGGGGCAGCAGCCTCAGAGTGGGGGTCCAGGTCAGATAGCTCTGCTGGTTCCCTCTTCCCGTCTCATTCGATGGTTACACTGTCCTGCCTCCCCCAAAAAGAAAGAAAGCAAAAGCTCCAGTCCACCCCCACCCCCTCCTTAATTTATTGGCAGTTGTAATCTGTCCCCAGGCTGACCTACAGATAGAGCAGGACAAGCCTTCTCTAGGCCTGGATTCACCCTCTTCCCTTCCCTACCTTAGACTGGCCTCTGGGGCCCACAGCCTCACGCTTCTCCCCAGCTCATTCCTGAGGGAACCATGGGGATTGACGGCAACGGGCCCAGTGCCCTTTGTACAGAGACTTCAGAAGCTGCTTTCTCTTGTTTGAAAGGTGTGGCATTTCTCTCGTGGTCTGCCTGTAAAATATATTTTTTGTTTTATAAACGTCTGACCTTGCCTGTGCTGTGACTGTACCATCTGTCCTATCGGCCACCAGGGGTGGGGGTGGGCACGGCTGTCACTGCTCTGCTGGAGGAAGTTGTTCTCCAGACCCTGAGGATCGGGGGAGGCAAATCCCGCTTAGCCCAAGCCCAGAGCCCTGGTGGGATGCCTTAGTAGAACCATAGCACCCTCAAGGGGCCAGAAAAGGGTCCTGGGACCCCCTGGCTACTTCTGGAGCCTGAGAAGCCTGGATTCAGCAGCCCTGTAGGGAATGGGGGGTCCTGGCACGCTTCTATACTGGCCTTTGGCTTAGTATGTATATTGCCACAGCCTTGTTTGATATACCTGCTGGGAAGCTATCAGGAAAAGTGTCCCCAACACCTACCCGGAGAGCCCCCAGCCACTGTTAGGGCAGTGTACTTCTGGTCTTGGTCTGGTGGTGCCATGACACGGTGCTGTGGCAGCCCAACCTTAAGCTTCCTAGTCATTGTGAGAAGTCGGCTTGGCCAGACACTGGCCCTCAGATGCCAAGTGTAGCCCAGTGGGGAAAACCATGTGTCTCCGCCATTCTTGGAACTGCTTGTGGGCAGTAGCCATTGCTAAGCTAACCTTGGGTCAACTTTCCTTTCATCTGTGTCTCCAGTGGATTCTAGAGCATAAGGGCCAGGTTAGGCCTTAAATGGGTTGGAAATGGAGGTGGAAGGGAAGGAAATCCTCACCTCCCCATTTCCTCCAAGAGGCCTCACAGGGTCCATATCCCAGGATGGGGACAGGCACCATATGCCCATACCTCCAGAAATAATCATTGACCACCATGATTCTCCAGAGGAAGTGCACCACAGAGGCTTAGAAGACCCATAGGAAGAGGGCCTGATAAGTCTAGCAGCAGTGCAACAACGAGGGTCTCTCACCTAAACCTTCAGGATGAGAGGATTCCTGTTGGATTCTAGGGACATTCCCTGCAAATGCTCTTAGCGTTGTGCCATCCATGGAGCTCGTGTCTGTGGGGATTTGTGCCAAGCAACCAATTCAACAAATGTTTGTTAAGCACCAATTATTATATGCAAGGGACTAAGCCAGGGCTGCATAAAGTGGGATGGGTAAGACTCTGCCTTGAGGAGCTGGCACAGCCCACAATCAGAGGGTGGAAAGGACGAGAACCCAAATGACAAGGATAAAGGACAATGCACTGAGCAATTTTAGGATAGTTCTGGTGAGGAAAAGGTGGCACCTGAGTTAGCCTAAGCAGACAGTCCATTCTGGGTGTGAGACCATGAGCAAAAGCATGGACGTCCGAGAGGGCAGCACAGATGGAGACGGGGAATGTAGATTGGCAGCTTGGGAAGGACTTTGAATGCTGGGATCAGGAGTCTGCACATCGACTAGGCAATGGGGAGCCTAACAAACACCCCCACTCCCTCACTTATTAAGCAGCACCTTTGTGGTAGACACTTAAGGTTGGGTAAGGGAGTATGCTTGCTCCATCATGTCTCTAGCTGCCAGAAGGTTACAGCGTTCCAGTCCTACAAGAAGTCCTAGGTTTAAGGGGTGGAAAGAACCTCTTGGTCCAGCCCTCTCACTTAACCAAGGACCAGAGAGATGTAGTTACTTGTCTAAGGCCATAGAAATGAGCAGCAAAAGCAAGATTTGGAACCAGTTTTGACTTCCGAGTCTGGTGTTTGTTCTAGTCTTTAGCAGAGGCCCATTGGGGTGAATTTCTAGGGAAAATGCTTTCTGGGACAGACTCCTGAAACCTGAGAAAGCAGGAGGCTGTTTTGGGGTGCATGAGGGAGTAGAGGCATGGGTACTGAGATGACAGATCCAAATAGATAATCCTTGGGTCAGGACACCCCCATCAACCCTGGGGGTGGAGCTTGTTACAAGCTCCCAAGGCCCTGGTCTTTGCCAGCATCCACAGTGATAAGCTGGCTCATTTGGTGAATTTTCATAGGAAGCTCATCAAGGGGATGTTAGGAGCTCCAGGGGCCCAAGCAGCATAGGCACCAGCCTCTGGAGAGGAGAGGGCCAAGGTAGGCATACCAGGAAGGAGGTAATCTACCTAGGGTTTGTGTCGGTGGAGGCCTCAAAGAAGAAGAAATAGTAACTCAGAAAAAATCTCAAATGGCTAAGAGGTAGAACTCTAGAGACTGAAATGAAACTCAGAAAGTCATGAAATTAATGGGTGGGTATTCAGGAGGCATAGCCTATGCCCTGGCAGAAAAGAGAGTTTGTTAGCCTAGAGAGAAACACTTTACAAAGAGCAAAAGCTATCAAGGTGCTAAGAGTCGGTGAGGTGAGAAAATCAGAGACGCTGCTGACAGCCGGTGGGGGTGGCAAAGTCTGAGGAGACTTGAATTAGGAAAGAAAGGATGCAGTGGCCCTAGTCTGGATCTGGGGCTAGGAGGTGGGAAAGGACCAGGACTGGGAAGGGGACTTCAGAGGCCAGGAGAGGAAGCTCCAGGGGAGGGCAAGAGGCAGCTTGATGCAGTGGAGAGAGCATTGTCCTTGGAATCAAGACACCTGGGTTCAACTCAACCCTGCCACCCCATGAACTGTGGGACCTTGCAAGTTCTACAGTCCCAGGGCCTTTCCAGACCCACATTTCTCTGTAAAGTGGGGGCAGTTGGACCTGATTTCTATGGTCTTTTCCAGTCTCTAACACTCGAGCCTATAATGGAGTCCAGATTTCTGGGACCAAAGGTTATCCAAGATATTCGAGGAAAAAATGAGTCCGAGTTGGAAGATATGAATCCAGATGACTTTCTCCATCTCCCTCCGCCCTTTCCTCATTTTGTCTGTACAGCTCTCAAAGAGAAAGGACCTCTCTCGGGCCCCATGGAGATTAAATGGCAAAGATGAGATTCCGGACCTGGGGGGTCTTTTCACTCCACCTGAGATCCAGTGGTAGGAGACTGTGAAGGTCCCACATGAACAACAGGCTTTTAAATCTCAGTAATTCTGCATTTTTTTTTCCAGGGAAGGGAATAATCTCTGAGATACTCTGAGGCTTGACAACTCCCCTAAAATATGGTGGACAAGGTAGGGTGGGGCGGGGGGGTCAGGATGGCAGGTAATCACAGAGAGAGCGACTTCAGCACCTTGGAGAGCGGCATCGGGGGTCACTACCCAGCGGTATTGGAGGAGGCAAGGGTTCGAAGGAGGAGAAGAGGGTGTTTCCCTTCTTGGTTCCTCGGTGTCCCTCCCACCCCGCCAATTCCAACGCTGGGACCCACTCCTGCCCCTGCCTCCACCAAGTGCCCGGCTTCCCCAGGCTGCCGCTGCGCTACCTGGTTGCAAATGCCCAGCCCCAGGACTCGGGATCCCACTGCTGTAGGTGTGGCTGAGCCCACCGCAGGTGCGCCCCGCCCCTTTCTCCCCCTCCCCTCCCGGTGTCTGGCGGCTACAGCAGCAGCTTCTCCGCCCCTCTCCTCTCCCTCCTCCTCCAGCCCCTCTTCCTCCCCCTCCCTTTCCTCCTCCCCCACCTCCTCTTCCTCTCCCTCCTCCCCCTCCTCCGCCTTCTTTCCCTCTTCCCCCTCTTCTTCCCCCTCCTCCTCCTCCTTCTCCTTTTCCTCCTCCTCCTCTTCCTCCTCCTCCTCCTCCTCGTCCTCCTCGTCCTCCTCCTCCTTCTTTCCCTTCTCCTCCTCCTCCTCCTCTCTGGCTTGCTCCGCCCGCCCGGATGGCCTGGGCTGCGCCGGGAGAATGGCGGAGCGAGAAAGCGGCGGGCGCGCCGGGGGCGGGGGCGCCGCGTCCACGCCCGTGGCCTCCCCGTTCCTGGGATTGCATATCGTGTCGCCTCCCAATTTCAGGTGAGAAGCTCGAGGGACCCAGGGCGCGCATCCCCGCCATGCACTCTCCCCTCCTCGCCCTATTCCGGGGTAACTAGGGATCCCCTTCTTCCCGACCCAGGGCAGCGGCCTTTACCCTCACCCCAGGAGCAAACCCTTCCCTCCTTAGAGCTGGACCGGACGGGGCGGGGATCGGTATTCGGGGAAGGAGGCTGGGGCACCGAGGAGAAGGAAGAGGGTGCCGGATGCCATTTCCCAGACTCACTCTGGGTCCCCCTTCCCCTCCTCTAGAATTGGAGGTGGGGTCAGTGGGCGGAGGGCTTCAGCCTTGGTGGGGAGGGGAGGGATCTGGGCCAGTGACCCCGATAGACAGCTCACTTTAGGGTCCGCTATCCCTTGATTGGTGGTTACAGGGACTTCCAAGGTGGAAAATGCCTCCCCAACCCAAAGAGAAAGCTCTGGGCCGGTGGTTGGCCCTCAGAATGAAGGGGCCTCAGAGCCACGTGTCCTTGTCTCTCCCCACCACCACCATCGGGAGGATGAGGTCTGGTGCTAGGCAAAGCTGGGCTCTGATCGTATATGAGGTGAAGGGAGATTAAGCAAGACATGGAGGGGGGCAGGGATATTGAATCTGGAGTAAGAAAACCTAGGCTTAAACCCAGCTCTGCCTTTTTATTGTGTGTGGCCGTGGGCAAGTCACTTTCCCTGAGTCTCAGGTTTCCTCACCAATCAAGATTGGACTAAATGGTCTCTGATAACTTCCACTTCTAAACCTTAGGAGCCTATAATGATGGGGGGGGGGGGCGGCTAGGAGAGTAGGGAGAGAGCCCTAGATCTAATCTCCTTGAGTAATCTCTGAGATGCCCTGAGATCTGATTAACTCCCCCAAATGGGTCGGACAGAATCGGGAGCTAGGGTGGTGGGCGATCACATAAAAAGCGGTTTGAGCACCTTGGAGAGCGACAGAGGCTCTTTGAACGGCTTTCTCTCCAACCCGACCAAGAGAAAACAAGTGAGGTCAGAGTAGCCTCTGGACCCCCTCTGCATTGGTTTCTATCCTAGCGCTTCTTGATTAGACCCACACCTAGGGAATCTCTCCCACTTGGGCTGAGCACTGTCCCTTGGCAGACATTTCATCTGGGGAGGACAGTAAAAGGAAGAGATGGAGAGAGAAGGCTATTTACTGTCTCCCCTATCCCCATCATTGACAGCTCCAAGCAATTCTGGGAAGGTAGTTCAGGATCAGAAGGGTCAAGTTGTTTTCAGAGATTTTTTCCTTTCCTTTTTTGCTCATCCTGGACTGAGTCTGGAAGACTCTTATAAAGGACCCTTATCTCTGGACCTTCTTTCCCTCTTGGACCGGCCCTAGAACAGATCCTTCTCCATGCACGGTATAGGTCAAGGGGGGAACAGGGAATAGAAAATGTATGTGTGTTCAGATAAGTGGGAGGTGTGAATTCCAGTCACTGAATAATGTCATTCCTCCACCACCACACCCCTGCCCCCAACCCCAACCCTAGAAGTCTTATGAGACTGAGCATGTCTACAAAGTGCTTGGAGATCCTTGGAGAAGGAGGTTCAAATAAACATCATTGTTCTTTCTTCTGCTAATAATCTTTCCCTTCTCCCATGACACTAGCTCCCCCCACCCCCCGCCTGGCAGTCTGATCCCAGCTGGGGCCCAGTGCCTGAAGGTTCCTGTGTCTGTGTCTGCCTCCTCCTGCTAGTACAAATCAGAGACTGAAGGCCCCCGGAGGGTTACTAATGGTGCCTTCCAGCCACAGGGACCCTTGAGACTTCCAGTCTGGAGAAGGGAATGGAAGTGGGGAGGAGCACCTGAGCCACAGTGGCAGTCTGAGATGGGGAACTCATTGCTAATGAGACTGAGGTCATGGGGTGAATGTTCCCATTGGCAGGGACCCCAGATAGCATCCCCTAAGGCAGTTGCCTACCTAGGGGCCTGACAGACTGTAGATGGTCCATCTCCACTTGGGGTGGGGTACAGACAGCTGAGTATAAGGACCATGTTCTACCAAGTTTCAAGGAGGAAGATTCTTGCTTCAAGGCATCAGCCACACTATGTGCTTCAGCTATTTCCCTCTCCTTCCTATCCCCTCCACCATCCCTTTGCTCTCATTTCCCAAATCCTCTCAACTTCTTTCTCCCTGACCCTCTCCCTCCCCCATCCTCATCCCTACACTGAACAAAGATGATAATCCCAGTGGCTCTGATACCAGGCTCTTCACAGTCCATAGAGCATTTCCTTCACAGCTCTGTGATGTGGGAGGAGCAAGTATTGTTGCCCCAATTTTCACTTGAGGAAGTTGAGACTAAAGATTTCATGGCATTGTGATTGTAGATTTGGGTTAGGAGCTCCAAGTTCAAGTTCCAGCTCAATCAATTACTGGTGTGGCCTTGGGCTCTCTGAACCTCTATTTCCTCATCTGTAAAACTAGAATAATACTTGCATTTGTTCCCTAATGAATAGGCTTCTATAGATCTGTAGATCTATAGAAATACGTTGTTCCTTTAAGTGACTTGCCCACAGTCACACAGTTGGTAAGTGGCAGATTTAGGTTTTGAACCAAATTTCCTACTACTAAGTTAGTTTCTCTTTTCACAACTACTTCTGAAAATGTATTGGAGAATATCAGGGTATCAGAGTATTGGAAGACACTATAACAGTCATCTGGTTTAACTCTTTCATTTTAGAGATGGGGAAATAAAGGCTAATGGACTTGCCCAAAGCTGCATAGTGATATAGTGGAAGAAAGCCTAGATTTTCCCAGGGGTCACTGATCCAACATCCATGCCATGTCCAGAGTTGGGGAGGGAAGAGAAGAGAAAGTCATTGTGGGGAGGCCTGGGTGTAGGGGTCAGGAGAAAGAAGAAAGAGTGAGAAAGGTGAAGAAGCTCCCTTTTCCCAGAGAGGCAAGAAAGTGCCACCTTCTCCAAGGCCATTGCTCCCTTCCTCTTAAAACACTGGAGGAGAGAACAGAGAGGATTTCCCCATTTCAGAGATGGAGAGCCCTAGAGACCCAGGATTGGGGAGGGAGACCCCTATAAAGATCAGGCTTAACCCCTGAAGGAGTTATGGGGGAAGGGAGATGGGAACTGGAACCAAGGGATAGAAAGATCTTCTGAAAGAGAAAATGGGAGGTCAGTCAATGAGCATTTATAAAGCTCTTACTATGTGCTGGGTATGGTGCCAAGCATGGGTGATGCAAAGAATAGCAAGAACAAGGTCCCTCACCTGAAGAAGTAGACATATAAATAACTGTACAGACAAGATATAGATAGATGGAGAGGGGAGAAAGGAGAAAGGGAGAGAGAGAGAGAGAGAGAGAGAGAGAGAGAGAGAGAGAGAGAGAGAAAGGGGACAGAGACAGAGAGAGACACAGAGAGAGAGTCATTTTAGGGTAATCTGCAACTGGAAAGCATTTCTAGCTGGGGGGCCTAGGAGAGGGTTACTGCAGAAGGTGAGTCTTGATTGAAGCCAGGGATGCTAGATAGAGCTGAGGAGGGCAAACATATCAGTGAAAAGGCATAGATATGTGAGATGATGGAGTGACGTGTTTGGGGAATTACAAGTAGGTCAGTGTCATGGATTGTAGAATGTGTGTGTGTGGAAAACTAGAAGGCTGAAAAGATATGAAAGGATCTAAGTGATAGAAGATTTTATGTTTGATCCAGGAGAACATAGGGAGCCCTTGAAATTTATTAAATGGGGAGAGGGGGCATGGTTAGACTAGTGCTTTAGAAATGTCGCCTTGGTAGCTGAATGGAGAATGGATTGTGGTGGAGGAAAAATTGGAGGCAGGCAGACCAAGTAGAGGCTATTGCAATATACCAAGCATAAGACGGTGAAGGTCTGAACTTAGGAGTGACTGTGTCAGTGGACAGAAGGTGACACATGTAAGAGATTTTGCTTAGGGTGGAGGAGCAGGGGCAAGACTGAGGAACTGCAGATGCCACTGAGGCTGTGAGCTTGGATGATCGGGATGCCCTCCACATTACCAGTGAAGCGTGGTGGGCTACCAGTGCAGAATAAGGCATACATCATCAGAGCGGTCAGTGGATTGCTTTATTTCCCTGTAATTCCTTGTTCTAATGGTTGATGGCACTGGGAAATGGTAGCGATTTTTCATAAAATCATCGATTAAAAATATGTGTTCAGCTGTTTTTCAGTTGTGTCCCATTCTTTGTGATCCTGCTTGGAGTTTTCTTGGCAAAAATACTGGAGAGTTAGCCATTTCCTTCTCTAGCTCATTTTACACATGAGGAAACTGAGGCAAACAGGGCTAAGTGACTTACCCAAGATCACACAGCTAAGAAGCGTCTGAGACAAGTCTTCCTGACTCCATGTCCAGGGCTCTATCCACTGTACCACCTAACTTCCCTTTTGAATATGACTTTTTCATAAATACACATTTTAATGCCAGGATCTCTGTTCCCAGTGACCCATAGGCATTTTATTTTGTGGCAAATCTTGTTGAGAAAGAATCTGGGGTAATGGATACAGCACTGACCTCAGGGCTGGCTGACCCATGACCCTCTGACATGTCCTGGCCAGGTGACTCTGCAAGTTACTCGACCTCTCAGGTCCCAGGCAATTCCCTGTCATTATGAGTGGCCATCCAGTTGGCGATCTGCACTGGTAGAGAGTTACTCCACTGGGAGCTCCCTATGCCAATGAAACCCCAGATATCTTCACTCCCACCCACCCCTATTCAAGGGATGTGACTTTGGTCCCCCTCTGGGCTCCTACTCATGGCTCAAGCTGCAGCAACAGTGTGAGCATTTCTTGAGTGCCTTCTCCCCCTCCTCCTGTTCCCCTTCTCTGTTATGGTGCTATCGCCCTAGCCTCCACCTCTGGGAACTAAGGAACATGGGTTCCCTTCTTCGGGAAACAACCCTTGTAGAAGGCAACCTCTGGATTGAATAAGCACCATCTTTGGAGTCAAAGGAGCTAGCACCGCTATTTAAAGCTTGGGACAAGTCCTTAGGTGACTTGGGAAAATTCCCTAGCCTCCCTGGGCCTTGGTCTCTTCATCTATAAAATGAGGAGGTTGGTTCAGTTTAAAGTATCACACTTACCACAACACACTGGAGGCTACCTGGGGTAGCCAGGATAGTGGGTGGGATGTAGACTCTGACAGGTGTGGGTCATTTATTTTCTTATTTTAATTTTAATTTGTATTTTAGTTTTCAACATTCACTTTTATAAGATTTTGAGTTTCAAATTATTTTTCTCCCTCCTTCCCCAAGATGGCGTGCAATCTGATACAGGCCATACATGTACAATCATATTAAACATATTCCCACATTAGTCATGTTGTGAAAAAAGAATCAGAACAAAAGGGAAAAACCACAAGGAAGAAAAAGCAAAACCCAACAAAAGTAAGAGAAAATCGTCTGCTTCGATCTGCATTCAGACTCCATAGTTCTTTCTCTGGATATGGTTTGCATTTTCCATCATGAGTCTCTTGGAATTGTCTTGGATCATTGTATTGCTGAGAAGAGCTAAGTCTAGCAAGAGTTGACAATCAAACAGTGTTGTTGTTACTGTATACAATGTTCTTATGGTTCTGCTCACTTCACTCAGCATCGGTTCATGTAAGTCTTTCCAGATTTTTCTGAAATCCACCTGCTCATCATTTCTTATACCACAGTAGTATTTAATTTCTTCATATATTAGCTATATGATTATATATTATATATTACTTCATATTAGTTCATATACCACAACTTATCCAGCCATTCCTTGATTGATGGGTATCCCCTAAATTTCTAATTCTTAGCCACCACAAAAAGAGCTGCTATAAATATTTTTGTACATGTGGCTCCTTTTTCAATTTTTATGATCTCTTTGGGATACAGACCTGTAGTGATATTGCTGGGCCAGGGGGTATGCATAGTTTTATAGCTCTTTGAGCATAGTTCCAAATTGTTCTCCAGAATGGTTGGGTCAGTTCACAACTTCACCAACAATGAATCAATGTACCAATTTCCCCCATGTCTTCTCCACCATATATCATTTTCTTTTTTGTCATATTAATCAATCTGATAGGTGTGAGGTGGTACCTCAGAGTTGTTTTAGTCTGCATTTCTCTAATCAGTAGTAATTTAGGATTTTTTTCATATGGCTATAGATAATGTTCAGGTCATTTAAAGAAAAGGCATAGCTAGCTGAGAAAGAAAACACTCAAGGGGGGACATCAGAGCTGTCTTAGAGTACTAGAAGGGCTGTTGAAGAGGGTTAGACCAATTCTGCTTGGCCCTAGAAGGAAGAGCAGGAGCAGTGATTAGAAGTTAGAGAGAGGCAGAGTCTGGCTTGAGGTAACAAAAAACTTCCTGACAATTGGATTTACCCCAAAATGGAATGGATTGCCTCGAGAGGTGGTTAGCTCCCCATCACCTGATGTCTCCAAGAGGGGGCTGGATGACCACTTGTAGAGAATATTGTAGAGGAATTGTTGTTTGGGTGATGGGCTTGGGTTGGATAACCCCTGAGACCCCTCCCAGCTCTCCATTCTGTGAGTTCTTTCATCCCGTCTTGACAGGGGAGGGACTGCATGGCCTGCATTTTCATTCATTCCATAATTCCTCACTGGAGGTCCTCGCCAAAGCCAGCCCTGAGTCAGGGCCTCAAGATCCTACCACCTGGGCATGGAGATAAGACAACTTCATAGAAGAGGACTGGAAGACAACTAGGAAGATTTAGAACAAGCCAGCTGGGTGGTGCAGTGGATAAAACACTAGGCCTGGAGTCAGGAAGCCCTGAGTTCAAATCCAGCCTCAGATATTTAGCTGTGTGACCCTGGGCAAGTCACTTAACTCTGCTTCAGTTTCCTCATGTGTAAAATGAGCTGGAGAAGGAAATGGCAAACCATTCCAGTATCCTTGCTAAGAAAACCCCAAATTGGGTCAGAAATAGTCAGACATGATTGAAAAGCAACTGAACAATATCAAATGGGAATAATGGACCTTTCATTGTCTATTTCAATTGTGAGGAAAGTACTTTATAAACATTAAAAGTGCTATAGTGTTTTGAGTTATCATTATTTTATTATTTATTTTATTTATAATAAACAAATATTTTGTTTATTATTTACATAATTATTCTATTATTATATATAATACATTATGTAATTATTATTTATTCTCTTATAGTTGTGCACATAGGAAAGAGAAGGTAAGCCACCTCCCTTAGGTCCCAGGGCTAGAGACTGTGGAGCCCAGATTGGAACCCAGGTCTCCTGATTTTGGGCCCAGGACTTTTTCTGTCATACTAGATTGTGCCAAGCCCTCATTCAGAGACTGATAATAAATAACAACAGCTAACATTTAACTTTCACTTACTATGTGCCAGGCACTGTGTGAAGCACTTTCTAATTATGGTTTGATTCACCCTGGGAGACAGGTTCTCTCATCATTCTCATTTTACAAATGAAGACACTTAGGCAAACAGAGGTTAAGTGACTTGTCCAAGGTCACCCAGTTAGTAAGGGTCTAGAACCATTTGAACTCAGATCTTCCTGACTCCAGGCCTGGCGCTCTCTCCATGGCACCATCTCGCTGCCCTGACTGACTATTTTAGAGGAGGCTGGTTATTTGGTTTCCCAAACCATAGCAAATCAGAAGCAGAGAATGAAGAGGGAGGCTGGCACCCTGGTGGTGGGGAGAAGATACTGCTGACAGTAGAGGAGACAGATAGACAAACGATGACAAGAAGACAGAAGAACATGAAAACCCAACCAGCTAATGCATCTTAACCTGCGTTAAGAGACGCAGTGTCCAGGAGCAGTAGTAATAGCAGTAGGTAGAACTCATACAGGGGTCTAAGGTTCTTTACCTATATTATCTCATTTTTTTCTTCACAACAACTTGGGGAAGTGGGTACTATTATGATTTTTCAGATGAGGAAACTGAGGCAGAAAGAAGTTAAATGGCTTGCCCAGGGTCACACAGATAGGAAATGTGTGAGGCTGGATTTGAAAAGACAATAATCCCCTTTGTCCTCTGCCCTGGTCAGAACACACGTAGAGTATTGTGTTCATTTCCGGACGCTGTGGTTTACTTCATTTTTTCTACTTTTTTTTTCTTTAAGAAAAAATAAAGGGGCAGCCAGGTAGCACAGCGAGTAAGAGCATGGGCTCCAGTGTCGGGATGACCTGGGGATCAAATCCTGGGCTCAGACACTTAGCACCCACCCAGAAAGACCTGGCCGTGTAACCTTGAGCAAGTTACTTAACCCCAATTGCTTAGGGGCAGCCAGGTGGCTCAGCGAGTAAGAGCACCAGCTCCAGTGTCAGGATGACCTGGGGATCAAATCTGGGCTCTGATACTTAGCACCACACCCAGAAATAACTGGCCATGTAACCTTGAGCAAGTTACTTAACCCCGATTGCTTTAAAAAAAAAAAAAGAAAGAAAGAAAAAATAAGAGCTTAATCCATGTCTTTTGTTTTTTATACCCCAGTGACTAGGGCATGAATCACAGTCCCCAACAGTGAGGCAGGGCCATAGCAGATGAGAATCAACCTTGGAGTAAGGAAGACCTCAGCTGGAGTCCCCTCTGTGACTGTAACCCTGGGCACATCACTTAACCTTCCAATGCCCACAGACACCTCTCTGAGGTTATAAATCACAGAAGAGTTAATAACCTGCAATGGTAGGGGCAAAGGGTCAGTTTCCTCTCCCAGGAGTTTCATACACCAATGAAATCACAGGTCTGGACAAAAAAGTCACTTTTTAATTTACCATTTTTCTCCCCCAACCACCCCTACATACACACACAAACACCCTGAAGTCTACCTTAGAACAAAGGAAGCAGAGAAACAAAGCCAAACAACACAGAGTGTCCATTCGTGACTGTGCCTGCACCATTCAGCACCTGGAGATCCCCACCTCTGCTAAAGGAAGGGAAATGTACGTCATCCCCTCTCCTCTGGAGCCAGGATTGGTCACTGCATCAAATCTGTGTCCTTCTGTCTTCGAGCATGGCTTTCATTTACATCATTGTAGTCATGGTATAGACTCTTCCTTAGGGCTGCTTTCTTTGCTTGGAATCTGTTGAGACCCATGTTCCCATGTGTTTTATGAATTTGTCATATTCGTCATTTCTTGTGTTGCAATAGTCCATTATGTTCTCATGCCATGATCTGTTTTGCTCTTTCCCAAGTGATGGGCACCTTCTTCGTTTCCTATTTTTGCTCTAACAACAACAACAATAATAATAATAATAACAAAAGGGGCACCATGTTTTGATAAACTGGAAAAGTGTAGAAGAAGACAATAAGAATGTTGAATGACCTTGAGATCAGGCTAGATCCATGAAGGATTTGGGAATGTTTTTAGCCTGAGGAAGAAAAGACAGGGGTGAGGAGCAAGGAGGTAGTCTATCTGTCTTCAAATTATGTGAAGAACTGTTCTAGAAAAGAGAACTGGAAGAGACCTAAGGCCAGATCTGGCAACAATGCATGGAAACCACCTAATGATGAGAGCTGCCCAAAGTTATGGGCTCCCTCAAGAGGTAGTAAGTTCCCCATCAGTGGAAGATTTCAAGTAGGAGCTGGATGTTACAAAAGAAATATTTTATCAGGCCAGGATTGGATTAGATGCCTTTTGAGGACCTTTCTAGCTCTGAGATTCTGTAAATAAAAGTATCCCCCACCATGATCTGGGTCACTCCAGTGCAGGGACAAACACAGCTACCTTAGAGGTCCTAGAAATATCTGGATATTGAAACCCAGGACAATGATTAGTCTGCAAAATGATGGTCCTGAGTCACAAAGCAAAGGTTAAATGATGCTCATTCTCCTCTATTTAAGAAGGGGGAGGATATGTCTAATGCAGTTTAGAAAAATATCACCCTAAAAGGTTTAACATTTTAAAACAGTCTAGAGTATAAAGGGGTTAATTTCGGTTGTTTAGAAAATTGATTTATATGGGAAAATAGCTCATCCATGGATGAGAAAGGAGGTGCGTATAAATTGAAGCTCAATTATAAGGTACAGTCTATAAGAATATCATAGGCTGTAGAGTTGGAAAGGCTATAAGTGGTACCTTGTCCAACCAGTAGTGGGGTGGCTTGCAAATGTTTAACAACTAGCTCTCAACAAACTCATAACATATTTTAATATGCATTATTAACATTTTCTCCAATAATTAAGTCTGGAGGATTAACAAAAACAACAAATCAAGTGCTAAATTATAACATTTGCTGCTGGTTTTGGAGGTGTAAATGCTTCCACCAGAAATTTAACAATCAACTCTGGAGACCCAGTTTGAGCTGACTTGAGCACACCTCTGAGTCCAACCCTGCCATTTTATAGTTGAGGGAATGGAGACCTAAAGAGAATCTCCCAAGGCTTTTCAAACCAAATGACCACTACCCTCTGCTGGCATTTCATGAGGACACAAATGATACTGCCAGAAAGAATCCAGAGAACATTGCTAAGAAGTTATTGGGCAAGGAACTAAAGACCTTAGGAATAGAGGTGATGTTTTATCCCTATTGCCAATGATGGAAGGCAAAGGGCTTCAGAATAGAAAGGCAGATTGAGGAATGAAGAGTTGGTTGAAAAGATGGTAGCTGAGAACTGGATTGGTTTTCTGGACCACATCTCAAAACATAGAAATGGCAGATTCCTGTCCAGGAATGGAGTTCACCTAACAAAACCTTATAAAGGGGCATTTGCTGGAATCTTGCATATCTCCTAGAACCCAAGCAATCATGATTGATAACTGAGAAAATGCAAAATTACCTAAATCATTATACCTAGTGCGCCCTAAACCAGATGATTCTAACCATCCCATCTAGTCATCTACCCAAGCCATCTTTCCAATAGTACCACCCTCCTTTCCTCTTTCTCTGGGCACAGTAGTCACATTAATATTGTTACCTCTAAAAAGAGGAATGTCATGACTGTCCTATGAAATTCACCATCCTTGTGACTCTCCAGACCAAAATTCTCTTCTCTGGCCATCATTGTCACACACACACACACACACACACACACACACATACATACACACATCTTCATGTAAATGTAAGCTTCTTGAGAGCAAGGACCTTTCTTACTTTTGAATGTTTTTCCGGTTTCTGCACATTGCCTGGAACATAGCAAGTGCATAATAAATGCCTTTTCGTTCTTCATTCACCCAAAATTGCAAAGGAAAATGGAGATAATTGCCTATGGATAGCCACCATGCTATAAAATACCACAGAATGAGTCAAGATGCCCAGATATTCCTAGAAAACAAAACCCAAGAAAAGAGCCAGTAATAAAACCCATGACCTCAGATGTTTGTATACAAATATACAAAGAATGGATAAAAAGCAAACTGAACAGGAGAGCTAGTATAAGGAAACAAATTCGACCTCAAAGTTATCATTGAGATTTGGTAGAATAACACTCAAGACTTAATAGAAAGCTGGTTCACATTCTAATAATTTGGTTATGTGTGACACGCTTCTGGAAGGATATGCTTTATTTAAAAGGAGCACAATAGAGAAAGAGTGTGCGTGCGTGTGTGTGTGTTGATGTGGTAAGGGGCATTGAATTTAATGACATCTTCATATAAGCACATCCAAGAACCAGGGGGTGTACTATGATGAAAAATATTTGGAAGAGGACCCACAGAGATGTGAAGAAAAACACATGAATGGAAAGAAAATTAGATGAGGAATCTGGGAATCAGGTCACAAGCCTGGCATGGAAGCGTGAAACTGTAGCATTGGGTGGCTACAAATAGCAGACATCTACAGACACTTCCCTCTGCCCAAAACAGCACAGCCAATAACTTGGCTTCCTCTAATAAATTCACCCTTCAAAAGGTAGAGGAACTAACGGGGGAAGGTTCTCCTCTGGATCTGATTCTCACTAACAAGGAGGAGCTACTGCATTTACAATGATGAGAAGAATTGGCCAATTGGGAAGAAATGACCAATCCATCTTAGAATCTGATGCAGAAGAAGAAAGTCAAGAAGCATCTGACACATACTCTGGATTTGGGAGCAGTATATTTCAAAGGGTTCAGAGAAAGTATAGCTAAGGCCCTTTGGAAATCAACCCAGGAAGGAAAAGAAGCTCTCACAAATAAAATTCTGAAGTGGAAAAAGGCAACAATAAAATATCTTTTAAAAAAATATATATAATGAAATTCTTGAAGACACCAAGAAAAATTATTGGGATTAAGAGGAAGAGGGAGAATTGCATGGGAAACATGTTAATAAAAAAAACATGGAAGCAAGAACAGATAACAAAATGTAGCTACAAAAGCATAGTGTGGTCTTGTAAAATAAGTATCAAGGATACAAAATCCTGAGGCTGTTGGGATAAGCTGAGAACAACTGGAAGGGATTTTAGCTATATTGGGGTAAAGTGCAGAATCAAAGAAAAGACAGGACCAGCACCATGATGGGACAGTGATGATAGACAGACATTGCTGCTCAACTCATATTTGGTTTCTTTGTTCTTTGTCAAGGAGAATGCTGTTTGGATTTGAAAATGACAGAACCAGGGCGGCTAGGTGGCACAGTGAATAGAGCACCAACCCTGGAGTCAGGAGGACCTGAGTTCAAATGTGACCTCAGACACTTAACACTTCCTAGCAGTGTGACCTTGGGCAAGTCACTTAACCCCAATTGCCCTGCCTTTCCCTCTCCAAAAAGCAAAAAGAGAAAGAAAAGGAAAGGTAATTACAGAACCAAACTTATTAATAGGAAGTTAACACCTAAGATAAATAAGAAACCAGTAAGGCAGCACCTCGCTGCCTTTAATGAGTGCAAGACACCAAATTCAGATGAAAAAATGGCAAAGACAATTGCTGAGCCACTGTCTACGATCTTTGAAAGATCATGGATAAGGGGAGAGGGATTGTAAGGTTGGAAAAGAACAAAATACCAATTTTCAAGGACAAGAATTGAATCTTCAAACTATAGACCAATGAGCTTGGAGTGATTGGAGATACTGATTCCTGGGAAAATTCTACAGGGTGACCCTAAATTGTGGACACATAGGACATCTCATTAACTCTGCATATTTTCAAGAAATGAAACCAATGAAATTTTCAACAACATTTTATTTAATTAGCATAAATTTTAGCCATGACAATTTCTTATGGAATAAAAGCTTTCATTAGCTATTGGAGACTACTTTCCATTTTAATGGGATTAATTTAATTTAATTAATTAATGAGATTTCCTATATGTCTCCTATATCTTCCTATGAAATCTCTTTTATGCTAATTATATGAAATGTTGAAAATTTCATTTATTTCATTTCTTGAAAATATGCAGTTAATGAGATTTCCTATGTGCCCAGACTTTAGGGACACTGTATAATTTATTTATAAAAGGGATGGCTAGTGGATCTTTAGAAATGAGAGCAGTGATCACGCCAGGGGCCTTGACTAGCTTCATCAAAGACATATCATAGTTAAAAGCTATTTCTTTTTTTGGGGGGGAGGAGGGCAATTGGGGTTAAGTGACTTGCCCAAGGTCACATGGCTAGTTTTTGTGTTGTGTCTGAGGCTGGCTTTGAACTCAGGTCCTCCTGACTCCAGAGCCAATGCTCTATTCACTGTGCCACCTAGCCACCCACAAAAGCTATTTCTTAATAGGTAAGTGGTTAAAGGATATAACCACACAGTACAAAAAAAAGGTCTATCTTACCGTAAAGGATGGAAAATTGGTGATTGATTTCTGCTCATACTTCCATTATGTATCCCTCCTTTTGAGTTACTCATTTAAGAGTTTGGTCTTTATTGCTGAATTTGTTTAAGCTCATGATTTTAAAAGTCTGAATTTTCATGAGTATGCTTGTTTTTTATGATTTGCATGTTAAAACAGAAATCTTGTCAGATGTGTTTAAACACCCATCGATTTATTTTTTCAAATATTATTAAGCACTTACTATGTGTAAGACATAGGACAACATATGAGAATAAGTAAGATATCTACAACAATGATCAGAGTTTCACCATAGGGAATGAATAATTTTACAACGGTCCCTAAAAAGAAGAGAAATATAGGTGAGAACTCAGGTTTCACCTCAACTTCTTCAAATTGACAAATATAACAGAAGATGAAAATAAGTCAATTTGGAGGGACTAAAGCAAGATAGGCATATCGGTACCGTTTATGAAACTGTTCATTGGAAAACAGTTTGGAACTATGGAAGAAAAGTGACTTAACTGTGCATACCCTTTGATATAGCAACCCATTCCTAGCTATATATACCCCCAAAGAGGTCAATGACAGAAACTTCCCATCTATACCGAAATATGCATAGCAGCATTTTCTGTAATATAAAAAAAAACCTGGGTGCTCCTTGAATAAGAACTGGATAAGCAATTTGGGGCATATGAATGTAATTAAATATATTAGACCATAAGAAATGGTGGAAATGGGGAAGGTGGAAAAAAACCACCATGAGATTTGTATGAATTGATGCAAAAGATAGAAAGTAAAATAAAGACAACAGCATATACAATGACTACATAAAGAAATTATTATCCAGTGCTTGGCACATCATACTTGGCATTTAATAGATGCTTAATATATGCTTGCTGACTTTAAATGGAAGAAAAGTCTAAAAGATATCAGAGTTCAGTTTCAGTGCAATGTCCAGCTAGTCTTGTTTCTAGAGGCTAGGTGGTGAATCCCATTTTCTTTCTTTTGGTAGAGATCAGGAATTACAATTGCTCAGAATATTGCACATGCTATTGGATATGGGGGGCTGTGTTGTGACTCTTTGTTATTCCTCCTTTGGGGGAGGGACTTAATTGTTAAGTGACTGATATTGAAAGCAAAAAGTATCCATTAAACATAAAAAAGAACAGGTTATGCCAGACTAACCTAATTTTCCTTTTTGATAGGGTTACTAGACTGGTAGAAAAGTGGAGTGCTATTCATATAGTTTACTTAGCTTTTAGGAATGCATTAGACAGCCTCCTGTGCTATTCTCGTGGCAGAGATAGAGTGATGTGAGGTAAACAACAGTACGGTTAAGTGAATTATTTACCAGTTGAATTGTCAGACCCATAGAATAGTCTTCAATGGTCTAAAATCTACTCAGAAGGTCTCTAATGGTGTAACCTTCAGAGCTGTCCTTGGTAATGTACTAACATTTTTGTTAATGACTAGAGAAATCTGCAGATGATACAAAGCTGGGAGGGGCAGCTAACACTTTGGATAATGAAATCAGGATCCAAAAAAATCATGATGAGAGAACATCGAGCCAAATTTAATAAGACAAGATATAATAGGGATATACACATATATTATTATACTTGGGTGGGTGCAAAGAAAATCAACATCACAAATAAAAGATGGGGGAGATGGTGCTAGGTAACAGTTCCTCTAAAAAGATCTGGGGTTTTTTTGGATGATAAACTCCACTATACATCCAAAGAAGCTAATTTGACTTTAATCTTTGTTAAGAGAGGTTTAGTTCAGTACAAGGCAAGTGAATGAGAATCCTGCTATACTTTGTTCTGGTTAGACCACTTCTGGAGTATTCTTGTGGGCTGGTATGGTTACCCTAGACTGGAGAGGGTCCACAGTAAGGTGAGTAGGACAGAAAAGGGCCATCTCAACTATGCTTTATGAGAATTTGTTGAAGAAGCTGAGGATATTTCACTTGGAGAAGAGGTTTGGCTGTGAGGGCACAGGAGAGCTGTCTTCGAGTATCTGAAGGGCTGAATCAAGATTAGACTTATTTTGCTTGACCTCAAAGGGCAGAACCAGGAACAGGGGGTCAAAGTTGCAAACAGGCCAGTCTAGCTTAGATGTCAGACAAACTTCATAGCAATCAGAGCTATGTGAATATGGAAAGGGCTGCCTCAAGCGGTGGTCTTTGTCCTCACTGGAGGTCTTTGACCACTTGTCCTTCGTAATAAAGGGAGGATTCTTTTTTTGCTCTTGGTCGAACAAGATGACTCTGAACTTGGAAGTCCCTTCCAACAAATGTTTTGTGAGCCTCTGCTCAACACCATGTTTTCATACAAACCTGACTACAGTTGAACCCACATATGACTTGCTGAATTATGGGGTCTACTGTTGGTGTTCTCCAAGAATATGTCTCCATGTCTAACATGGCAGCTAAGTGGAGAAGTAGATGGAGCTCCGGACCTGGAGACATGAATAGCTGAGTTCAAATCCTTACTAGATGAGCGACTCTGGGCAAATCACTTAACTTTTGTCTACCTCAGTTTCCTCCTCTGTAAAATGGTGGTAATAGTAGCACTTTGTTGTGAGGATCAAATGAAATAATATTTAAAGTGATCTGCAAACCTTAAAAGCACTATTTAAATGCTAGTTATTACATGAGGAAAGTGTGGAGAGCCCAAAATCTGCTTATAGCATCCTGTTTCTGTAGTGATATCAGGGCCATCTAAGCGGGACCTTGCCTTCAGGAGCCAAGAACATCAGTCCTTTTCCCATTTACAAAGAAGTCATTTGATACTTTTGAGAATGCATATTGTCTGCTCTTGGCCCTACATCCCTGGACAAATCAGTAGTTAGTGAATATCAATGTATTAAAGGCTTGCTATGCGCCAAGCACCATGCTAAGTGTTGGAGATACAAAGAAAGACAAAAATAGTCACTGCCCTCAAGGAGCTCACAGTCTAATGGGGAAGAAAATATGTGAACAACTATGAGCATACAAATCTATGCAGGAGAGAGGCAAAGGGAGAAGAGATCACAGGCGGGGAGCTTATGGTGGCACAGGGAGGACCTGGCAGAAACAGTCACCCCAACTCCTCAAGCTCAATGAGCCTAAAGCCAAGCTCACCTTCTTTCCCACTAAGCTGGGATCCTGCTGTGGTTTGGAGTGTGCCACTCTAGGCTGGCAGGAGGATTAATCATAGGATTCAGAACTAGAGAGACCTTAGAGATAGCCGGTCCATCCCCTCATTTTAGAGATGAGGAAACAGACCCCAGAACCAGGTCCCCTTGCCCTAAATCTGGGCCTCTTACCACTGGGCTTGCGCTCCCCAAAGTTCTACTCAAGAGGTCTTTCCTCTCATTCCAGGTGGGCTGCAGGGTCAACCCAGGTTCCCAGACCTAGGGAAAGGAGAGCATATAATCACACGTCCTTATCACATTTTAAGGTTTACAGAGTACTTTCTGTACAATCCACTTGTGAAGTAGGTACTATAAGTATTTTCATTCCCATTTTACAGATGGGTTAAGCTGAGGCTCAGAGGTTAACTCAATTGCCCATCGAGGCACTTCCTGCCCTTATCAGTTTGAGAGTAACGAAAGAGCTGAAGAGTCCAAACCTATTTTACAGAACAGGAAACTGAGGCCCCTCCTCAAGCTTACACAGGTAGTAAGTAGCAAAGTTGTCTTCTGACCACTCTCTACTAACCCCATGCTGCTTCTTAAGGGAGGAGAGGAGCAGATGGGTGTGGAAGATCTTCCTATAGCATCATAAAGAAAAGCTCTGTTGGTAAGGTTTGGGGACTAGGAAAGAGGCAAGCTATGTTTGGGGCTGCTTCAGCCCAGAAACTTCTGCCAGACCTGGGGAGGAAGGGACCCTCCTAGATGAGGGATCAGCTCTGCCCTCCTCTGATCCAGGTGGTCCCTGATGATGGTCCTTTAAAGAAGATTTGGGGTTGGGGAAAGGGGGAGGCCAAAGGAAGCAAAATTTCTGCTGTCTCTATTTGGAGCCTTCTGGGGAGGGTGGGCAAGGACCCTCAGCCCCCACAGGGGCACAGGAAGGACAGGTGGAGCCGGTAGCATCGATTGAAGTAACCTGACTCCGGTGGTGGGGGAGGAGGAGGACGAGGATGCAGAGGACTGGGGGAGGGATCCGCAGCCTCCTCACAGGGAAGGCAGCCGGGCATCACCAGAGCTGGGAGCCGGGCCGAGGCAGAGACAGCCGCTGCCTCCTCTCGCTGGGCCCATCTATTTTTAATGAACTCCCCATAGCTTCTGCAGTGAGCAGCGAGCAGGCAGACAGTCCGGGCAGCAGGGGGAGGGGGGGGGAGAGGCCCAGTCCCTGCTCCGACCTCCAGCTCCCTACTCCTCGACCCCCCCCCTCCCTCCCGGGCATGAGGACACTGTTCTTTGGCCCTGAAGCCCCCAGGACGGGGAGGCCTCCCCATGCCTCTGGTGATGGAGATGGAATCAAGCCCAGATAATAACAGCTGGCTGGAAGATCAGTGGGAACGCTGGTAGGGAGATGGGCAATGGGAGAGGGAGGTGGGAGGGGGCCTTGGGGGGGGGTCACCTGGGTCTGCGGAGGGGTCCTTGGACTAGGTAGACCTCACTGGGGTGAGAGGATGAGAACCAGGCTTCCTGAATCACCCTGAAAGTTTGGCCATCGGCGCTGTTGCTAATACCTGTGTGACCTTGGCCAAGACACGTCCATCCTCTAGGTGCTGGGTTTTTCAAATATAAATTTAGTTTGGACCGGATGACCTCTGAGGCTCATTTCAGCTCTAAATCCTGTGATCTGTGATCTGCTAGGATCCCCTTCGTGACCTTGAAAGAGCAGGTCTTCCCAACTTCATGGTCCGGCCTCTATTAGATTGAAGAGTTGGAGCTAGTCTGAAAACACCCTCCAATCCCTTGCCTGTATTCTACCCTGCCTTATCACCATGCTTCCAGGCTGAAAGCGCCCAGAGTCGGGGGGAGGGGGTCTATGGGCATAAATTGTGCCAGGGTGTGGCTGGTACCGCAGAATCTTCTGCATTTGGGGGCGGGTGACAGGCCATTCAACCCTTGGTGCAAAGGGTGGCCTCCAAACATCTCTGCCCATTGGAGCCACCCCCTAGAGTCCATGAGTTCTCTGTCCCATATGCCCCTGGGGAAGAGGGGCAGCCTCAAGGAACTCTGGGGAACTGAGTCTCTAGTTACTGAAGTCTTCTTGGCTCCCTGGACATGAATTTCCCATCCCCCCTCTGCTCTCCAGCTCTAGACTTGTAAGGAAGAGAAAGGGGTCTGGCATGGGTGGTGGGGTACAATGAGGCAGGAAGACCAGACTCTTAGCGCTGGCCTAAACTGTTGCATCAGTCTGGATTTTCTGGTTCATCTTGATCCCAAGGACTTAGGAGGGTCAAGGGAGAAATTCCAACTTCTTGATGTTGGGGAGAAGAGGGTATCTTCTTGGTCGACCAAATATCTCATCATTTTCATCCTACAGTCAGCAGTGTGTTGTTCGGGGGGGTGGGACCCCCAGAGCTTAAGAGATTTTTGTGACCCAGTCTCTTTAGGCTTCCCAACTGATCCCCACACCTCAAGCCACATGGTCCAGGCACTGTCCAGCCTTCAGGAAAGCTTGGGTTGGGCCCTGGTTCCCCACCTTGACCCTGCCAGGTGCTTAGCAAAGATGCTGTTCTAAAATCTCTCACTAGGGCCTCTCCCAGGACATGGGGCTTTGCTTTGGGACCATGGGTGAGTAGGAAAGACCCGAAGTGACCCTCTTGCACCCCATTTGTGTTAAGCCTAAGAGTTGGTTTTATCTATCTTCTGGAGACAGATGCCTAGGCATGCCCTTAACAGCCTCTGCATTGGCACGGGCCTACCCTCCATTAGTAGGGACAAGCCTTACCCAAGCGGTCACCCAGGGCTCTTCTGGTGGCACCCTTGTCTGGCCTCCTACGCCTGGTCATATCCCACCCCTCCTAAAGTAACACTGGGTCCTTGTCTCTTCCAGGCTCACCCATGACATCAGCCTAGAAGAATTTGAGGATGAGGACCTCTCAGAGATCACAGATGAGTGTGGCATCAGCCTGCATTGCAAGGACACCCTAGCCCTACGGGTAGGTGAAGGACTGGGAAAAGGCCATTGGGTTGAGGGGGCAGAGAAATACTAGGGAACACAGAAAGGTCCAGAGAGAGCTGGGTTTGGCTTTCAAGAGGCAGTGGGGGTTGGGGGTGCAGGATAGAAGAACAAAGTCTCCAGTGGTGAGGTTATTTTCACCTGGTATGTGTATGTGCGTGTGTGTGTCTGTGCATGTATGTGTGTGTGTGTGTGTGTGTGCGAGTCTGTGCGTGTGTGATAAGGGTATGGCGTCCAGGGGCTCAGACAGGAATCTCAGAGAGCAGAAAAGGGGGCCCTGGCTTCCGGAGCCTTCATGGTCATCCATCATGAAGCCTCAAACCAGGAAGCAGTTTCCTAGGTTCTAACCATCACAGGAAACTGAGGAACCCCCCAAAGAGCCTGAAATGCAGGCCAGAAGCTAGGAAAATTCAAGCCCCAAACCCTAACATGAGCCCTATGCCAGAATGTCTCCAGCAGCAGGGCCAGTCAGCAGGGGAGGGTGGAGCCCAGAATGCTTTGGGACTCCAATTGCAGGCCCCAGGTTGCTGCACAGGAGCCAGACAGTTCCAGCCAGGATGCTCCAGCCGGGCTCCTTCCATTGACTTGGGCCAGGCTTGGGCTGGGCAGACCCTGCTCTCCCAGGCCACCTCTAGGAGATTTCTCAGGCCAAGGCAGCTTGCCCACCGAGGGCTGAGCTTGCCAAGGAGATGGAGCTCTATCCAAAGCATTCAAGGGCTGAGGCAGAGCTTTAGAGGCTGGAGTGTGTGCCGCTCAGGGGCGGCTGCCTTTCGTCCAGGCCCAGGCCCAGGCCCCCAGAACCCAAGGCAGAGATGTTTGTATCCAGGTGGGAGCGTGAAGCCCTGTCCTCTTCCGGCCTTCCTCCAGCCCCCACTCACCAAAAGGGCATGAGGTCCTGAGGCTGCTGGGCTTCATCCCAGGAAAGAGAGGCGGCAGTGAGGGAGAGGGGCAGGTCTCCCAGGGACAAGCAGGACCTCCCTCACAGTGGGTGCAGAGAGAATCCTGCAAGGAGCAAAGAGCTCTGCTGTCGCACACCCCACCATCCCCAGGAAGCCAGCTAGGGCCCGGGAGGGTGGCTGAGCTGGATGCAGCAATTAGAATAAACCTGGGGCCCTCACAAAGAACCAGCCCCTGCTGACCCTCCAAGGAATGCTTCCAAGGCCAGCTCTTGTCCTGAAGCCGCTGCCCTAAGGAACCCCCCAAGAGGAGCGCCCAGTAGGTCCCCAGGCCAAGGCTGCCTCCAAAGCCCGTACCTTCTCGGCTGTAAGAAAACCCTCCCATGGAGAGGTCCTGAGCCTGGGGCTGTGGAGAATGAGGAGCCAGCCCAGCCCAGCAGGGCACCCACGCGGCTTCACAGCGCTGAGGGTCCTCCCTGACCTCAGCTCAGGACCCTCCAACTCCCTGCCCAGAGCCCCCACCTTGACAACCCCCCCCCCCCCCCCCCCCCCCCCCTCCCCTCACCCCCCCCCGCAGCTTCCTTTCCTCAGCCTCCCGCAGCCCCCTTTCCTC
>NW_027185804.1:36180585-36182036 GCF_028583685.1 Petaurus breviceps papuanus
CCCCCCCCCCGCAGTCCCCCTCCCTGCCCCCCCAGTCTATTCTGGTAACGTAGTGGAGGGTTGTGCATTTGGAGTCTAGAAGACCCCAGTTCAAATCCTACTTCCGATACTTATTAGGTGGGTGACAAATCGCTCGATCGCTCTATGCCTTAGTTTCCCCTTTTGTAAACCGGGGAAGCACATCACCGACTTCCCTCAGGTGCTGTGAGGATCCAAATACATATGTAGCGCTTTGCGAATCTCAAAGCGCTACATAAACGTAGCTAGATGGTATTATCGCTGTATTGCGCCCACCTCGCCCCGCCCTTTCCACCTGCCGACCCCTGCCCTCTCCATTGCGCAGGCGCGGGCTGCAGGTCTAGCCCGGCCCGCCAGGGGGCAGCTCCGGCCTCTTCTGCGATCTTCTCAGCAGGAGCTCGGAGCCCGCCCCAGTCCCGGCCCAGCGGGACCCGTCGGTCCTAGAACCAACCCCCAGAGGGGCCCCGCGTCTCCATGGCAACAGAGGTGACCTCACTCCCCCGTCCGGCTTACAGCTGGGTGAGGTCATCGGCTGTTGCCAAGGAAACGACAGGGCGTAGGGGGAGGGGAGTTTGGCGGGCTGGGAGAGGAGGGTGGAGAAGGATGAATGGGAGCAGGCGGCGATTGGCGCGGGGAGGGGCGAGGGGTCGGGAGCGGGCGGACCCGGGGTAGAGAGGCAGGTCCGTGGACCCACCTCGGGAGCGAGGAGTGCTTGGCCGCTGCTTCCCGGAGCGCGGCGCGCACGGCTACCCCCCCCCTCCCAACCCTCGCCGCGGGCGGCCTAGTGGACTCGCCCAGAGGCGCGGTGGAGGATTGGCTGCTTGCTCATGGCTCCGCCCCCTGCCTGTCGGCCCCGCCCCCGTCATCCAGGCTCCGCCCCCGGATGGCCGGTCCCGCCCCCGCTGACGCCCCGCCCCTTGCCTGTCGGCCTCCAGCCCCAGCGAGGCGGACTCGTGCCGGGAGGCGGCGGCTGCGGGGGAGCGGGCAGCCGGCTGCAGGCCGAGATGCTGCAGATGGACCTGATCGACGCGGCCGGGGACACGCCCGGAGCCGAGGAGGAGGAGGACGATGATGAGGACGAAGACGAGGACGAGGAGGAAGAGCGGCGGGGGCGGCCCCGGAGCCCAGGGCAGCAGCAGCAGCCGCCACCGCCGCAGCCTCCGCAGCCCCCGCAGCAACAGCGCGGGCCGGGGGGCGGCGGGGGCCCGGCGCCCGAGCCAGGCCAGGACACGGCGCCGCGAGGCCTCGGCGGGGATACCTACCGGCCCAAGAGGCCCACCACCCTCAACCTCTTCCCGCAGGTGCCGCGGACACAGGTGAGGCCCGGGGCGGGGAGAAGGGGGGTGGTCCTTGCTCTGGCCCCCTGCCCATCGTCAGCACCATCCTAGGCCTCCAGCACCGTCCCAGCCCCCCAGCCTCATCCCAGGCCTCCA
>NW_027185804.1:36182046-36185468 GCF_028583685.1 Petaurus breviceps papuanus
TCCCAGACCTCTATCTAGCACAGTCCCAGCCCCCAGCACCATCCCAGACCTCCAGCACGGTCCCAATCCTCTTCTCATCATATCATCCCAGTCCCCATTAGCCCCCCCCATCATTTTAACCTCCCCATCCTCACGTCAGCCCCTGATCATCTCCCCACCTTTGTTTTTGGCCCCTCTCATCTCTCCCTATATTAGCCCCTCCATCTCCATTCCCTCATTCCATCTTAGTCCCTCCCCCATCTTAGTCAGCTTCACATCCCTTCCCATCCTCTCAGTTCCCCTCTTAGGTCCTTTTCTTCCCAATCTCAGCACCCCTCCATCTCACCCACACATGCATTGGCTCACCCTCCTCACAGAAGAAGGGGGGGGGCGGAGTTGGAGAATAGGGTTTTTGGAGGGAAATGCAGAAGAATGGGAGAAGGGAAGGTCCCAAGTGTAAGGGAAAGGGAGGAGTTTGGCTATGGGGAAATTTGGGGACAAAAAGAGGCTTGGGGATGGGATCTGAAAGACAGGTAAGGGAATGACCCCCAGAGTAGAGTACAATGAGTTAGGGAAGTCTCTCCTACCACTACCACTGGGAGCCCTGTGGGAGTTGGAAAGATTGTGGGGCGAAGTTCTGGGAGGAGAGGGGGAGGGGAACTGGGCATGCTGGAGGTGGCTAGAGTTGAAGAGGGGAGAGAGGGAGGCTTAGAGGTAGGGGGTCTTGGCAATGAGATGGGCATGTAGCCTAGGATGTGGTAGGGCGGCCAACACAGGACGTGGGAGGCCTGGACACGGGCACTGAAGGAGGGGGCAGGTGTCAGGAGTGGATCGGGCTGGTTGGCTCCAAAGGTACCAAGCGATGGCAGAAGAGGGGCCTGAAAGGGCTGCTTGATGCTAAGGAGGTCTGGATGGACAAGGGTTGTATGTCTGGGGAGGGTGACTGGAGACTACTTAGGGGAAGGGCTGGCAATATTCTCTTGTCTTAGTGCCAGAGAAGATTGGTTTGGGAAATTGGAGAAAGGACGATGTTGGTACCAAAGGGAATGGGGCTAGAGTCTGGGGGTTCCTTTCCCAGGCTCCTGTGATGGTAAATGAGAATGACTCTGTGAGCTCTGGGATGGGGACTGAGGAAAGGGGGGCTCAAGTGTTTATTTCCGGCAAAAGAGAGGAGCCCTGGAATGTAGATGGGAGTGGAAGAGAGGGCCAAGGGCCTATGAGAGCATAGGCAGTAAAGGGGATTTGGGAAGGCGAGCAGCTGACAATTACAAAGCCTCTTCCATCATTCCCCAGTCATGTGCTGCTGTGGTAAGGAATTCCGGGAGGAGGAGGAGGAGAAGAGGCTCAGAGAGCTGGAAGGGACCTTGGGGAGAACATGGTGGCTAAGGGAGGTGGGGGGGGGTGGAGATGAAAGGTCCTGAAGGATGGAGGAGAGGGGGATCGGACTGTGGATGAGTCAGTCACCTGGGTGAGTCATCCCTAGCCTCCCCACTCCAACCGTGAGGTGCGGGAGACCCTTTCTCCAGCAGACAGCTAGAGCTAGGACCCTGTGCCAATGCCAGCCAGCGTTCCAACTGCCCACTCTCAGGGATCTCAGGAGGGAGGCTGGGGGGTCCAGGCGACCTACAGCTGTGTGGGGACTGAGTTGGGGGTGAAGTGTCCCCGGAGACTGGGGAGGGTGGCACCTTCATCAAGGGGGTGGGTAGGCGGGTAGGGCCAGGGCCTCCCTGTGCCGGGCACTGTCAACAGCTCCAGCCACAAGGGCGCTTTGTTTGTTCCCATACACAGGACACCCTGAATAACAACTCCCTGGGCAAAAAGCACAGCTGGCAGGAGCGAGTGTCCCGATCCTCTTCTCCACTGAAGACAGGTGAGCCAGGCTCCGACCCTTCCCCCTGCTTTGGGGCAGTGACTAGTTTTCCCCACGTAGGGCTCAGGGCCCCCAAAGTGTGCTCCCATCCCCCATCCTGGGCTGGGCCAGCAGCTGGGGGCTGAGGTCAGCCTATGCCTATGTCAGCTGCCTAGTCCTGGAACTCATTGTGGGCACTATGCCAGGGAACACTTTGGCTCAGATCGGAGGGGTCGAGATTCCTCATGGGCGGCATCACGGAAGTCCCTGGGGAGGGATGGGTAACAGACCACACCCTAAGGTGGCATCTGGAAGCTGTCGGGATTCCTCACATCTCCCCCCTCCCACCCCGGTGCGTAGAGAAATAGCAAGTTTCCCCCATACGCATTCCTCTGTAGGCGAGCAGACCCCTCCTCATGAACACGTCTGCTTGAGTGATGAGCTACCGCCCCAGAACAGTCCTGCACCCACCAAGGACCGGGGTACCTCCACAGACAGTCCCTGCCGCAGAAGCACTGCCACCCAGATGGCCCCTCCCGGCGGCGGCCCCCCAGCCTCTCGGGGCTCCGACAAGGCCCCGGCTCCCCCTGGAGGCCGGGCCCACCCACATCGTGACCGGATTCACTACCAGACCGACGTGCGGCTAGAGGCCACGGAAGAAATCTACTTGACCCCAGTTCAGCGGCCCCCCGACCCCCCAGAGGCCACTCCGGCCTTCCTCCCCCCGGCCGAGAGCCGCATGTCAGTCAGCTCTGACCCCGACCCCACTGGCTACCCACCAGCCCCCGGCCGGCCCCACCCCTCCATCAGCGAGGAGGATGAGGGCTTTGACTGCCTGTCGTCCCCCGAGAGGGGCGAGCCCCCCGGCGGAGGCTGGCAGGACAGCCGGGCGGAGCTGCCCCGGGCTTCACTGAGCTCGGACACCAGTGCCCTGTCCTATGACTCGGTCAAATACACCCTGGTGGTGGACGAGCACGCCCAGCTAGAGCTGGTGAGTCTTCGGCAATGCTACTCCGGCTACAGCGACGAGAGCGACTCGGCCACGGTCTATGACAACTGCGTGTCGTCCCCCTACGAGTCAGCCATCGGCGAGGAGTATGAGGAGGCGGCGCGGCCGCGGCCGGCCGCCTGCCTCTCCGGGGACTCCTCGCCCGATGGGCCCGACGTGCACTTCTCCAAGAAGTTCCTCAACGTCTTCATGAGCGGCCGTTCTCGCTCCTCCAGTGAGTGGAGGGAAGGCGGGGTGGGCATCGAGGGGCTTGGGGTTGGGCCCGGGGTGAGCCAGCTCCTACAAACCCTCCCCTCCAGGCGCCGAGTCTTTCGGACTGTTCTCCTGCACCATCAACGGGGAGGAGCAGGAGCAGACGCACCGGGCCGTGTTCAGGTGAGAGCCGGGGAGAGGGAGCAGGTCTCCAATGGTCCCGGCGTGGACGGGGGGAGGGGCCCAGAGCCGGGAGGCTGGGGAGTGTCGGGAAGCGTTGGGGAGAGCGGAGGAGAGCTGGGGAGCGCAGTGGACAGAGCCGGGGAGAGCCGGGGAGCGCAGTGGACAGTGCCGGGGAGAGCCGGGGAGCGCAGTGGACAGTGCCGGGGAGAG
>NW_027185804.1:36185478-36211818 GCF_028583685.1 Petaurus breviceps papuanus
CAGTGCCGGGGAGAGCCGGGGAGCGCAGTGGACAGTGCCGGGGAGAGGGGACCCGCGAGCGAGGCCTTTGAGACTTCCTGGCTTGAGGCAGGTTTGTGCCCCGGCATGAGGACGAGTTGGAGCTGGAGGTGGACGACCCACTCTTGGTGGAGCTGCAGGCTGACGATTACTGGTACGAAGCCTATAACATGCGCACCGGCGCTCGCGGAGCCTTCCCCGCCTACTACGCCATCGAGGTCACCAAGGAGCCCGAGACCATGACAGGTAGCGGCCCGCTTCTCTGGAAGAGGCTGCCCCGCCCTGGGAGGGGCCTGGACCTGATTGGTCCGTGCTGATTACTGCCCTCCTTAGAATGAGAGCGGGGAACGATTCAGTGGAACATTGTTGGTGTTCAATACTGACTGGAGATCAATTTTACAAGAAACGGGGTCATCCTGGCTTGAGGTCATTCCTGCCCAAATTGTCGCCAGTTTTCTGTGTAACCTTGGGCAAGACACTTGGCCCACCTGTGCCTCAGTTTACCCTAGCTCAAAGGGGAAAACTGGCCTAGGTGAAATCTGGGTTCTCTTTCTGTGAGGGTCACTCTATCCTGCTGGCTCCGATGACTATCTGCACCGTTAGTGATTTGGCCTTCCATCCTTGGCTCTGCCAGCCCCAAACAGTCCACCTTCCCCTGACTCTGCTGTTGCTTTCCAGCCCTGGCCAAAAACAGTGACTGGGTGGACCAGTTCCGGGTGAAGTTCCTGGGTTCTGTCCAGGTTCCATATCACAAGGGCAACGACGTTCTCTGTGCTGCTATGCAAAAGGTGCCAATCTCCTCTACAGTGCCCACCTGCTCCCGGGCCTCCTCCTGGCCTAGTCCTCCCCTCCCCCCAGAGGCAGCTGAACCATCCCAGAGCCCTGCTCTCTCCCTCCTCCCCAGCGGTGGCCCCCTTTATTACCCCCCCCCCACCTACCTGCTCACTGCCCACTACCTGGCCCCTACATGGGTGGGAAAGGGAAGTAGTTTCCCAGAGGTTTCAGGGGTCGGGGGAGCAGAGGCCAGGGCCCCGAGTGGGGGGGGGGGATGAGGAGATGGACCTGACTCAGGTCCCTCTCACCTGGCACCCTCCCTGCAGATTGCCACCACCCGCCGCCTCACGGTGCACTTTAACCCGCCCTCCAGCTGTGTCCTTGAGATCAATGTTCGGGGAGTAAAGATTGTGGTCAAGGCAGAGGACTCCCAGGAGCACAAGGTGACTGGTGGCCTGGCTGTCCCCCTTCTCCAACACCTTTCACAAGGGTTCTCCAGGGCCCCTTCAGGATTTGCCCCCAACCACTTAGCTGTAAAGGGGTCTAGCCTCATTCAAGCCCAGGAGTACCTTGTCCTCCAGCCGATAATCCTGGCTTGACCCCGGTTCCCAGGACTTGGGCAGCCTTGGTGAGAGGAGGGCAGGCTTACCGTCCTGGGAGCTTTTCAGAGCTAGCACTTATGGTAGAGGACAAAACACATTCCCAGTATTACCTCCTTGGATTGAGGGGTAGCATGGACTGCCTGCAGTTTCTCCAGAGGTCTCCAAGATCCTTTGGACCACAGAGATTTCCCCCTGCCCCGATTTCTCTTCCAAGCCTGGGCCTCAGTCTCATCTATAAAATGAATGGTTTAGCTGTGTTTCACCTCACATCACTGGGCTGTTGGGAGGGAGAGTGGGCATGGAGTGTTAGGTGAAGAGGCACATGATGTCCTAGGCACCCAGTAACACACTCCTGTTACCTCACTGGATTCTTCTGTGGTGCCAGGAGGTCAGCTGGACATAGGAGAGGCGGGGGAAGAGGGTTGAATCTGGCCTAATGAGACCTAGGCTTGAACCTTGGCTCTGCCCCTTCTGAGTGTCCTTGGGCAAGTGTCTGTCTCACTGAGGGCTAAGCCTTGGCTCTCCTCACCTCTAGTCCCTCTAAACCCCGTGACCTAAGCCTCAGAGAGGGGAGGGGAGGTCTTGAGGTCACCCCCTACAGTAGAGAAGGAGGGAGCAGGGACCCGATGGCCAGGAGCCCCATTTTCCCATCAAACTGCTCTCTCCTTACAAGCTGGAGCTCTGTGTAAGCCCCATTCCTGACCCCTTTCTCCTGCAGGGGAATAAATGCAGTCACTTTTTCCAACTAAAGAACATCTCTTTCTGTGGATACCACCCAAAGAACAACAAGTGAGTGGGGCCAGGGAAGGCCTTGGAACAGATGAGGGAGGTCCCAGCTCCAGCCCTGGCTCCACTCACTGCCCTCTGCATGGCCACAGGTACTTTGGGTTCATTACCAAACACCCCGCTGACCACCGGTTTGCCTGCCATGTCTTTGTGTCCGAGGAATCCACGAAGGCTCTGGCCGAGTCTGTCGGGTGAGCCTCCCCTCTGCCATACTGCCTCACTCCCCCTCACCTTCAATGCCATGAACCCTGCCCAAGCCCCCTCCCTGGGAAGGACTCCCCTAACCAAGATCTAAGCCAATCCCTGTCCCTCTGCCCCCAGGAGAGCCTTCCAGCAGTTCTACAAGCAATTTGTGGAGTACACATGCCCCACAGAGGACATCTACTTGGAGTAGCAGCATGGCCCCCTGCCCATCCCCCTGGACGTGCCCTGGGCTGCCCGCCCCAGACTGGAGGAGATGCCCTCCCAGACCAGGGGCACCTGTCAAGGCCATCTCTCCTCTACAGGAAGCCCCCTGGGGCAGGATTGGGGAGGGGGGAGGACTAGCTGAGGGTGGGGGACCATGGGGGAGGGTGGACCGAGGGATTAGGGGAGAGGCAAATGCAGTTTATTGTAAAATACAGGATTAGATGATTCTATGAATGAACAGGAGATGCTGCTTCAGAAGGTGGGAGGGATAAGGGAGAGCGATGGGCTCAGAGCCAATGGGCCAGGCCACCTCTGTCCTTCATGCCCCGTGGCCTGCCTCCGGGAGTGCTGGCTGTGCCCTCCCCTGGCTCCCTGCTTCCCCAGCCTGGGCCTTGGCTAATAGTTCCTGCCTTTATTCAGCCAGCACCACCTGTGCCCACTGACCTCTGTATCCCTGCCCATTGCTCAGGGCCTTGCTGGGCTGGCCCTTGGAGGACTTTTTCAATGAAGAAATAGCAGCAGGTGTAGCCCATATGAGCTGCTTGCCCAAGGTCCCTCAGGGCTCTCTCTACACCTGTAGCCTTCCGTGGTACAAGGGGAAGTTTCTCCTACTCCCTGGCAGGCAGGTCCCTCGACAGGGTTAGGGCACCCAAGGCTCTGGGGTGGCATGGGTAGCCCAGGGCCTCTTGTGTTGGCAGCTTGGGCCCCCTTTGGCCTGGGCAGGGAGAAGTGACAAAAATGTCTCCTCCAGGCCCCTTCAGGGCCTTCCTGCAGCTGCATCTTGGCCCATCTGGCAACCATTATTAAAGTGCCATTTCCTGTAGGGCCTGCTTGGTGTTTCGAGGTGGGTGTGTGTATGTCTGTGTGTCTGTGTGTGTGGACATCCCCAACCCAGGAAGCTCAAGTCTCAAGTCAGTCTAGACAATAATTTTATAGGGTCTTCTCATCACTGGGGGGCTTCGAAGTAGTATTCAGACAAATCCGGCCCATCTCGCTTGCGCTTGTGCTTCTGGATTCTGGAGAGAAAGGAGCGGACAATTCGACGTCCTGGGTGCTTAGGAAGGATCCCATAATCTGGAGGGACAAGAGGGAATAGGTAGCGGGGAGCTAGGGGCAGCTGGTTTGGGCTCAGGTAGAATTACAGAGTTTAGCACTAGAAAGAAAGACCCGTAAAAGTCCCCTAGATGAGGCCCAGAGAGGGAAGTGATTTGCCCCAAGGTTCTACAAGTCATAGGCAAGCCAGAATTCAAACCCTGGGCCTCTGACGCTAGACCCTCCTTTCTCATTCACTATGTCCTGATGCCTCCTAATGAGGAGGAGGCTGGAGTCAGGTATCCTCCTCCCTCCAAGGGCACTTCTACGTCACCCTGGAAAATCCATCCCTAGATCCGACAGAAGAGGAATGAGATCCTACCATCCACCAATCCATTGGGGAGCTCCATGGTGTCTAACTCTTCAGGCATGGGGGAGAGCTGATACCTGTGAGATAAGTGAGGAATGAGGGAAGGCCCCAGGATGGAGAAAAGACAAATCCCTCAGGGAAACAGAGAGCCCCACCCAACCTACCAATTCAGGCCTTGCCCTCTAAGTTGGGAACAAGAGGTCAACCCTAACCAGCATTGCTTGCTGGTATCAAGAAACTGGGCAGAAGGGTCTAGGACCTTTACCCTGAGGAGAGGCTGACCTGAACCAGGTTACAGGAGTTTACTCCCTGAGTCCTGTCTGAGAACACCCAAATCTGGAGCTGAAGCCTGCTGTTGCCCCATGGTGCAGCCCACCCTGCCCCAGGGTTACCTCTGAGGCTGAGGCTGAGAGCATACAGCTACCAGGATGAGGATAAGGAAGAACCCCAGCCCAATCCTAGGGCCCGAGAACCCTAGCATGGTGAGAACAGTCTCCCCAGTACTCAGATCTGCCAGCCCCTTCTCCCAGGGCAGTTATGGAATGCACATGCATAGGATGATCTCATAAAGGGAAAAGCAGTTCTATGGCCCTGCCCCAACCCTACTCTGTTGGTTCATGTTTCTATGGTACTTAACAGTTGGCAAAGCATCTTCCAATAAACCTGTGAATTTATCAGGCTGTAATGAGATTGAGGCAACCAGAACTTCCCTCTCCCACCCCAAATCAGAATTTAGAGGGCCCCAGCCAAAAGTCAATAGAGGGCACAGCTACAAGTCTGGAAGAAGTAGGACCGCTCCAAAAGTGACTTCCCCTAGAGTTTGGGGAAGGTGGAGCCAGGCATTTCTTCTCCCTGTGGACACGCTAGGTTCCTGGGCACAGGAGGTGAGACAAGCAGGGAATTTTTTGCCTACCACTAAGCATCAGACGTAGCTGGGACTTTTGCTGTATATCACTGCTCTATGCTGGTCTAGGACCTGCCCTTGTGGAAGAGAAGCTAGGCTTGGGCTTTCGGGTCAAGGAGGAAGGAGAGACCAGACCTGGAGGACTAGGGGGACTGGGAGGGATCCAAACCGAATCAGGGTGCCCCACTGTTGGAAGTTTCCACCTTTTCTTGCCATAAGCATCCTGGGCTACCCCTCCATCCCCAGGCCTTCCCAAAGAAGAGTCGTCACATAAGGGTACCAGGGGGACAATTGGCTCCCTTCTCCACAAATGTAAAATGCCCACGTCAAGACCTCACCCTCGTGATGTCACTGGTCCTCTTCAAGAAGGCAACAAAATTCCTTTCATATCTTGTTGGAGGATCCCAGACCCTTGTCACCCCCAGCCTGTGGTTGAGCCTCACCTACCACATTCTAGAAAAGGAACTGATGCCGGGAGTCATATCTTTGTGAGAGGTGAGGAGAAGGGAAGGTGTTAGACCCCCTCCCCCCATTAGAACTACCATCTTTGGGATTATAAGCATTTAGTATGGGGCCCCTAGGTGGCGAAGTGAACAGAGTACCAGCCCTGGAATCAGGAGGACCTGAGTTCAAATTTGGGCTCAGACACTTGACACAAAACTAGCCGTGTGACCTTGGGCAAGTCACTTAACCCCAACTGCCCTACCTTCCCCTCTCCAAAAAGCAAAAAAAAAAAAAGCATTTAGTACCTAGTCAGCAAAAATAATTAGGAGGCTAACCACTGAACCCCTCAAGGGATCTTTTTGAACCTCTTAATTGCTACTTGTGGCTCTGGGGAGAGATAGCACAAGGATTTGCTCCCATTTTACACATGAGGACAGTGACTCATCCAAAGTGCCACAGCAAAGTCAGGTGGTAGAGCCAGTGAGGCAGGATTCAAATCCAGAGCTTTGGACTCCAGACCCTACCAGACTGACTCTCCTGTGCCAATATGAGAGAAGATATGCCCAACACATAGGATGTTTGGGGCTATTTTCAGGAAATCTTTAGGGCAGCAAACTACCAGAAATTCAGACACCAGTTATTTCATCAGCAATTTTCAGAGGGTGGCCCACAGTCAGCCAACCTTTCTTCTAACCCAGCTCCAATCCCTACATTCCCCTCTCCTCTCTGCCCAGAGGGGAACCAATCCAGGAGAAAAGATGGTTCTCCCCCAGCAGAGATAGGAGCAGCATTTCCGCCTCCCTCTAAACATCTTCTTTCTTCTCCTTCACTTCAGAAGGCCACCATCCCCTGCTGGGGTGTTCATCTTTTTTTAGAACATGGACCTTCTGGCAGTCTAGTGAAACCTATGAGCTCCTCAGAAAGTTTTAAATTTATAATGAAAGAAAATGCCAAATTTCAGTTAGTGGTTGAAGTATTTTTTTGTTTTGCTTTCGGCTTTTTTGAGGGGGGTATCCAAGATTAAAAATCCCTAGTTTTTTGGGCAAATGCAAATCTTTGAATCCAAAGCTTTCACCCTGCTAGGAGATTCTGGTCTTCTCCCCTTCTCTTGTGAGCCAATTCAGCATCTTTTCCAAGAAAGGACACACAGAGTTTGTCACAAGTGAATCCTCTAAGGCTTCCCCCATTCTTGTCCTATCTGTAGAAGGCAGTGGATGCTGTCTGCACATGCCATGTCTTTGGCCAATGAAGGGGGACCAGAACAGAAATGGAACTGGGCATCATGGCAGAGGCAGAACTGGAGATGGTCAGTTTGAAGAGAAAATGTGGGTGGGTGTGGAGAGCATGAGATTATCTCAAATATCTGAATGTGAATGGAAGTCATAGTGGCAAGGGCTTGAGAGGTTAGAACTAGGACTGGCAAGTGGTAGCTATAGGGAAAGTTTGGGGTAAGGCAGGTATACTAAAAGCATTGTTGGGGAAGTGGTGTACTGGTTCCACCCTTAAGGCAAACAATTTGGAATTACATGAGAAAAGCTGATAAACTACATGTCCAGTAGTGGGCAGATACGCCAAGGGGCTCAGTGTCAGGAAGACAGAAAAAGGCCTCCTAGGGGCACTCCAGGAGCGCAGCAAAACCCCAGGAAACAGAGGATGCTTGCCTTCCCGTTAGCCAAGCAACGGCTCCTCTTCCTAAAGCAGTCTGACCAGGCACTAGGCAGGCTGCCATGGTGCCCCCCTAGCACCTGCCCCATTCAATAAACTCCAGGTCCCTATGACCTCCAGGATCAAATGTAAAATTCAGTTTGGCTTTCAAAGCCCTTCATAACCTACCTCCCCACTCACCAAAAATCTTTCCAGTCCCCTCCAGTGTACTCTGGATCCAGTGATGATGGCCTCCTTGCTGCGCCTTGAATCCAATCTCCTGCCTCAGGGCATTTCCACTGGCCATTCCCCATGCTTACAATACTGTCCCTTCCGGGCCCAGCTAAAATTCTGCTTCTGCAGGAAGCCTTTACAAACCCCCCTGGTGCGCGTGCCTTCCCTGTTACTGATTGGTTATCCTGTGGGGAGCTCGCTTCCTTTCCGTTAGGCTGGGAGCTCGAGAATGAGGACTTTTTCCTTTTTGTGCATCCTCAGTGTTTGGCACAGCGCCTGGCACAGGGCTGATGATAAATAAATGGGTTTTGACTGACATCTGTATGTGGTTTTTGTGAACAAGTGCCGGAGTTAAAAGCACTCAAAACTGGGACAACCACCCTATCCTAGAGAATGTATGAGGAAACATAACAATAGCTAGCAGTTATAAAGGGCCTGTAAGTGCCAGGCACTGAGCTATGGCAAGCACATTACAATTCTCTCATTTGGTCTTCACAACAACCCTGGGAGGTAGGTGATTATCATCCCCATTTTACAGATGAGGAAACTGAGGAAGGGAGGTGACATGTCTGGGGTGTCCGAGCCTGGATTTGAACTCAAGTCTTCCTGACTCCGGGCCCGGGAGGAGGGCTTCCACACACCTAGGAGTGATGAGTTCCCCAGCACTGGATGAGGACAAGTCCTCCCTGGGAAAGCTGCATGAGAGAATTGTGGGAACTGGGTGACCCCACCGACTCCATCTTGCGGCTCAATTCTGGCTCCGTTTCCATTCCCTTTCTATTCAGTTGTGGGTATGGCCCAATTTTTGCCTTGTGAGAAAACTTTATTGCACTGTTTGAACCCGCCCTGCATGGCTGGGAAGTCGGACCACTTCCACCTGCTGTTTAGAGACCAGTGACTCAGGACCTAGGTTATCCCAAACAGAAATCCAGCCAGATCCAAAGACGGATGCAAGGAATTTTCTCACATTTATACATCTCAAGCAACCCATATGTCTTCTCTGAAAAGTGGCCCAGTGTTGGTTATTAGTCATTGTTTTCATGTTCTTTTGTTTACAGACACTTCTGGGGAATGGGACCCCTCTTTTTTGGATTTCAGGGAACTGCACCTGTTCACTCTCCCCCTCCCAACTTGGAAAGCCACTAATCTTTCCTCCAATTAGAAATCAGATCACCTTATCTTGTATCCCAGTTTTTATCCTGTTCACTGTTTGCTTTTAGCACCAAAAAAAAAATCTCTCTCCCTGCATTTGGGGTCCAGTACCAAGCTGATGAGGCCTGGTTCCAATTTGTTATGCAATTGGCCTACACTGATTAATAAACCAATCTTCTCAAAGGCTCAAATCTGTTCCTCAGTTATTTCAGACTTCAGATATCACATGGAGAAGAGATTCAAGCAGGCAGGTCCTCCAGGGTAAGCCGAGCCCTGGTGCCTCTCTGGAATATACCTGAGCTAAACGTTTCTCCTATGCTTAACACTGTGGGACCGAGCCATAAAGCAGGAGTAACCCCTTATGTCCTGCCCACTGTCTGACTACACTCTTCAAAGGGCTTTCCAGGCCTTGCTCTCAACCCAACAGCTATGCAGCAGTCTGGTGTAATGAGGGACATGAGACTCAAAGGCAGGTCTTTAACCTCAGCTGCCCCCACGACCCCGGGCAAGGCACTCAAACCCTCCCTGCTCTAGGCAGCTCTAAGACAGGCGCTGAGGCAGGGGGAGCTTCCCCACCAGTGAAATCCAAGACCCTGCACTTTTGGGTTTCACACAGACTTGTGAGGGTACACGGTGTCTCCTGGTCTCACTTCAGCATTTCTATCACCAGTACCTCAAACAGTGCTTGGCATACAGGAGACAGTTAACGGGTCCTTTGAGTTGAACTGCATTTTGGGTGCTATCACATGCTCATGTGGTCATTCCCTGAAACCCCCAGAGGTTTCACAGGAACTCGACTCACCCCCAATCCTGAACACACTTCCCTTCTCGTCTATCGTTCATTCTCATACTCTTTCCATCTTACTGCACTCGAGGCTCTCTGGAAGACACTGCCACTGCTTTCCAGGGCTGGGTCTTCCTCCGAAGTCCCTCTGGGATGTGCACTCTGCCATGCTTAAGAAGTTACTTGCTCCGAGGGTCACTCCCTTGTGGATGCCATCTGGTCCACGGCCCTTGTTGTAGTGGGCTCTGTCCTCCTCTCTTCTCCAGGTAACCACTTCGTTCACAGTCTCTCCTTACAACCCAAATCCTGCCCTCTTGGGGATCTTCAGTCCTCCTCAGACTCTATTCATCAACCACCTGAAGATCCCAAGCTCTCCAACCCTCGTGATTACGAGCACCCATAATCACGCCGTCTCTCTCCAGTATTTGGCACTGAAATGCCGATCACAACTGCCCTCCTCCTAAACCCTTCCTCACCCACCACAAGCTTTGCTCCTGCTCGGGCATGATTTTTCTATTAACATCAGAGACTGATAGACTTTTGCCAATGGAGATGCTCTGCACCTGAAGGCCCATGGGGCCTTTCCATCTGAGCCCCTCAAGCGCAGGGACTGACTTCTCCCTCTGCATCCCAGCTGCCCAGCTCATGCTCTTCTCAGCCTTGTCCCCAGGGCTGACCCCTTCAACTCCCTTGTCCTACCACCTGCCTTCTCTGATCAGACTCCCTCAGGTGGCTGGAAAAAGACACACCACTGAGCTGACCAGGCCCACAACAACCCAATCTCCACTGGAGATAGCTTCATTGCTACATGCAAACTAGTCACTTGACTCTAAGGTGCCATGTCACCTCCCTGAGTAGCTGTTCCACATTTTCTCCTTCTTTTCCAAGCCCCCATCCTCCTCTCAGCGGACATACATACTCACCTTCTACTTTACTAAAATCGACACCATCTGACAGAAGTTCCCGGCTTACTTCCACCTTGGAGGAAATGGTCTTCTTGCCCAGGCTACCCTCTTCATTCCTTCAATGCTATCTTTTCCCAACTCCCATAGGGCTCACCCTATTAATCAGGCCCTCTCTCTCACCTTCGATCTGTTTGCAGCCTTTCCTCGGTTCCCAGGAACACATTCATGTCCGTTCCTAGCAGCCCAGAATATGACACTGCGGACAACCTTCCCAGCTCCTCACCACGGATCTCCAAGCATTTAGCAAAGTGCTCATACTTAAGTGTTTAACAAATACTTGGTGACTCTCTCCCCCCTTTCATAGCCAAACTCCTTGAGGGAACAGTTTAATCCTAAAATCTACTCATGGTCTCTAGCACCTTTCCACCCACTCATCTGTTGGCTGACTCCAGATACCATCATTTGACTGAAGCAACCAATGATCTCAATGGCTAAACTGAGTGTCTTTCTCAGTCACCGATGCTGTCTTCCTGGACACTCTGCTTGGTTCCTATGACACTCCTGTCTCCTAGTTCTTTACATCTGGCTGCTCTTCAGTCTCTGGCTTGAACATCACTGATCTTAGGCCTCCTTTGTGTGGTTCCTCCCCAGGGCTGTCTCAGGCCCCTTTCTCTCTCTAGTCTTATCCTTGAAGATCTCAGCAACTCCCATGGGTTCTAACATCCCCAGGAAATATTTCCCAATGCTGTACAGCCAACCTCCTTTCAATTTAATCACGTACTACTCTTTATCAACTACCTGCTGTGCACATCCTGAGTTATCCAGAGACCTCTTGAATTACCTCCCACCTCTGTTCCTTCCCCATTGCTGCTGAAGGAGGCTCTAATCTGTAGCTACCCAGGTTTACAGCCTTGGAGGCATCCTCTACTTTCCCCTTTCTCTCCTCCATCCAATCAGCTGCTCAGTCTGGCCCATCTTACCTCCACATCTTACAGTGATGCTTACATTCACTCACAGACACCAAAGCTAAGGGGATCAGGCCTCACCATCTCTTGCCTGAATCATTTTAATAATCCCCAATGAATCTCCAGACATCCCAATCTTTCCCCTTTCTAAGACAAACTCCAAGGCAGAGGTCTGGTCATGCCATTTCTCTGTTCAAAACCCTTCTGAGTTGTCCCCCTCCCCCAGTGTCAACAGGAGCCATAAGCTTAAGCCTGGAGGCCCTGCCTTCCCAACCCTTTCACAAGCTGTGTTCCAGCAAAGCCCCTCTGCCTCCCATCTCTCTGCACTTGACCCAGGCATTCTTTAGCCATCGACTTTGCCAAAGGACTTTCTCCTAATCAGTTCATTCCCCTAGGAGAATGGGAGCTGTTCTGTTTCTATCCCTGGACCTTCCAATGTTTTCTCATCTGCAAAATGAAGAGGCTGGCCCAGTCTCTGAGGTCTCCTTCCCAAATGCTTAATGAATTATCTTTGACACGAGTTGTTTACAGAGATGCCTGTCCGTGCCACTGATTCTCGGAATCCAAGCGCCAGACTTTATACTTAATCCCATTAAAGATCATCTTAGAATTTGGCCCAAGTTCTTAAGCTAGCTTAGATTCCGACTGGCAAACAGGTTAGCTTCTCTTCCCAGTTTTATCATCTGCAAATGAGGTCAGCATCCCACCTACACTTTCATACAAGCCACTGATAAGAATTAGCAGTCAAAGGTGTTCATTGTGAAAGTGAAGCTTTTTCTTATTTTTGAGTTGGGGAGGAAAGATTCAAGACTTGGACAGGGGAGAGCCTGGAGGCCGAAGCCCTCCCTCTGACCATATCCCAGCTCTACCAAGGGCCTCCCTATTTACCTTTGACAGGAAACCCTGACCAAAGGTAGGTGGTCCCGAGGCTGGAAGGGGAACAGTTCTACTTTCCAGGGATTAGAAGCTTCTCAATTTTGAACAAAGCTGATTGCACATGATGGAGCCTCATTCGCAGGAGGGTTGTTAAGAGAGGCGGCACTGTAGTGTAGGGCAGGCCCAGGGGCTGTGCTGAATAGAACAGGCAGAGCCCCAGTGAGCTCAGTGGTTCCAGTTCCCCAGAGGGCCAGCTGGGTTTGGGCTCTCTGTAGGGCCCTGGGCTCCCCCTGCTGTGGGGGCACAGAGGGGACACACTTAGGAGCATCACTGGGGGCCAGTTTTATTAGAGGGCAGAGGAGCTGAGGGGCTGAAGGGAGGGGCTGCCTGCTCCTGCACCAGATCATGCCCCCCACATCCCCCACCCTCTCAGCAGCCCTCCTCCTCAGTCCTGGATGGCCTGTCAGCCCCAATTGTAGAAATAAATTTTCTGCCAAGCAGGCAAGTAGTCCATCAGTGGCCCTGAAAGGAGAGGGAAAGAATGAGGGGGGTCAAGGCCTGGAAGGTGCTGACATCATTCCAGGCCCCTTCCCCTGTCTCTACCCCGCTACTCTTCAGCCACCAGAAGCCCACCAGCTCCTGGTCTCAACAGCCACCCGTGGGCCTCTAGCAGGTCCAGACTCAAGGAGCCCCTCATTTCAGCTCCAGCTCATCAGAAACCCCTGAACCCAACAGGAACACCAGCAGGCTGGGTCTGCTCTCACCCCTTGTCCCGATACTTACGGGTGACCAAGCCAACGCCAGGAACGTAATCAGCCAACAGCCGAAGCAGGAAGAGGATCCTGTCCCTGGATGGAAAGACAGTGAGGGAATAGGTTGAAGGGGACTGCTGGAGTAAATGCTTGAGTCAAGGAGGCCCCTAACTCTGAAGGTACAAAATGACTGGGGAACAGAACAGAATGGGACCTGCTGAAGGAAGGAGAGAGATTCTGCTGGGGGTTGGGGAGAGGGACAGTGAAAACATGACCTTGACTCTGGCTTCATCCATCCCTCCCTCCAGAGCTCGACTCAGCCACCCAGTTATTAGCTTCCAACTTTGCCTTTTATACCCATTAGCAAGTGCGCCACCAGCACTCCTTACTTCAAAGTGATGAGAAGCCAAAGCAAAGGACAGAGGAAAGCCTCCTAGCCCAAGAGGCTGGTGTCTCTGGTTCCCTAATTTGACACTCGGTCTTCCATATCTGTGTCTTTGCATAGGCAAGAGTGACCCGATAAAATGTAACTGGGAATGATTTAACAAAATCATAAAAGTACAATAAACCAGGTAACATTACATTTGAAGACTATGCTACCAAGCAGTGTTCTGTATGGATTCGGGAGCCCTCTCACACTTCTCTGAAACCTTCATTTCCTTCCTACAAGCCTGCCCTGGTGACTCTTGGCTGCTGATACTTCTCCCTCAAACCACCTCACACTCATTCATTCGTGATCTGTTCCCTTTGTCTCATGTGTATGGACGTATTTGTATTTATATATTTATAGTCTGTGTAGATGTTTCTATAGACTGATAGAGTTCTCTGTTTTCATGAAGTATCTTCCCAGTAGAACTGAAGCTCTTTGAAGGCAGGCACTGATTTTCATTTTGTCTCTGTCCCACGGCACCTTGCACAACAGATACGATAAATGCCTGGTGGATTGGCCTGGGATGCCCGTGGGGTGGAGTTGGACTCAGACTCAGTGGGAGAAGACAGAAGCTTCCCAGGCCAAGGCTTCCCCCGGCCCTTGCCTACTCCTGTTCTGCTGTGGCTCTCACACCTCTCCCCACACCCCTGCAGCTCTAGGGTCCAACCCAACTCCTGCCCTTTGAGGGAAATGTGGGATTCCAGATTCTCCCTTGAGGTCTGGACTCTCTGAGTCCAGCTACACAAGTCACCAGGGTTTCGGAGCACTTCCAAGTGTGTGAGTACCCCTGCAGGAAAGCCATTCCAAGCACGTGAAGCCACCCCACAAGAACCAGGTTGAGGGAGGGTGGGTGCACAGGGATTATGATCCTCATGTCACAGAAGAGGCTGAGAGAGGTCACCCAAGGTCAGTGAGTGGCAGAGCTGACCGTGTTCCTCTTTGTATTGTGGGAGGGAAGGAACCCGAAAGGCCTCTGGCTAAGGTTAGCCCATGTGGTCAGTCCTGAGTGGAGACTGGGCATTGTGCAACCAGCAGAAGGAAAGCTCCACCCCTGAGCCCTGAGCCGTCTGGGACCCGCTCTGCCCTCTCCTTGTGACACAGGTCAGACTGAGGGTCTCCCCCTCTCTTCTTACCTGTCACACAGTACGTACTTCAGAATGCTCACTGACTATGGCCACAACAGCAGATGAGCCAGAACAGAACTGAACTCAGAACCAGAGAATTTCAGTACTGAAAAGGGCCTCAGGGATCCCCGAGCTGCAGCCCCTACCCCCATAACCATCCCAACTATAACAACATGAGTGGCCATCCAGTCTCTGCCTCCAGGCCTCTAAGGGGGGCAAATCCAATAGTTCAGGGACAGTCAACTCCACTCAGGGCTAGCTTTACTAGGCAGGCAGTTCTCCCTGAAATCCAGCTTCGTGGGGCTCTCTGTAACTTCCATTCAGTGGCTCTTGGGCCAAGAAGGTCAGATCCATCTGCTCCTGCACAACAGCCTTTCATATACATCCTCACAAAGCCCTCCCCATTCTGGCCACCGTCCACTCTGTGCACGTCCTTTCCTCCATCTCTCCACTTGCCAGATTCCTCTTGTCCTCTGGGGAGCACCTGCGCTTTCTAGGTGGCGTTCACCTGACAGCAACAGTGACGACCACCCTCTGAAGCATTGTTCACCATAACCCATTCTAGCATGCAAAAGAGCCGTGGATATTTTTGGTGTGGGCACAACCTCCATGCAGATGGTACCCCCTCGAAGAACCGGCAGATGGTCTTTGAATGTTGCTACAGTGGCCAAAAAATTCACCATTCTGTGGCCAATCAGGTGACAGGATCCTCCCAATTTAGCAAGGCTGCTCCTCGGACAGCAGGCCCAGTGATCCCTCCCCACATCTCTGATGGGGGTCTGTCCCTTCCGCCATTCCCCCCCAACCAAGCTTTGACCTTCCATCTGCTGGCTTCTTCCCTGCTGCCTTCATCTCTGAAGAACTTCCATTTGATCCTGCCGTAAGTCCATGGTCTTTTTTCTCTCCCCTCCGCTTCCCAGCCAAGCTCATCACCTCCTGCTCACTCCCTAAACCCTTGCAGTCTAGATTCTGATAGCTCTGCTTAGCTTGGGGTCACCTCCAGACATCCTGATCGTTGGCCCCTGGCCCCAGATGGCTTGGGGAGAGAGGGAAGCTGGTGACTCTGCACAGCCCTCCCTCACTTCAACCCAAACCACCAAATCTTGCACGTCACAGCATCACGTCCCCGATGTCGTGGTCCTGCTCGAGAATGAAGAACAAGCAACAATAACTCAGCCCACGCCGCTCTTTCCAAAGCTCCCAATGTCTTAACTGCTAAAGCCAGAGGGCTCTTGTGGGTCTTCTCCTTCCCGACAAGCCTATGGGAGGCAGTGTGGCCCATCGGAGCGAGCGCTTGGTTTGAAGTCGGGGGTCTGAGCTTGACTCATTCACTATTGCTGTTTACTATATGCTGCTTACTTCTATTTGCTACAAGCTGTCATTACTGATGTGACCTCTGTGAAATGGGTGGGTTGGAATACAGGCTCTGGAGGTTCTTTCTGGCTCCAAGATCCTTCTCTTGGTTCTCCCACCAATCTGACCTGTCATTCTCCTCTGGTGGGGTCAGCCTACCTGGCTCATGTCTCTAGGGCCTGTCGTGGGCCATCTTCTCTGTCTACACCCTCATCCACTCCAAGGGGTTCAATGATCATCTCTAGGCAGAAGATACCCAGAGCTACCCAACCCCTCCCCACCCTCTCCCTGAGCTCGAGACCCACATCTCTGTCTGAGGAGCATAGCCACCTGTCAGCTTCCACAGGCATCTCAAACTCACTGGGCCCGAAACGGAGTTCATTATCTTCCCCCAAGACGTTCTCTGACTAGATTCCTTTTTTCTGTCAACTTAAATCTCCAACTCACCCCTGACTCTGCCCTCTAGTTCACCCCCATCTCAGCTGCAGAATCTTCTTACTCCAGTCTTTCCAGCATTGCCTTATCTACACCCTGGTTCAGGCCGTCCCCACCTCCCACCTGGACCCGTGTCAAAGCCTCCTGGTCTCCAATGCAGCCTCCATTCAGCAGCCACTGGATCTCCTTAAAGCCTAAGTCTGCCCATGCTGCTGCTGCTCAGGAAGGCTTGGTGGCTCCCTTGTGCCACTAGAATACAACAGAAAGTCTGCCGGGTGTTAAAATCTTTCACAATCTGGTTCTGGTGTGTCATTCCAAACTTATTTCCCCATTACTCTCCCTCCAGCCATTCCTCTGACTTATTGTTCCATCTCCTACCCCCACACCTTTGTACAGGCAGTCCCTCCTGCCTGAAAGGCCCTCCTCCTCATTCCCACCATTAGACTTTCCAGCTCCCTTCCAGGCTCTGCTGCTGTGCTGCCTCCTGGCCCATGTTCTTCCTGATTCCCTCTCATTAGGGAAAGGCACCTGGCAAATCACTTTGCATTTATTTTGTATTTAATTATCTACATACAGATTGTTTCCTGCAGTAAACTGAAAGGTCCTAAAGGGAAGGAACTATTTCATTTTAAAATGTGTAATCAATCAATCAACAAGTATTTATTAAACACCTACACATGCCAAGTACTGTGCACAAACAGGACAGCTGTGGCCCTCAAAGAGCTCAGGTGCTACCTGGCCACTTGCACACACACCCAGGTGCATCCATCTGTGAAGCATGGCCAGGACCACTGGGGATGGTGCCTCCCGGGGAAGGCTGGTCAGTCCCAAGGGCACCACAAAGAGCTGGTGCTTGCGTAATTACAGGAATGACCTCGGGCCTGGGCTAAAAGCCCTTCTGGCTCAGCAGGCCTCTCCAGGGTGAGGCTGAGGGACCCACTGGAGCAGGAACAATGACTGAGCACAGCAACACTTACGCAGATTCTGACCACCTGAGGACATAGGGAGCAGCAGGACTTTCATCACTCTTAGTTAGCTGTGAGGAAACTGAGACTCAGAGTAGTAATAATAAAAACGAGGGGGAAAGAAAGCACTGTGCTATGCCTAGGGCTGCACAGAGAGCAAACAGCCCAGTGGGACCTCAAAGCCAGCCAGGGGACTTCTTGGCACACTATGCTGTTGCCAAGATTCTTTTGACAGTGTTCTCTATGGAACCTGGCTCTGCATTGGATAGATGCTGCCTGCTTTAGCCACTGAAGAACAGAAGGAATCACAGAATTTCAGAGGCGGAAGGGAGGTCTGGGGCCATCTTGCCCAACACCACCCCCACAACACAACATAACCTACTTGGCACTGCCCATCCTCACCTGGAAGACCTCCAAGGAGGGGAGCCCAGGACCTCGGCCCATGCTGAGATGGCTCTCACTGTTAGATGGTCCTTCCCCAAAACCCTTTCTACTCACTGCCCCTACTTCTCCCTTCTGGGCCAAGCAGAACTAATCTATTCCTCCTCCATGTGACAGCCTTTCAGATGCACTAGGACAATTAGCAGCTCACCCTGAGGCCTCTCTTCTCTTTAAGTGGTCCTCACTGAGCAGGGACCCCTAGTCCTCCACCAGACTGGCTGCTGGCCTCTGGGCTCTCATCTTCTTAAACTGAGGCCAAGCGATCTGACCCATCAGCTGGGAATATGGTGGGCCTGTCACCTCCTTCTGCCTGAAAGTGCGCTGTCTCTGGGTGTGGCTCATGATCAAGGCAGCTCTGTGGACCATGCTGAGGCTGTCCCCACTAAAGCCCCAAGATCCTCTTCAGACAAACTATCTGCCTGGCCAAGTCCGAGTGTGAGACTTGGCCTTCGTGCTTCCTCAATGGCCTTGCCTGCAGATCCTTTCAGCACTTCCAGATCTGAGCCACTGGCAGGTTTAGCCACCTGAGGCTTTACAAGTGGGCCACTGATACAAATGGACACTGCGCCATTAACTAGCTGAGTCCAACAATGAGCCTGGCTCTCAGCGGCTCTATCTGTACTGTCACATGCACACAGGACACATGCACAATTACAGCAGGAAGAGCCCAGCCCTCCTGAATGAGGGGTCGCTCAATGATGGCTTTCTCCAGATCCATGCTTCCCTCCCGGGCTCTCTAAAAGGTTCTAGGATTCTGCCAGTCAAATCCAGCTCACTGGCCTCCAACTGAGACTGGCTTCTCTTCATTTTAAATAAATGCTGCCCATGCCCAGGCCTTCAGCACCCGGGCCAGGGATCAGCAGCCACACCTGGCCCCAGGGTGGCAGGAGGCTCATCTCCCTACTTAGCCTCTTTGGACCTGTCCTTTCCAACCCAAAGGTCATCCTCCTTGACAGAGAAAGCAATCAAAATAAGACCAGAGCAGCTCTGACTTTGCATTGTCCTGCACACACCGAGCAGTGATTCCACCCCCCTCCTCCTCCCCTCCTTCTTTTCCAACTGGGCTTGAAAACCAAAGCCCTCAGCCACCTCTGTTCCTCCTGCCCCTGCCCCCACAGTCCCTGTGTCCCCTGAACTGGCCTCCTCCTCTTGGACATCAATCCTTCACAAATCTAGGCTGGTGGATCAGTTCTCTGTGGGTGCACAATGGTCCCTCAGGGTGACTTATTTCACCCAGGCCCCCCTGGCCTACCACTCAGGGGAGGCCAGGTAGCACAGCGAGTAAGAGCACCGGCTCCAGTGTTGGGATGACCTGGGGATCAAATTCGGGCTCAGACACTTAGCACCCACCCAGAAACACCTGGCCATGTAACCTCAAGCAAGTTACTTAACCCCAATTGCTTTTTTTTTTTTTTTGAAGCAATCGGGGTTAAGTAACTTGCTCAAGGTTACACAGCCAGTTATTTCTGGGTGTGGTGCTGAGTGTCTGAGCCCGGATTTGATCCAGGTTATCCCAACACTGGAGCCGGTGCTCTTACTCGCTGAGCCACCTGGCCGCCCCTAAGCAATTGGGGTTAAGTAACTTGTTCAAGGTTACACGGCCAGGTGTTTCTGGGTGGGTGCTAAGTGTCTGAGCCCGGGATTCGATCTCCAGGTCTTCTCAACACTGGAGCCGGTGCTCTTACTTGCTGTGCTACCTGGCTGCCCCAACCCCAATTGCTTTTAAAAAAAAAAAAGAATGCCTTACTCAGAGAAACGGTCATAGAAGGGGGAGCGCAGCAGGTAATAAAGCAGCAGGATGGTCCGTCGCCGGAGTTCCAAGCGTTCTCTCCGAGTCAGTCCTTTTTTGTCACTCAGCAGACTTAGGCTGTGGATGGAAGGAAGCAAGAGGGCAGGGTCAGGCCTGAAATGCTGGAGTCTGGGCACCTATGCTCTCAAAGAGGCCATCCTTTATGCTAATGCACATCTTCTGCTTATCTCCAATTGTCAAAATCCTCTCTCCCTTCAATCAATAAACACATATTTATGAAGCCCCTACTGTACGCCTGCCACTGTGCTAAGCAAATACCAAGAATGAACCAAGGCCTTCTCTCTCAAAGCTTGCAGCCTGCTGGCTCATGCAGGAGCGGCCTCCTCTGTGAAGCCTATGGTGGCCTCCACTATTCAGGAGGCTCCCTGAACACATGGGCCACTTTCAGCTGGGTCTCTGTGTGTGCCTGGCATACAGAGGCATTTATGAAATCCTTGCTGAATCTCCGCCCTGCATTTCTGTCTCTCACTGTATCTGCCTCTTTACCCTCTCTCCCCATTCCATTATGGGCAAGGACTTTGCTTCTCCCCTGTGTCTCTAGTGCCTACCCAGAGCCCAGTTCAGAGCAGGTATTCAGTAAGCATTTGCTGGCATGGATGAAGACTAGGGGGAGAAGGGAAGTCATCACTCAAGCTCTTCATCCCCTCCCCCCAAACAGTGTTGGGGAAGAGAAGAGGCAGCGAAGGGAGGACCATCGAGAGCCCTCCAAGTGTTTATAAAGCACTGACCCTGGGACACAGTAGCCCTAAGGTAATTAATGCATGCACTATGAACTCCATTTTGTGCATGAGGAAACTGAAGCTCAGGAGACGTTAGAGGACTTGCCCATGGTCACACCACGAGTCATCTTAAGTGCCTGGACTAGAACCCAATTCACAGACCGAGAGCTGGGAGGAAGCTTACAGAACACTCTTAACTGAAAGATGATGAAACTGAGCCCACAGCGTTTATTAAAGGGCCTTGCTCCGGGACACTCAGGCAGTGCTAAAGCCAGGATGTTGAGCCCTGGTCTTTTTATGTGGGCCCCGTTTTGCCATCTGCTGCCTCACCTGGGCATGTGCCCTCAGCTGCACCACTCCCCGCACTAATTTCCCTTGACAAGACTGGCTCTCCCCTTTTGACTGCGTGGCCACAGTGGTCCACTCCCCCAGGGCCTTGACCTCATGGGGGTGAAGGGGGGAGGCCACCCTACCTGCCCACATGGAATCCTAGACAAGTCTGGGGCTATGGAGGGAGAAGGAGGCTTGTTTGGCCTGGCCCCAAGGGCTGAGCAAAATGGTAAGAAGCTGCAAAGAGGAAGACTGAGACACAAAGGAAGAAAAACCTTCCTAACAGCTAGAGATACCTCCATGCAGAGCTGGCTGCCCCCAACGTGCTAAAAGCCTTGAAAGGAAGGTTCTATGACCACTCACAGTGACAGAAAGGGTCCTTGGACAAGTGCAACATGTACAGGGAGGCGAGGGGAGAGGAACGGTATCTGCTTTGTGTACAGACACTGCTAAGCACTCTGTGGATACCATCTCCTTTCATCCTCACAACAACTCTGAGAAGCTGTCATTCTCCCCATTTTGCAGATGAGGCAAACAAGTGAAATGACTTGCCAAGGGTGACAAAGGAAGTGTCTGAGGCTGGATTTGAATTCAGGTCTTCCTGACTTGTACCCAGTGTGCCACCACCCCAGTCACACACACTTACCTGGTCACATCCAAGATGGCAGAGAGGAGCCAAGGCTTCCAAGACCGCTGACCCCACAGGCCCAAACTCAGCACTGACAGTGAAAGGGTCAAGGTCCTCTTGAACAGAGTGGCCCCCTCCCCTCAACCCCCCTCCATCCTCAGCCTCCCCTCCCCTGACCACAGCCTGGGCTCCAGCAGATACAGTGCAGCAAGGGGCGGGCTATGTACACTGACTCAGCAATGGTCTCCTGCAGCCCCAGGGGGGTTGGGCCAGCTTCCAGATCCTCCCCTCGGCAGTGTGTCCGCCCTTCTTGCTGCTGGGGGGCTCCCCAGTGCCTTGAGTGCAAGGATGGTGCTGGAACACAGAGTCACACCCATAAGAAGAGAAGGCTTCCAGGCGGGCACCTGGGGGTGGGTGGTGGCGGGGTGCCATTGAACTAACGCCCAAGTGCCCACACGTTCCTCCCCCCGCTGCTTCCCCGCTTACTGCTCTGCAGGGATCGCACCACCCGGTTGGACCGCTTCCCCACATAGGGCCGGTCCTGGCTGCCCACGCTGTGCTCACCACCTACAGAGGGAAAGAGACCAAGGGAGTAGTGTAATTGGTGTCCTGGGGGGAGAAGTCACGTGGCATCACACCACTGAGTCTTTAGCAGGACTACCCCAGTACCGTACTCAAGAGACACCTTGTCACCTCCAGAATCAAGGATGAAACCCTCTTTGATGTTCCGAGCTCTTCCTAGCCTGGCCCCTTCTTACATCTCCAGTCTATTTCTGCTGGGCTGCTCCTCTCTGCTCACTCTGGCCAGCCTCAACTGCAGGAGGCCCCAGCCCAGCAGCCAGCCATCATCCACTCCCAGGTTCCCTTCCACACACTCTGTATATATTTGGTCTACAGCCAGTTACTTCCGTGCTGTCTCCCTCCGTAGGTGGTAAGCTCCTAGAGGGCAGACTGCTTTAGTTTTTCTTGGTACCCCCAGTAGTTAGCACAGAGCAAGCTCGTTACACAGTAGGCCCTTAATCAATGTGTGAAGATCAACAGAGGACAAACAATGCATACTCTGCCACTGTCTGGGAATTAGCCCCGACTCTCCACAAGGACACGCAGGGCACCAGAAACATGAAAGGGGAGTGTCCACTGGATGCCAGTGATTCCACCAACTCAGTCCTCTGGGGAAGAGCTCCCATCCTACAGATCCACCAGGCTGACAGCACCCACCCACCCAGCAGGCTAGGTTTAGGAAGGACCCTGGGAACTACAATTCTCCAGGAGAAATCAGTACAAGTGAGACAAAACCCTCCGTAGCATCAACTCCCCAAGACAGGAGGAGAAAGAAAAGAGATGGGAGTTGTCTCAAGAAGCTGATGTGGATCAGGGAAGTCACCAACCAAGGGACACTTGAGTTTAGAGCTCAAGGAGTATGCCGAAGAGGGGGTGAGGGCACAGCCTGGCCAGCAGCAGCTGAAGATGGTAAGGAGAGGGAAGGACGATGGAGAGAGCTTGGGTTTTGTTTCAAGGGGTCCTTGTATCCTGATGGAGGCGGGAGGCCCCAGAAGGGTAAAGGCTGCTGCTCCACATGGGTGGGCCAGCCTTTGCTTCTGTTTTCTTGCCCAGAGAGTCACCTGTCTGACAGGTGTCAATGCTTGGGCTCCAAGCTAGGTCCCTGACTCCACTCAGCACTGCCCGGAAAGGGCAGCCATTAAACTGTCTGCCAGGGAACCCATTTTCTTGTGCTAAGGATTGGGAGAGGTGTGGCATTGATCCACTGTCCCTAGAAACTCTGTCTACCACATGCAACTTGGGTTTCCACCAAGAGGCAGCATGAGTGTTATAGGGGATGGAATGTCACTCTGGAGTCAGGAAGACTCGAGTTCAAATCTGCCCCCAGATACTTCCTAGATGTGCAGCCTTTCACCTGTTTGCCTCAGTTTCCTCAACTGTAAAATGGGAATAATTCTCAGGGTTGTCGTGAAGAGTGAATTACAAAATAACTGTAAAGTGCCTAGTGCAGTGCCTGGTGCATAGACAGCACTCTATAAATGTTAGCTATTTTTATTATTAATATAAAATTTCTGCTGCTATAAACCTCTCGGGTGCTTGTCGGAGCCAAGCAGGAGCAGAGATTTCTTTGGAAATGAAAGCTCTCCACAACCATTACTAATCATGTTACATAATCCTACAGCTTTCGGGTCCAAAGTTCCAACATCGTGACTATAGGGGAGAAGCCCGAAGTGGAGGCCCAGAGAGGCCAGGAGGGGTCAGGAGGACTGTGACAAAGCAAGGCCCCAAAGCGAGATACCCCATGTCTCGGGGCTTGCTGCTGCTCAGAGCCCAAAGCCTCATCAGGTGTGCAGAGGCTATCTGAATGTTGTACAGCCCCCTGCTTAAACCAGGGGTCCAAGGATGACCCCCATCTTAGAGACAAAGAGACCTATCTGACCCAGGTCACCCACCCGCTGGCCAGTGCGAGCGCCAGAACTTGAACTTGGATTCTGAGCACCATGGAGTCCCAAAGGACAGACAGCCCTTTGACCCTCAGCACTCTTAAGGATCCTTCAAGTCCCACCTACACCAGGAGACTGGCCCACACGTCTCGGGGAGCAGTGCAGGGAGAAAGAAGTCTCACCCTGGGGGTGAAGCTGCATTTCCCGATCAAGCGGCACGATGGGGGGTGAGGTCTGGAGGCCCGCCTTGTACCAGAGCAGCAGCAGAACCCGAAGCACGGCCCTGTGGGGACAGAAGCCTTGGTGGGGAGTGGGGGGGCGCTGGGAGAGGATCTACCCCGCGCCGGCCCCGGCCATCCTGGGTCCCCCCCTGCCCCGCGCCCCTCCAACGTACTTGGCCAGCTGGATGAGGACGATGATGAGCCAGCGGCCCATCTCCCCCCACACCTTGGCAGCCCCCATCTCCATGAACACTTCCACGCACTCGAGCACACTGAGCCACGTCAGCAGCTTCTGCTGGGACAGCGACTGCAGGGAGGAGAGGGGCGTCAGAGCGGGGCGCGGGTCTCCCCCCCTGCCAGGGCCCCTCCCCGGCCCCTTACCACGGGCAGGCTCTGCCTGAGCTCCTTGCGCAGGATGCCGTCATTCAGGAGCACCAGCAGGTTGGAGGCGGAGTACACTGGGGAGCGCCAGGGCGGCCAGTGAGGACACCCTCTCCTCCCCTTCGGCCCGGAGCCGCGAGCACCGACACGCACGGCCGGAGCCAGGAGTGGGCAGACCGACCTGTTCCTCCACCTGCTGCCTGCCGCCTCCCGCCTCCCTGGGGGCAGGCTGAGCCGGGCAGGGAGAGCTCCGGGACCCTTCACAGACCCTCCTACGGGCCTCCCCCCCCCCCCCCCTCCAGGCACAGCCCCAGAACACCCCACAGCATACACGCAGGACACCCCACACCCACCCGCCACCCTGCAGCACACACACGGGACACCCCACACCCACCCGCCACCCCGCAGCATACGCACCCAGCTCCGACAGCTCATGGGAATCCGCGAATCGACCTGGGAGAGACAAGTCAGGGCTGGAGGGGGTGCAGATGGGGAGGGGCTGGTGCAAGGTCACCCCACACCCCCAGGCTCTCGCCCCTAAAGCCGAGGTATGCGGGGGAGGGGAGCGCCTGCCTCTCACTCTTTCTTAGGGGGTCTCTGAATGTGTCGGGGGAGGGTCTGTCTCTCAGCCTTAGCAGTTTCTATCTCTTAATCTCTGGGGTCTCTCAGGTTCTAGGGGGGGGCCTCTGTCTCAGTCTGAGGAGTATCAGTCTTTTGGTCAAAGTCTGTCATTTCGGTCTCACTGCAGGGGGCTGTTTCAGTCTTGGGGGTCTCTATTTCTCAACCTCGGAGTCTCCGTCTCTCAGCCTTGCGGGTCTCTGACTGTCCCTCAGTTTTGGGGCTCGGAGATCCCGAGGCCACATACCCCACTCCGGGGTCAGAGGTCAGAGAGGTACCTGCCAGCAGGTAACTGAGGCCCCGCACCGCCGTCTCCAGCTGGGCCGTGGCGGCCGGGTGGCGGGTCACGTACTCCTGGTAGCGCAGGCCCAGGAGCCGCAGCTTCTCCATCGTGCCTTGGGAGTGGATTGAGACGGAGACTGGGAACAGGGACCAGGCGCCGCCGCGTTCTGCGCTCCGCAGACTACTTCCTGCTTCCGGCCCTGATACTGCCTCATTTCCGCCCGGCCAAGTTCCCGCCCCTTAAGGTTGTCCTTGGCAACGGCCCGCCCGGACCCTCCCGCTCAATCCCGCCGTTTCATTGGTCCCAATGCTCCACAGGGCCGTCCAACCAGGATCCTGCTAGGCCGTGCTCTACCACCTTTTGGCACAGTTGGTTCTGCGCCTGCGTTGATCCGTAAGGCTTGGGCGGCAGCCCGTGCAGTTGCCTCCAGAGAAAGGAGGAGGAAGCTCGTCCCTTTCGACAGGTGGGCTGAGCCAATCGAACGCCGAGAGGGTCGAGTGAAAGGACGGGATTTAAAGGGCTCCGCGGCTCCACTGACGAGCCCTGGCCGGAGGTAGCCGGTGGGGAGTGGGGTCCGGCTGGAGGCGGCAGTGCTTCTGGCGAGGTTTTCCCTCGGTTTTCTCTGGGTCTCCTCTCCTTCCCCCATCAGAGGGAAGGTGTGTCATTGGGGGAAACTGAGGCACGGGGCCTGGGAGGGGCATGGGGACTGGCAGACCCTCGCCCGTCCGGGGTCGGAGCATCCCCGGCACCCGCAGTCCCGGAAGGCCACTGCCCGCCCGTGGGGGCGGACAGTCCGCAGCCACTGAGCCCTCCCAGCCCAAGGAAGAGCCTCGCGAGATTCCCGCCCCCCCGGCCCAGTCTACCCTGGAACCCCGGGGAAACTGCCGCCTCTCCTAGGAGGGCCCCCCAAGGCAGGAGCTTGGAGTGCGGGGGACCGGCTGGAAGTTTCTTGTCGGGCTCGTAGAAAGAAGCCAGGGTTGGAGTCAGGAGCACTGGGCTCAAGTCCTGACTCTTCACTTCGAAATCATAGGTTTTGGAGCTGCAAGGTCCGATCAGATGCGAAACTGAGAGCCCGGAAGGATTCCGTGACCCGCCCGAGAGCAGGCTGCTCTGTTCTGACTCCGGATCTGGCACCCTTCTCCAACCCGCGACCGCAGAAAGGTCCCTTCCTTCTCCCGGCCTCAGTTTCGCCGTTTTACAAAGGCCCCTGCCAGCCCCGACCTTCTGTGATTCCAGGAGCATGACTGGTGTGAAGGGGAGGGAGGAGAGAGGAGAGGAAGACAAGAAAGGGACGGGCCAGCTGATGAGACCGCAGGAGGAGAGAGGCTTTCCTCCCTCCCGAGGCAGGTGCCCCCCAGCCCTGACTGGGTGACATTCAGGGACGGAGGCAGCCGGGGCGCGTGGGGCTAACTCGGGTACGCAGCGCTTCACTTCTGGGGCTCCGATCTGTGACTTTGGAGAAAGAAGAAGAAGAAGAAGAAGAAGAAGAAGAAGAAGAAGAAGAAGAA
>NW_027185804.1:36211828-36246091 GCF_028583685.1 Petaurus breviceps papuanus
AAGAAGAAGAAGAAGAAGAAGAAGAAGAAGAAGAAGAAGAAGAAGAAGAAGAAGAAGAAGAAGAAGAAGAAGAAGAAGAAGAAGAAGAAGAAGAAGAAGAAAGACAGAGAGGGAGAGAGAGAGAGAGCAGAAGACAGAGAGGGAGAGAGAGAGACAGAGAGGAAGAGAGACAGAGAGAGCAGGAGACAGAGAGGGAGAGAGAGATCTGTAAAGAAATTGCCCCAGACTAAGAATTCAATCGCCTGAGCATTTATTAAGCACCGGCTGTGTGCCCTGGGCCCTCAAGGACCCTTCCGGTTGCTTCAGCTGTTCAGCCGACTCTTCCCACACACATGGTCTGCTTCTTAGGGTCAGGACCTAATTTTTTCTCTTGCCTTTCTTCATATCTCCAGTGCTTAGGACTATTCATGGCACACAGTAAGCACTTAATAAATATTAGTTGACTCTGCAGTTTGGGAATTCAACAGACATTTATTAAGCATCTACTGTGTACCAGGCATTTATTAAAGGACCAGCTGTGGGGCAGACATTGCGCTGGGACTGAACCTGAGAATCACAGTCTGAGGATTCAATTTAGTAAGCATTTATTAAGTGCCTACTGTATACCAGCCACTGGACTAGGACAGAACCTTACAGTTATAGAGGATCTCAGAGGTCATTCTAAGCCACCTCTACTGCCTACATCCATACTAAAAAAAAAAAAAATAGCATATTTTGTGCCCTGTTGGCCAGGGGGTGTAGAGGGTGGGGTATGTGCCATCAGCCGGGATCTCAGAATTAATTCCCAATCTCCTGCTAGGAGAGGGATTTGAATCAAAGGGCCTGAACTCTCAGGAAGGAGTGTCTCCTTCTGTCTCTGGGCCTGGTCCTGGGGGCATGAGGGAGCTGGGCCAGCTGGAGGGGGGGCTGGTGGAGGGAGGCTGCTGGGAGAGCCTCAGGCCTTTCCAGGGAAGGCAGCCCCAGAAGCCAGAGCTCTAGGTTTCCCCTTCCTGATCCCTGGCTAGATAAATGCCCTAGAGACAAAGACCAGCTGTGTGCCCTGGGACAGCTATGGGCTGGGTTGGATGCCTGCCTGGGCACAACGACTTCTTGGCTCCTGCCCCAAGCTGGCGCTGGTGGACCAGCTAGAATTGGAGGGGAGGGCAGAGGGAGAGAGGTTAGCCTTGAGCCTCTGACCTCCTTCCCTGAAGCTGAAGCCCTTCCCCACCTCTCCCAGCCCAGCCGACTCAGTGAGAGGCCAGTGCTCCTCTCTGGGCCTCAGTGTCTCCATCAGGTGAGAATGAAGGAGAGGAGAGCTGCTGTGTGAAACAACTATCAGGCAACTGTGTAAAGTCAGTGTTAAAGAGCTTCCCAACTCTCTCTTAAGGTCAAGAGCTCAGCCTCCTAAGCTCTCCAGAGGGTCCAGGGAGGGGGAAGGGCCCCTAGGCTCAAGAGAGTAGAAATGCCCCATGCTAGGACACACATTCTTGCTGGGAACCCAGTCACCCCTGAAGGGGGTGGGAATAGGGCAGGACCTATTACCAAAATGTCCTTCCCTCCCTGGAGGTCATGGTATAGTGCATATAGAAGCCTGATCTTGGAGTTGGGAAGACCTGGGTTCCAGTGCTGCATGCCACCCCCCTACCTAAAGCAGGGAGGGAGGGATGTGCCCTCAGTGCCACAGGTGGCTCTCAACCTGTACATTATAGTGGGGAGGTGGAGGAAGTTTGCATGTTGGAAAGCCCCCACCCTGATGGAATCCCGAGCCCCTGGGGAGGGGAAGGCTGAGTGGCAGGGGAAGGGCATTTTTCAGCAATGCTGGGAAAGCTCAGGGCTCAGGATGGCCCTGTCCCATCACTCCCACTTCCCCTCTCCCTCCAAAGTTTCCCCCTTGTGCCCTGGAGGGCCATCTGGAGACATATTGTAACTGGAGAGGCACTGGGCTACAGAACTCCACTGGCCTTCGACAAATCACTGCCTCCCTGGGCCTCAGTTTCCCCATCCTTGAAAGTGTGGGCAGGGGAACCTAAATGATATAAAAAATCTCTTGTGTCTCTGAGAATTGTGTTTTTAGGCACTTCCTGGCCACTGACATTCTGTTGTAATACAAATGACTGACACTGATATTGCCTTTTAAGATTTAAAAAGCACGTTTTCTACTTTATCTTCTTTGATTTCACAGCACACTGTTAAGGTAAGTGCTACAGGTATTATTAGCACCACTTTTCTGAGGAGGAAACTGAGGCAGTGACAGGATTTGAACCCAGATCTTTTTGACTCCAGGGCCAGAGCTCTACCTCCATCACTAAAATGCCTTTCAGCTCTCACATTCTGTGGATCTAAAGTCTTTTATACACTAATACTCATGTATTATGAATATATGTATTCATCTACATGTATTCTAACAATTTATCTTTTGTATTCCAAGGTTGCTTTCACTTCAACATTCTTTTCTCACATCCTTTGGTCGGTCCAAAGTCCTTTCCATTTCAGATATTTTGTGTTCTAAGGTCCCTCCCAGCACTGACAGTCCCTGTTCTGAAGCCCCTCCCAGCCCTGACATCCCCTGTTCTGAAGCCCCTCCCAGCCCTGACATTCTCTGTTCTAAGGCCCCTCCCAGCCCTGACATCCCCTGTTCTATGTGCTAAGGTTCCTTCTGCTCTTACATTCTCTTATATTCTTACACTCTATATTTGGCCCATCTTCTATTTGGGGGAAACTGGAATGGAGTAGAATGCCTGTCCTGGGCAGACAGTGGTAGAAAGATGGAGAGACCTGGAGAGCCCATTAGGACCTGAGTGCTGGCAGCACCCAACCTGGAACCTGAGAATGGCCCCTACACTTCCCCAGCTCTGGTTTCCTGCCCAGATCAGGACAATTCCATTCTATCAGGCCTGAGCTGTACTTTGTCAGAGGGCACTCCAGTCCTAATGGCCTCTCAGGTTCAAACAGTGCCAGGCCAGAGACCTGAGATCTGGCCTCTCAGAGGCCAGGTGAGAGAGCCTGGTCCAGAGCCCTGGGAGGATGGGTGGGGGTGGAGGACACTGGGTGGAGGAGGGCTCAAAGATGCTCGGGCTCCTGACCCTGACCAAGGCAGTCTCAAAATGTGCTGCCCCCCTTCCCCAGACGGCCCCCTCCTCTGAAGAGCAGGGCAAGAAAGGCAGGACTGGGGAAAAACTTCTTCCCCCCCCCCCCCCCCCCCCCTCTCTGTCCTCCTGCCTCAGGTATGGCCAGGCTTCCAAGCCGGACAGGTGTCCCCACTCTCACGTCCCCTCCCCCCAGGGCAGGACTGGGACACAGCTCAGTGGATTCCACATTCCTTTCCAGGCGGTGGCCTCCACCCCCATTCTCTCCCCCACCTTTCACATGCAAACTCTGCTCCTGTCCAGTAATTTCTCTGCCTCCCGAGGCTGTCTCCTTTGATCCCTTTGGCCGGGGTCAGCAGGCCCCGAGAGGCCCCGCCCCCTTGCCTGTTTGAGGGGGGATTGGGAAGCAGCCTGAGAGCTGGGGACGGATCTTTTGTGCCTGCGAGCCAGGGTAGGGGGGGGGGATTGACTTTACCCAGCTGCCTGTGAGCTGGGAGATCGGTTTTGGGGGGCGCGGGGAGAGTTTAGCCCCAAGAAGCGTGTTGAGTTGAGACCAGGTAAATGGGGGAGGGGGGCTTTCTGGGTGGTCTTCCAGGGAGTTGCATTCCGCAGCTGGGCCGTGCCCCTGCCTGGAGGGAGGGTGCACTCACGCTTCCCGCACCTTTCCAAGTTAGAGTTGGGGGGAGTTTCTGAGCCCCAAACCTGGAGCTTCTCGGGCCCTCCCCCTTCCTTCTTCCAGGCAGAGCCGAGCCGAGCCGAGGTGAAACTTGAGTCAAGGTGGCTGGGCGGGCAGGCAGGGCGGGAGGCGGGGCAGGATCTAGCCCGGACGGACTGGGAGCTTTCAGGAAGAATCGGTGGCGCGGCTGGGCGGGCCGGGCCGGACCGGACAGGGAGAGAGTGGCGCAGGTGAGAGCCCCGACGGGGCGGCCGCGGCCGCGACACCGGGCAGCCCCGGCCCCGGGCTCTCCCCTGCCTCCCTCCCTCCCTAGGATCTAGGATGCCGCCTGCTGCCCCGGGCCGAGCCGTCCCGCCCTGAGCTGGCCATGCTGCCCCGGGGGCGGGGGCGGCTGAGGGCGCTGGGGGCCGGTCTCCTGCTGCTGCTGCTGCTGTCCGGCCTCTACCTGCTCAGCGGGGACCTGGCGTGTGAGTGGTCAGCCGGCCGACTGGTGGGGCGGGGGAGGCTGTTCTCCAGCCAGGACCCCGACGCCGACCCCGTGTCTCCGCCGCAGATGGTCGTCTGCTCCTGCCTTCCCCTTGCTCGGGAGGGGCCCTTGAGGAGCTGGGGGCTCAGGTTCGGGCTGTGGAGGAGGAAAATCGGCAGTTGCGGGAGGAGCTCCGGCGCTGGGGGGTCCTAGGGAGACTCCCCTCGGAGCGCGGCGGTGAGCCCCAGATGACATGGGGCCGGACGACCTGTAGTCAGCAGCCCACCATAGAGAAATGCGAGGTAAGCCGGGCCCCGGAGCCCAGCAGATGTTAGAGTAAGCCGGCCCCCCCCGGAGCCCAGCAGATGTTAGAGTAAGCCGGCCCCCCCCCGGAGCCCAGCAGATGTTAGAGTAAGCCGGGCCCCCCCGGAGCCCAGCAGATGTTAGCGCTCGAGGCTGCCCCGAGCGGCCCACCCTAAGCCACCTGTCCCGACTCGCCCTTACCGAGAGAGGGGCACGTGCCATGTGGGAGAGAAGGGCCCTGGCCTGGGGAGACCCTGTGTGACTTGGGCCGGATCACTTACCTCCTCTGGCCACCCTGTCCTAGTGGGTCAGACCACTGGGCCTGGGCATCCCAGATCAGGGATTCTTAACCTGGGGGGGAGGGGGAGTGGATAGATTTTTGGGGGTCTGGGAACTTGGGTGGGGAAAGTTACACCTTTATTTTAACCCACTTTGCGTTTCTTTTGTAATCCAATGTATTTCCTTTTATGAATTTAAAAGCATGTTCAGAGTTCATAGACTGCCAGCCTGCACACAATAAGGTTAAGAGCCTGAGGCCTCTAAGGGCCCTCCCAGCTGAGCCATTCTCTGATTCTAAGATAGAATCTTTTTCTATTCCCCCTCTCTCAGTCACTCAAACTAGCCTCACCATTATCCCAAATATGCCACTGGGGCCTCCAGCTCATCTTTGCCAAGTTATGATCCCCTACCACTTCCCAATTCCCACTCCTCTTTTGGGAGGCAGGAGCTCACTGGTTGGGAGTCAGAGGACCTGAGGCCAAACCTCAGCTCTAAAACGTACCATCTGGTATGACCTCTCTGGGCCTCAGTTTTCTCATCAGTCAAATGAGGGGTTTGGACTAGATGACTTCTGAGCCTGCCCTCCCCCCAGCCTAGTAGGGGATGGGAGCAGTGCCTAGGTGTGGAGCCAGGATGCATCTCTCCTCTCCGGTCCCCAACCCTCCAGCTCCTGCATGTGGCCATCGTGTGTGCTGGGCATAACTCTAGCCGGGATGTGGTCACTCTGGTCAAGTCCATCCTCTTCCACAGGTACCTTCCCTTCCCACCCCCACCCCCCAAGTCCTGGGACCCCTGCCAGTAACAATAATGGGAGCAGTTTAATGCTGGTAAGGTTACAAATCGATTTCCTCCCATGAGCCTGGGGCACTAAAGCTAGTTCAAGTAGGATTGGGCAGGAGTTGGGTAGGAGCTGCCTGGGGCTTTCTCAGCCAGAATCCCTCTACTGCACCCCAGGAAGAACCCTCTGCATTTCCATCTGGTGACTGATGCTGTGGCCCGAAACATCTTGGAAACCCTCTTCCACACTTGGATGGTGCCCTCTGTCTTCATTAACTTCTACAATGCTGATGAGCTCAGGGTAGGGAGCCCTGATCCTTCCCTCTCCCCTCCCCAATATTAGCTGCACCCTCTTTCAATATGACCAGCATTTTGAACTGCCTGCCTCATTCTGGGAGGTACCAAGAGGAAATAAAAAATGGCTCTTGTGCTCTGGGAGCTGACTCCTCCTTCCAGCTGGAGCTTTCTCTTCCTCCTCCCAAGTCCTGGTGCTCTTCCTTTCCCATCCCCTGCAGCCAGCAGCCAGTTGCCTGGGTCTGGCCCTGGCCACGTTTCTTGGGGGCAGTGTGGTGCAATGATTTTGGTCTGAGAGCACCTGGGTTTTAGTTCTGACTCTGCCTACTAAGCTAGCTGGGTGACCTTGGACACATCATCCAATGGAATCCTAGATTTAGGAGTAGACAGGGACCTCAGAGGTCAGCCAGTCCTTCCTGCCCCACCTTGTTGGACAGCAGGGAAAAGTGAGCCCCAAGAGTTTGTGGGACTGACTTGGTGGAGGTCACCCAGTGGCAGAGAGGGCATTGTGAGCTGGGCCAGGGCCCTTCCCACTGTGCCTTGTGAGTCAATGCTAGAGCACCAGAATTCAACCCCCAACTGACCCCAAATCCTCTGTCTTCAGGATGGGCTCAGAAAGGCAGGCAGGCCAGGCACAGTCTCCTATTCCTCTCCTCCAGCCCTCCCCTCCTTGTTGAGGGTGCCAACCCTCCATCCTCCTGCCCCCACCCCTTTACTTATTATTCAACATTTACTTTTATAAGATTCTGAGTTCCAAATTTTTTCTCTCCCTCCCTCCCTGCCTCTCCAAGATGGCAAGCATTCTGATTTAGGTTATACATGTACAATCATATTAAACGTACGTCATGTTGTGAAAGAAGAATCACAACAAAAGGGGAAAACCACGAGAAAGAAAAAAAGAAAATAGGAGTTTCGATGTGTATTCAGCCTTTTTTCCCTCCTTAGTTCAGTGCAGTGGCTGCCCTCACTGAGCTTCCATTCCCCAACCAGAAGATGAGGGGTTTGGAATAGATGGCCATTCAGTCCCTTGCAGCTCCAGCAGCCTCTGAGCTCTAGGTCAGGGAGGGGGAAGTAAAGTGGGGGCTTATGCCTGCCCCTCATGGCTCATCTTGGCCCCTCTCTCCTGCAGCCTGAGGTTGCCTGGATCCCCAATAAGCACTACTCAGGCATCTATGGGCTCTTGAAGCTGACCCTACCCCGGGCACTGCCCCCCACCCTGGCCCGGGTCATTGTCCTTGACACCGATATCACTTTTGCTTCTGACATCGCTGACCTGTGGGCTGTCTTTGCCCGATTCTCAGGTGAGGAGCTTGGGGCCCTCAGGGCCTGCTGCCCCCACCCTTCCTACTGTCCAAGCCCCCTGAACAGGTTCCCTTCTCCATGGCCTCTTCTCCCTGTCCCTCCCCTCACCCCCCACATGTAATGCTGGACTTCTTGGAGCCCAGTATTAGACAGAAACCAGAGAAGTCCAGCACTCTGCCTTTGAACAGGGGAATGTTCCCAAACCTGGGGACCAGTGGCAGTGGGGTATGGTCCCTTCTGCCTCCATTTCCTTCTCTACCTTCTTTTCCTCCCAGACAAACAGGTGATTGGGTTGGTGGAGAACCAGAGTGACTGGTACCTAGGAAATCTCTGGAAGAACCACCGACCCTGGCCTGCCTTAGGCCGTGGCTTCAACACAGGTAAGGTCTTTCTCTCTCTGGGCCTCAGTCTTCTCAGATGAAAGAATGGGATCATGCCTCATTTAAAATGTCACAAAATGTGAGCCGCTGTTGTTATTGGGTTGGGGGCAGGTGGGGCCTCTAGGTACCATAGGACGCAATGGGAAGGGACAGAGAAGGCTTGGGGGTTTTGGAAATCTCCCAGCCAAAGTGCATTCCCAAGGAGTGATCCTGCTGCACCTGGAGCGACTGAGGCAGGTGGGCTGGGAACAGATGTGGAGGCTGACGGCCGAGCGGGAGCTGCTGACTATGCTGGCCACCTCTCTGGCTGACCAGGTACCCCCGTACAGTGCCTGGGGCTCCAGGCTACTGGTTAGGGTGGGCTGTCGATGAAGGTCTCTGGGGCTAATGTGTCACTGGGCCTACCGCCTTTCAGGACATTTTCAATGCTGTGATCAAACAACACCCTTGGCTTGTGCACCCCCTGCCCTGCTCCTGGAACGTGCAGCTGTCAGACCACACCCGAGCTGAGCAGTGCTACTCCGAGGTGGCTGACCTCAAGGTGAGTGTCGAGGGGGACGCTGGGGAAGCGGCCTTGGACCCTCCCAGGGAGCCCCATCCCCTGGATGGTGACTGGAGGCAAGACTCAGGGCCTCACGTTCCCACCCTTCTTCCTTCGCCCGAGGTAATTCACTGGAACTCACCTAAGAAACTTGCAGTAAAGAATAAGCATGTGGAATTCTTCCGGAATCTCTACCTGACCTTCTTGGAGTATGATGGGAATCTGCTTCGGAGAGAGCTCTTTGGCTGTATCAGTGGTCCCCAGACCCAGCCGGACCAGGTGAGACACCTGAACACCGCCCCCCCCAACCAGGGGAGACGCCTGAGCACCCCTACCAGGAGAGATGCCTGAGTGCCCCCCCAACCAGGGGAGATGCCTGAGCCCCCCAACCAGGGGAGATACCTGAGCCCCCCCACCTCCTAACCAGGGGAGATGCCTCAGCCCCCCCTCCCAGGGGAATACCTGAGGCTCCCCCCCACTCCTAACCAGGGGAGATGCCTGAGCACCCCCCCATACCTCCTAACCAGGGGAGACACTCCTGAGCCCCCCCACCTCCTAACCAGGGGAGACACTCAAGTCTCCCCTTCCAACCAGGAGAGATAAGTTCTCTCCTCAGGACTAGGGGGAGGGGAAGGAGGATGGAGGCAGACACTAGCTCCCCAGGTGAGAAGGCCCTCCCCCTCTTCTGACCCGGCAGGGAAGATACCTCCCTGACCTCTCCATCTCAGGGAGGCCTACGCTCAGGACTTTCTCCCCAACACCTCCTAGACAAGACAAGCTCTGGTGGAGCTGGAGGAGGATGCCGCCTGTTATGAGTTCCGTCGGCAGCAGCTTGCCGTCCACCGGGTCCACCTCACCTTCCTGCCCTATGAGCCTCCTGCCCCCCACCCCCATGATGTCACCCTGGTAGCCCAGCTGTCCATGGACCGGTATGGGAGGTGGGGGGGGATGAAGGGCTGACAGAGGAGACAGGGGAGGATGGGATGGGGTGGGCAGCCATCCATCTCTCCAATCTCTGCCTGCCTCTGACTTTCCCAAGACTGCAGATGTTAGAGGCCCTGTGCCGCCACTGGCCGGGCCCCATGAGCCTGGCCCTGTACCTGTCAGATGCGGAGGCCCAGCAGTTCCTGCACTTTGCCCAGGCCTCTGAGGTGCTGGCTGCCCGTCGAGATGTGGCCTACCACATCGTGTACCGAGAAGGGCCCCTCTACCCTGTCAACCTGCTCCGGAACGTGGCTCTGGGCCAGGCCCACACCCCCTATGTCTTCCTCAGCGACATTGACTTTTTGCCAGCCTACTCCCTCTATGACTACCTCAGGTACCAGCCCCTTCCGGATTCCTCATCTTGGGGAAAAGGAGTGAGGAGTTAGGCTAATGAGCTTTAAGGATCCTTCCAGCTCTTCATGGTGACATGGGGGGCCTAGAGGACAGGAGGGAAGTGGGGCTGACGTTTTATATTTGTGTAGTGCTTTAGACTCACAGTGCACTTCAGACGTGTTATTGGTGGTGTTTGCTTATGCCGGGCTGCGATGACATGGTGCCCATTTCCTACATGATGAAACTAGGTTCAGTGGCTTGCCCAGTCACATGGCTAGTTAGGTTCTGAGTCCTGGCTCTTTTCAGAAAACACATTCTTGATTCAGCCTTTTGTCTTTACAGCAGTGATTTCCTGTCACTCATCCCCAAGTCTTTATTCTGCTGGGGCTGTCTGTTCTTTGCTGCTGTCCCAAGCCCTGCCAGGCTGCTCCTTCCTGGGGTGGAGGGTGCCCCCTCTCTCACGTCCCTTCTTCCTTCAGGGCCTCCATCAAGGAGCTGGACCTGGCCACCCGCAAAGCTGCTCTGGTGGTGCCAGCCTTTGAGACCCTTCGCTATCGACTGAGTTTTCCCACCTCCAAGGCTGAGCTGCTGTCCCTGCTGGATGCTGGCTCTCTCTATACCTTCAGGTGGGACCCCTCCCCTCCCTTGCCTTCCTCCTCTTTCTCGTCTGTGACAGAAAGTGTGACCCATGTGTCTCCTGGGCATCCCAGGTACCATGTTTGGCCCCGAGGGCACGAGCCCACCAATTATACCCATTGGCGGGAGGCCCAGGCTCCCTATCGTGTGGAGTGGGCAGCTGACTACGAGCCCTATGTGGTGGTCCCCTGGGATTGCCCCCGCTACGATCCCCGGTTTGTGGGCTTTGGCTGGAACAAGGTGGCCCACATCATGGAGCTGGATGCACAGGTAGGTGGGAGAGGTGGGCCTAGATCCTCCCTCCCTTGCTCCCTTCAGACCAAGCCGGAGGTGGGACCCTCATATTGGGATGTCTGAGCCAGAATGACCCTTGGTTCAAACCTCTTGTTTTACAAATGAGCTCGCCAGAGGACGGGCACAGTGGGCACACAGCTGGCTGTTGGCCAAGGGGAAGGAGGGGCAGGCTCCTGGCCTCCAACCTCGGGGGCTCTCCACTATCACCTTGGGCAATGGCCTTCTCTACCCCTTCTCGCAGGAGTATGAGTTCTTGGTTCTGCCTGAGGCCTTTGCCATCCACTTGCCCCATGCGCCCAGCCTTGACATCTCCAGGTTCCGATCCAACCCCACTTACCGCCGCTGCCTCCAGGCCCTCAAGGATGAATTCCACCAGGACCTGTCCCGCCGCTATGGCTCAGCTGCTCTCAAGTACCTCACAGCCCAGCGGCGACTCTGAGGGGGTCTCCTGACAGCAGCCTTTCAGGATGGGATCCTCTTCCTGAGCCTGAGGGGTCGCCTTCCCCTCTGATAGGGGCTGGGTTAGGTAGCTGACTGCCCAGGAGAGGGTTTGGGCGCTGTGGGGTCCCTCAAGGAGGACTCCCTAGCCAGGGGTGGGGAACCTGCAGCTTGAGGCCACATGTGGTCCTCTAAGTCCTCAAGTGCGGCCCTTTGAATCCAAACGAAAGGATTTGTTCTGTGAAGTTGGGTTCAAAGGACTGTACTTGAGGACCTAGAGGGCCACATATGGCCTCAAGGCCAAAGGTTCCTCACCCTTGCCTATATATTCCGGACACTGGAATGAGGCCTTGGGTCCTAGGGTCTCTATTTAAGTTATTTAAGGTGATTTGGGTGGCTCTGAGGCTGGAGCAGGAGGGGAGTTGTTGCCTTTTGAGGAGGTGGGAGAGGCCACCGGCTACTACTGCAGCTCTCACTGTCATCATGGCGTCCAGCCTCACTGCCACCAGCCATGATGGGGCTGGCCTCCCCACTCTGTACTGGACTTTTGTAATTAAAGCAGCTTTTTCATTCTTTTCACATCTTCTTCTGGTTTCTTGGGGTCAGAGGGCAATGCAGGGAAATTGTGTTTGTGTGTGTGTGTGTGTGTGTGTGTGTGTGCGCGTGCGCGCGCGCCCGCATGGGAGAACAAAGGAGTCATCAAGACCCCAGGCACAATTACACAACCTAAGAAAATGAGAGTTGGAGGGGACCTCCCACCTCCACCACAGGAGTCCCTCCCCATTGCAGAGTGCTAAGCCACAAGGGTTCTTGCAGCCTGTGTACAGGCTTCCAGCAGAGGCAGTGTGGCAGGGGGGCTGGATTTGGAGTCACAGGATGTGGGTCTGAATCTTGGCTTTTCACTTAATTTCAGTGTGTAACCATGGGCAAGTCTGGGCCTCAGTTTCCTCATCTGCAAAATGAGGGGGTTAGACTAGATGGGCTCTAAGGTTCATTATAAAGCTGGGATCCTGGTTCTGGATCTGGCCCTCCGCCCCAACCCTTCAAGTACTCTAACTCGCCTCTCTTATGTCTTCTCCAGGGCCTTCAATCATCTTCTTTAGCCCTTGAATAGAGGTGCCTGGACTGACCCTGGAGCCACCAACCACCCCCTCAACCTGGTGCCCATGGGGCAAAACAGCCCAGACTTCAGGCCTGGGGAGGTAGAGGGGCAGGCAAACAAATCTCATGACCAGAAAAGAGTGAAAGGAGGAGGGCAGGGGCATTGTGGCTCTCCTCACCCCAAACCCCAACATAGTGAGGCCAACACCAGACTTCATTTTGTTTTATTTAGTAAAGTGTAAAAATAAATACAAATTTATCAGCTGCCTTCTGCCCTCCCCCCTCCCCTCCACAAAACCCAACCCCCAACAAAACACTTTTAACCTAAAGACCTACACGGGGGTTCTACAGAGACTGAAATCACAAGGGCTCAGAAGTCAGAGAGAGGGCCAAGGAATGGACGTAGCTACTTGCCACCACTGAGTTATGTCCCCACATCCACCCCAAAGATTTGTAACATCCATCATCTAGCTCAGCCTCTTGCCCAGAGGACAAGGTTGGGGAAGGGGAATTGGAGGTGATGCCGCCAATCATGGTGGCCTTGCTGGAGGAATCATGTCATCCTGGGCATGCCATTTCATAGGAACATCCTCAGGAAGAAGTGTCTGCCCTGGCTGGCTGGTCTTCTCAAGGTCCCATCCAGCTCAATACCACATAATCCCTTAAGACATGTCCAGGATGCATTGCAGGGAGAGGTGTCCCTATGCTAGATGAGAGAAGAGAATCCTACGGCCCTGGGAACCAAGGCTATTCAGAAGCCTGCTTCCACACCCTTTCTAAATCACAAAAAATGCCAAGTCACCGTGCATCCACTTTGCCGGGATTTGGGGGTGGGTAGAACGTATCCCATCGCCTCCTCCCCCTTTAGTCACAGCTGGTGAGTGGATCGTCAGCAAGAACAAGGATTCCCTCCAGCTCCTGCGGGTGACCACATATGCTGGGGATCTAGGAGAGCCAGCCAGTTGGTGGGTCAGGCTCAGATCCTTTTAATCTCCCACTGGCCCATCTTCACAAGGATTCCTGATGATTTAGGGATTTAGGTGGGCTCACTCTGAAGGTCTGGCCTCTCCCTGTGGACAGATGTCAAGGCAGGGCTAAGCCACCATGTTCGCCACCATGTTCCATCAAGCAAATCTTTCAGACAGTCCCTGAATTCCTTCGTCTTAGCCCTGGTGGAGGGCACTTCTCCCTGTGTCCTTTCTACAGTGGGCAGGCTTGAACGCCTGCCTGGAATCAAGGCACTGTGGACAGGCAGAAAATGGATGAAATCTAAGTGAGAGACAAAAAGCCCTGGAATGAGGCTGGGGAGATCTGGAGAGCCTGAGGGGGTGACCTGCTGGAGGGGTGGGGCCGCCGAGCCAGCAGCAGAGGAAGCAAACTGCCCCTCAGTAAAGCCCTTTGGGAACTACCGAATGACCCCCAAGGAATGCTAGAAGCATTCTTGGGAAGTAGTGACTGGCCACCCAGCAAAGCCAGGACTGGACGTTTTGAAAGGCAATGAGAATAAATCAACCTTCTGGGGATGAAGAGAAAGTGAGACAAGGTTCAGCTGGAAGAAAAGGCCCTGGGGTTTAAAACCAGGAAAGCCCTGCAGGCAGTAAGAATAACTGGGCTAGCTTAGAGGAGGGCCTCCTGAAGGTGGAGGCAGCTGGGCAGAAACATGGCGTCAGAGCCCCAAGGCTGTGTATCTGAAGCCTGGCACCTTAGCTTCGGAGTCCTGCTCTGGCTTGTAAGGGCCCCTGAGGATAGGCTCCCTCCCAAACCAACCCACTGAGTTCATCCGGGTCTTTACCCCCATTCCTTGTAATTCCATTTTGATGAAAGAAGAGACAGAGGTCCCAGACCTCGGGGACGTCCCAGCTGAGGGATGGACACAACAGCCAACTGCAGAAGAGAGAGAAGCCTGCAGGAGGGGTGGCAGAAGGCAGATGAGAAGTGGGAAGGTGGGGGTCAGAGGAAGGGGCCAAGGTGATGAGCAGCTGCCTCCCCAAGTCTGGAAGCCACAGGTCTAGGCTTGTGGGGGGATGCTGGTAGAGAGGGGGCTTCTTGAGGCTCACCAGCCTTTCTTCACAGCAGAATGGTATTCTAGGACCCAATGCACAGGCTAAGTGCCTTTTGACAGTCTTATAACTTGTGCTGTTTACACTTAGGAAAAAGACAGCTTGGGGATGATTTCCTGGCCTCATCTGCACCTGGCTTACATCCCATCCTGCCCGAGCCATTCTTTGAAACTTCCCAACACCTTCATCCCCGCAGAGCACTCACTCCCCAGACCTTTCTCCTCTTGGAGCAAAGCCTTCTGAAAAGGTTCAAATTTTACAGCTACTTTTAAGAAATCGTAATAGACACTCCTGGGACGCTTAATGAGCCCAGGCAAGTCAAAAAGAGCCCTGTCAAGGGATGGGGAGAGACCACAGCTGGTCTGGGAACTTCAGCCAACTATTTCTGGGACAGGCCTGTGCTTCGCCCAAAGCTCCCTTGTTTCTAGGGGAAGGGAGGGAGGGCCTGGGTCTCCATGATCTCAGCTTTGGAGCTGGGTGGAGATCCCTCTGTCTTCCTGGTCCCCACCCCTACCAGGTACTGACTTTGAGTCTGAAGTATGGCACCAAGGCCACCTGTCCCCCAGGCTGACTGAGACTTTAACCCTTCCCTCTGAAGTTTCTGGGGAGATGGGCAGGGGTTCAGGATATGGATGAGACACAGATTTCAATGCTGACGTCGAATTTCATCGGAAGGGTTCTTTTTACACTGTCTTGACACCTTTTCGAGTGGAAGGAAATGGGTCTGGCTAACAGTTTTCATGGATATGACTGGCGGTCCCACTGCTGCTTGCAGCAGGAAGTGAGGAAAGATGACCAACCAGGTTCCTACTTGGGGAATCCTTGACCTGATGGGGATGTCTCTCTCTGCTAGGCAGCCAGATGTAGCCCACTGGGGGAAAGCTCTTCAGATGCACCCGGAGCCGTCACAGCTCTGGGGAGGCCACACAGGTCCAGGGGGGCATCGATACCCCTCCCCAAGGACAGACACTCAGTGTCTGTCCACCAAGTAACTGCCGTGGTCTTCTCAGGAAGGGAAGAAACAAATACTAGAACAAAAAAGCAACATAAAACCAATGCCAAACGATCTTGTCAAGACCTGTCTGAGAAGACAGTAGTATAGAATCCATTCCTTTTCTCTACCTGGAATCCAACATGGATGGAACTCTCTCAAAAGGCAGGTGGGTAGACTCTTTCCCTGGGACTTTCTGGGGCACCAGGGGTTGATGTGGTCACCTAGGCGGGCCAGGAGGGGAGGGGAGGCCCACCTACCCTTCTGGTGCCCTTGTTGAGGGGGCTCTTGGTCCCGCTGCCTTCAAGTACCTGGGTAGAAACCCTTAGAGATGGGTTCTCTTTCACCTGCAATCATCAGTGAGAGCAAGAGGCAGGGGCCCAGTCACAAAGAGATGGAAGGTCCCTCAGAGAAGGGAGGAATGGAGGGAAGGGAGAGTTCAGTGGGCACCACAGACTCAGGGTATGGGGGCTCTAACTCCTCTGCCTAGAATCACGCCCACAGCAGAGCGGCCTCGGGAGCAGCAGCTGCTGTGCTGAAAAATTAGAACTACACAGTCTTCTCCAGTTCTGACGCCTTTTTAATAGAAATCACTGTTTTTAGGAAACAAATAGCACTTGTGTAAATTTTTTACAATGTTTCTTACCTTGATCTTAATTTAAGTAACACTAGGAAGACCTCAATAGCTTTTATTTTCCTTTTTAATTTAAAAAAAAGTTGTTGTCGTTTTTCCCCAAGATACAAAGATTTTGCCCTTGCATAAAAAAACAGTGCCCGAAACGTTGACACGAGGACTCACAAGATTCACTGCATCTCACTGACACTAGGACTCCTAATCTATACCATGCAAGGCCTCATCTACCCCGTGACTGGACCGTCAGCCTGAAGAACAGCGCTTCGATGCCGGATTTGAGTTTTTGTTACAAAAAAAGTAAAAGAAACATTAAAAAAAAAAAAAGAAAAAAAAGAACCGTCTGCGTTAAGTTTCACACGTCTGGGCTGTGGGGTGCTTTGCTCAGGCTCTTTTCCGCTTTATAAATATAGAGAAGGGATGGAGCTCTGTTTTCAAGTAAAATCACCCATCTGCCTTTTTCCTCTGGCCTCCAGCACCCCTGGTGGCGGCCCTGGGCACCCGACTTTGGGGCCCCCTGCTTTGCTCACCCCCCACCCCCCAGAAAGTGCAGCTGGCCCCGGGGCAGAACCAGGGCGGGCTTGGGGCTGCTCCGGAAGGATTGGGGGGAGCCTGAGGGGGTGGGGCTGGGGGGTCACCTGCCAAGGTGGGAGCTGGTGCTCAGGGAGAAATAGACCTGGGAGCCACTTGCTGTGGCCATCTCCTGGCACCGTCCCCTCTCCCTCTGCCACTGATATTAAATACTGCTTATTTGATATACTTTTCCCACCCTCGCGCCCACCCCCTCCCCTGCCCTCCCTGCCCTCCCCACCCCTTCTGGGCACTGCGATTGCTTAAATCTGGATTTCCTTTTTTTGTGGTTTTTGGTTTTATAGTCGTGAGAGTTTAGAAACAGGAAAGCCCACACACTCTTTGGACTTCTTTTCCCCACCTAAACCAACTGCTCAGCAAATAAGGATCTGAAACCTGCTCTCCTCTTCTTCCCTGCTCCCCAGCCCAGCCCGACCCAACCCAAGCCCTCGTGGCTGTGGAGGCTGCTGCAGGCACACACTGGTGTAGAATAGAGAGAGTAAATATATATTTCACTTGGCACGGTGCTGCCAAAGCACCCCCAGCTGGCACTGTTTCATGTGATGCGGTCCAGACTTTGCATGTACACACAGAATAAGGAGGATCGATTGGCAAACTCCGGCGCCACCCGGCACAAGCATCTCCTCTCTCTGGAGCCAAAGCTTTAACCAAAGGAATCCTGCCCTTCCCAGAAGAAACCCGGCTCGGCTTTTCTGGCGTTGTCGGGGTTCCGCTGCCGGCCCCGCAGCTGGGCCCTGTTATTTAGTCTCTTCGCCCTTGTTACAGTTCACTGTGCAGCTGGGCGAGGGCGAGGGCGCCGGCGTGGAGGACGCCACGGGCGCGGGGGGCGTGCAGTCCGGGCCATTGGGCAGGGCCGCCAAACCGGCCTCAGAGTTCATGGGCTTGGACAGGTCGATGCCGTGGATGAGGCGGATCAGCTGCTTGACCTTCTCCAGGGAGCTGTGCATCTCCTTCTGCCTTGCCAGGATGGTGTTCTTCATTTCCATGCATTTCTGTAGCGAAAGAAGGAAAAGGCCAGGGCCCTGAGTAGTCGTTTCTTGGGCCCCTGCTCAGGAGAAGGTGGGGAGAGGGGAGTGGGTGGGGTAGAAGCCACCTGAGAGAGGGGCCCTGGAGCAGGCACGAGAGGACCCATGCCTTATAGGAGGCCTCATGATTTAGGTCTCTGTTCTTCAGAGCTGGTGGTGGAAGGGCCAGTCTGGGGCAATCCCCTGGAGTGGCCTCCAGGCTTCTTCACACACAAGACCCTCCATCCATCACCTCCGGCCCTCTCTTTGGCAGTCCCCAGACCTGAATGCTCTCCTCCCTCCTCTGCTGTGACTACTGAGCTCCCTGGTATCCTTGAAGTCCCAGCCACAAGCCTCCCCACCCCCTCAGAATTCCAGTGGCTTCCCTTGGCTAAGGATTTCCTATTTATCTAATACACAGCTGGCTCTGTCTTGCTCCTTAGAATGGAATTTCCTTGAGGGCAGGAATTTTTTGGAATTTGGCCTTTTTTGTACACACAGTGCTTAGCACAGTGCCCAGCACAATTAACGTTTACTGACTCAATGATGTCCAAGGTTAAGGAGAGCTGTGGAGAACTGGCTGCACTTGAAGTTACTTAGCATCGAGCCCCCGAGTTAACCAGAATTGGGGCAGAGAGCCTGACTGAACCAGTGCCCAGCCAGCACAGACTCCCTGTGAAAGGCAGAGCAGGGACGCCGCAGCACACCGGCGTCGGCTTCTCTGTCTCTGTGCCTTGCTTTCTAGGCAGCATTTACTTCTGCTTCTGATAGGTGAAAGCTGGGGCCAGATTATGTGGCCAGGGGGAAGGGAGGGGAAAGTCCCCGAGCAGCCTGCTCCCTGGCATGAGCTAAGGCTTTTACCTGCCTCCCCAGCCCCACCCCCATGCTGTGACACACATTCCCAAAGGCTGCAGGTCCCCACAACAGGACAGGGTTGTTAATGCTGCTTCCTGCCCAATCAAAGCTGGAAGAAGACACCTCAGCAGACACTTAGTCCAGCCCATTCCTGCACGAGGAGCTGCTCTCCAGCAGGGTCACCTGCCTGGTCTGTGCTTGAAGATGCCCCACTGGCCCTGAGGCGCTCTCTGCCTTCTGGGACAGCTCTACTCCTTAGTCACGCCTACACCTGCCCTTCCCTCTCCTACAGGGAGGGAGCCCTTTATAGCGAGCATCCAGAACCCAACACCAGAAGACAAAGGTGGTCTGCCCGTTGGGGCTGAGGACAGGAGGGTCAGTGGTTCCTCATTCCTGGGTGCTGCCTGTGCCTTTCAGAAGCCAGCCTGACATCCGGAGGAGCTCTTCTGGCTGCCGAACCAAACCTCAGAGTTAGCTCACTAGCAGCCAAGACCTTGTGGAGACCAACAGTTCCCCAGCCGCGCCTCACCCTTACCTTGCTCTTGTGATCCCAATTCTATTTCTCAAGGTGGCTATGTTGTACAGGGGACAGAACTGGGCCTGGAGTCGGGAAGACCCGAGTCCAAATGGGATCTGTCCACCAGCTGTGTGACCCTGAGAAAGTCACTTAACCTGTCTGCTTCAATTTCTTCATTTACAGAACAAAGATAGCCCCTTCCTCCCAGGGTTGCTGTGGGGATCAGTGCAATCACCCATGTAAACTGCTTACCATTAACATCAAATCCCCTGAACACCACCCCCATTCTCTTCTCCACTGCTCAGTCTCTGATGGCCCTTCTTGTCCAGGCCAGCCTTTCTCTCTCCCTGGCCCTCAAGCCATCCCCTTTAGCCCTCTCTCCTCTGCAGGAACTTGCTTCTTCACTGAGTCATGCTGCTGGCTCACCCCCTGCTGTCTGCAAACATGCCCAGGCTCCCCCCCCCCCCATCCCCAGACCCTCCCAAGCCGTTCTCTTCTCTCTCCCCAGACACCCTCAGGGCCTCACACTTACTTCTCACTCATTTCTCTACTTACAACCTGGCTCTCTATTCTACCATTCAACGGAAACTGCCCCCATCAAGGTTTCAGTCTTCAGTCCACGTTCTTGGCCTCTCTGACGCTGCTGGTCACTCCCTCACCCTGCAGCTCTTTCTCAGGTCTCTCTCACCATACACCCTACCACGTGTGGGTGAGTACTAGATCCACTCTTTCCTGGACCTTCTCTTCTTTTTCTGCTCCCTTGGTGCCCCCATTAGCTCTCCCAAGTTCAACGATCAGCTCCAAGCAGATGACTGCAAAATGTACATTTCAAGAATGCTTGCTGAATTACCCTGATATTAATATCTCTGAACCCAAGTATGGGCCTTTACATTCGACCCTACTAAATCTCATCTCATCAGGTTAGTTCCAACATTATGAGCCTGCCAAGATTGTTTTAACCCAAATTCTTTCAGTGTTACTGCTCATCCCTCCCGATTTTGTATCGTCTCCAAATCTGACCTCTGCCTTCTATCCAAGAGACTGGCACAAATGTCAAGCAGCCCAGGGCTAAGCCCAAGAGCCCTGGGGGGACCTCCTGCTGAGCTGACAGCAAACCGCCAATGACTACACCTTGGTACAGTCATTTAATCAGCTCTGTATCCACCTAACTCTAATACCTTCTAGGCCACATCTTTTTTTCTCTTTAAGAAGGGGGAGAGACTTATTCAATGTTTTGCTAAAGTTTAGGTAAACCATGTCAGCAGGATTTCTCTTAACTCCTGAGTCAGGAACTCAGTCAGAGGAGAAATGATGGCCTCACATGACTCTTGGAGGTGTCACACTGGCTCTCTGAGGTGGCTGTTTCCTTTCCTAAATGCCTCGTAACTGTCCCTTTAATGTTATGTTCTAGAATTTGGCAGGAACTGAAGTAGGACTCAGCCTACAATCTTCGAGCTCCATTTTCTTTCTGTTTTAAAACTAGCATTTATTAAGTGCCTACTACATAAGCCAGGCCCTATGCTAAACATTTTACTAATATTATATTATTATTTGTTTCTCACAATATTCCTTTAGTTGGGAGCATTTATTATTGTTTTATTTATTAATTTATTTTAAAATGAAGGGAACAGGCTCAGAAAGCTTCAGCAATCACCCAGGTCACATAGCCAGGAAGGGTGTGAGGGTCCTGTTGACTCCAGCCTGGGGCTCTATGCTGGGGGCTCCCCCCTTCCTTCTGTGACCTCTCCCAGCCTCACTCACTCTTGGGCTCCCTAGTCACACCTGCCAGCATGCAGTGAGGGGGCGGCCCTTTGAGGATCTTCTTTACCTTGGGAATCTATCAGCCATAATTCTGTTGTTATCTCTGGTTCAAAAGTTGTTCTCCTTGGTGGGGCAGACAAATGCCCAACAAGAAACAAGCAGCTCTTGCTTGTCTCTGTCACTTAATTATACTAGACGGGGGGGGGGGGGGGAACCTGAGGCCTTGAGGCCACATGTGGCCCTCTAGGTCTTCAAGTTCAGCCCTTTAACTGAATCCAAACTTCACAGAACAAATACCTTCATAAAAGGGAATCCAGACACTGTGCAGAGGTCAGTTTCACCTCGCCTTCGAACCTCCCTCCCCTTGCTACACACTGGTCCTGGAATGGGGAGCCTGGAGGTGTCTGGCTGCCCCTTCCCGACTCTCCTTTCACCATTTCTCAGCAACCTCTCAATTAAACATATCTACCCAACAGGATCATGATGGCTGCTGTGTCATGACGCCCAGGACACTCCTCCTGATTGGATATGCTAGGGACTCCAACACGCATGTGGACGCTGACTGCCTACGACCTCCATGCCTCCGGCCACACCCAGGGCCATCACATTCTGCATCTAGCCCTTCTCTTCATCACCAGAGACTCTGGCCTTCCCCCATCTGATCATAACCTCCTATTCTCTGCTCATGGTAACCCCCAAACCTCAGACGCTTCGAACTTTCCTCTGCTAGCTCTGCTCCGACTTCATTTTCCTCTTTCCAATCTGGACCAATTGGCTACTGCCCCGTGGCTCCGTCCTCTTCAACCCTGCCCCGCTCCTGGGGCTATTCGTCCCTGGCCAGAGCTCAGCTGGACTCCTGCCACCACCTGCCTGCTTCCTCCTGCCCAGGTGCCCCGCCCACGGCCAGGCAATCCACACTCTCATTCCTCCCTCACTGATCCAGAGCCCTCACAAACCACCCCAAGCCATGCTCTGAACGTTCACTTGTGGCCTGCAATCTGGCCCCTCACCTCATCACTCAGCACACACTGCTCCTGGCTGCCTCAACACAGGGGACCTTCTCTTCTCCAGCTCCCCGTGCCCCGTCCTCCCCTCCCTCATCCCCTTGTTCCTGACACTTGTGTGATGACCTCTCCTGTTGCCACTGGCTACGCTCTCACCTCCAGGCAGGTGTCACCGGCCTGTCTCTGGCCCCAGCCTCTTCCCAGCTCCGGTTTCACATCACCAGCGGCCTAGTTGACATTTCTAATCTCATGTCTTAGAAATAGATCAAACCCAACAAATCCAAAGCCTGACTAGGAGTTTCCTCTCAAACTCATCCATCGACAGAACATCCCCATTTCTGCCAGGGAGGGGTCCCTGAACAGTCCCAGCTCCCAGGCCTGTCACCTTGGCCCCACACACCTGACCTGTGTCCTGCACTGCCAAATCTTGTTCTTCCCCATACACTCTGCTCACACAGGTAAAGCAGTCACTGCAGGCCTCATCCCCTATCTGCACTACCATCCGTCCTCCACATCACTGTCAGTGACCCTCTCTGAGCATGGATCTGGTTGGGCAGCTCTGTCTCTGCAGGCTTGGGCTCCTCACCCACGCCTGTGCCTGTCCTGGCAGCCCCTCAGGCCTGGAGTGCTCGCCCTCATTCCCTTCTGAGATGCAGCTTGAGCACCCTCCTCTACAGGAGTCTTCCTGCGTCTCACTCACTAATACCTGAGGCTTTGCTTTTGTTCTGAAGACTTGTGACTGAAGGGAGCAGGGCTGGACCACCATCTGTCCTATGGCCTGGCCAGGACTTGGCAGCAGCGGGCTCTGCCCCCCCCCCCCAGGGCCCAGCAGGGGGCTGAGTGGGCCGGTCTGCACAGAGTGTGAATAAGCAAGTGAACAGTCTCCTTACACTTATAGAACTGCTGAGCTGCTTCACCTTCTGCTCCAGCTGCTCCCGCTCCTGCTTTAAGTCTGAGCTCCATTTCAGCAGCTTCTGTTTCTCTTCTTCTTTTGCTGTAACAGAAAGGGGACTGCACTTACAGGGCCTCTGCCAGAAGCGCGCACACTCAATGGCCACAGCCTTTGGACACAGCTCTTCTCCTCACTTTAGAGATGAGGAAGCTGAGTCTTAGGAAAGTAGGAGAGCTGCTTAAGAGCGCAAGGCTCACGGGGGTCTGAGCCAGGACTGGAGCCCCAGGGCCCGTGCCTCTGCACTCCCCAGGGGGTCCTTTCTGTGGCTGCAGCCGGCCTAGGCACAGACAGGACTGTGCAGGAAGTCCCTGGGCAGTCACGCTGGCACCACAGCTCAGCTGAGCTCTGCCTTCTTACCTATTCAACTGGTCACTTTAAAAGGGAAGTTCCCCCTTCTCCTAACTCGGCCATCGCTGCTGATGGCAGCTGGCTTTCCTGCTTACCCAGCCTCATGGGCCCAGAGTTTTCTCTGATGACATCCACTGCCAGAGCTTGACCGGTTTACCTTCAGAATCTCTTTCAGATCTAGCCCTCCTTCTTAATTTGCACTTAAATCGCCCTAAATGTCAGCCCTCCTCTATCGCCTAGAACATTGGTTCTTAAAGTGATCTGAGGACCCCAAGGGTTCCCTAACATCCTTGAAGTGGCTCCATAAGGTCAAAATTATTTGGTAAATTTTAAGAGTATAAAGGATCTGTCTTGAGACCACCAAGTTGGAGAACGGATGACCTAGTGGAGAGAAAAAATCTCCTCAGCTGTGCTTTCTCCTTCCAGGCTCTCTGCTCTCCAAGCTGTTCTTCACACAGTGAGCCTCCTGAGTACTGTTCTAATCGCATCTCTGCTCAAGAACCGCAGTGGCTCCCTGCTACCTACCCTGTCATAGAGACGCCTAAGCCTGGAATTCCATGTCTTTCACAGACAGACTCCAAGCGGCCTTTCCGGTTGTTTTTTTACACACAGAGCTTTCTGGTCAAGGTGGAGCAGCTTCTATGCTGCTGTTTCTGCTCGTGCCATCACGCGTGCCCTGAATGCCCATCTCTCCCCGAGATCCAGCACCAGAGCCAGCTCTTCCAAGAGCTTTGCCCTGATCTCCCCGGCTCAGATTCTCACCTCTGCATACTGCCTTGATGTATCTCTTATTTTGGTGACCTGTGTACTGGTTTCCTCTTTTTCCTAATGAGGCTGTAAGCTCCTTAAGAGTGGGGACTGTGTTTCCTATCCCAGCCCATAATGTTATGCCTTGTGTCTAGGAAGCACTTAATCGATGTTTACTTTGTTGAATTTAATTGATGGTACTGAGTTTTCGGAAATTGGCTCCAGGTTAATAGGTTATCATCTCTTTCAATTAAAAGCTTTTAATTTTAAAGATTCAATTTACTTTTAAAAGCCAATATGGCTTCCTACCAGGGACGATGCAATGAGGCCAGGGAGCCAGGCTTCTTTACCTGCTTTGTAGGCAATATAGGAATGGACAATTGCTAAAGTCCCAGGCCAGGGAATCGCTTCTTCCTTTTTCAGCATCTGAAAGAAAACACCAAGGACATACCAAAAATCAGAATTTCACTTTGAGAACGGGATGCGCATACAGAAAAATCTACCAGGCTGTGGGCAGACACAGCCTTGCAGAGACAGAGATCTCCTGATATAAAGACTGATGGAGGAAGGCTCTTGGTTCTGGTCTTGTCCAGACCTTCCTTACAAGCATCATTTTGTGATGAGCTAGGCAAACTAGGCTTTTCCTCGGGAAAGCCCTGAGCTGCTCCTGGGGATGGGGGCTTGGGAAAGGTGACAGGAAGGGAGAAGACTGGCCGCTGCCCATGGGCTCAGACAGACAAAAAGCAGGAGCCCTTCTGAGCCCAACAATGTGACTTCCTCCCCACCTTCTCTTGCCCCTGAGATCCCATCACTGACACTCAAAAATTGGTGTGATGATGGTAATCAAAGCAGGCTTAACCATGGCCTCACCTAGGCTTTCTCTCTCAATTCTCAGCCCTTTTTTCCCCTTTATATAAAAATAACACAATAGAACTCAATAACCCAGAGCTTGATCAAATGAAAAATATAAATTACCCAGGAAAAACTCCTTATTTGATAAAAACTGCTGGGAAAATTGGAAAGCAGTGTGGCAGAAATTAGGCTTAGATCAACACCTTATACCACATTCCACAATACATTATAAATGGATATGTGAACTTTTTTTTTTGGAGGGCAACTGGGGCTAAGTGACTTGCCCAAGGTCATATGGCTAGTTTTTGTGTTACCTGTCTAAAGCCAAATTTGAACTCAGGTCCTCCTGACTCCTGGGCCAGTGCTCTAATTCACTGCGCCGCCTAGCCACCCCCTGGATATGTGATCTTAATATTACAGATAATGCTATAAAAAATTTGAAGAAAAACAGATCACATGCCTCTCACTGGTAAGGGCCCGCAATATTCATAATCAAACATAGGATAGATGCAATTATAAAAGATAAAAGATACAACTTTGATTACTTGAAACTGAAAATCTTCTTCAAAGAAAACTAAAGCACCTAGGATATGATAGGAAGCGGTCAAATGGGAAAATATCTTTTCATCAAAATTCTCTGATAAGGTTTTGGCATCCAAAATATATAAATGATTAATCTCTCTCTCTATATATCTATATCTACATATCTATATATCTGTATATATATGTAAGCCTACAAACTATTCCCCAACAGATAAGTGTTCAAAGGATATGAACAGTTCTCAAAAGAAAAATGGCAAAGTATTAAGAATGCTCCAAATTACTAATAATAAGATAAATGCAAATCAAAACAACCCTGAAATTTCTTTTCACATCCCACAAATCAGCAAAACAGGCAACAATCCCTGCTGGAGAGGCTGTGGCATGGCAGGCACACTCTTGCATTGTCGGTGCAGCTGTGAAACGCACTTTGGAATTATGTAAATGAAGTGACTCAGATGCTTATGCCCTTTGAACCAGAGCCTCCATTACTGTGCCCATGCCAAGGAAGCCACAGTTACAGAGAAACCCCAGCATATTTACAGCAGCATTTCTGTGACAAGAGCGCTCAGAAGTGGGAACAAAGTAGATCCCGTCAGTTGGAGGGTGGCTACACAAAGTGTGGCATGTGCATGGAACAACATTATTGATGAACGGGACAAGCACCGGGAAGTGTGGAAAGGCGCCCAAGGACTGATGAGGAGGGAAGTCAGCAGAGCCAAAAACCAACACGCCGGGTAACTGCAGCAGCGCACATGGAAAGAACAATGACACACCAAAAGAAACAGAAGCAGATGTGACAAAAAGCGGGACTTGATCAAAGAGCGACAAGGGGCACCCCCAAGCTCATCTTCATGGAATTGGGAGGTCCACAGGCACTGCACACTGCACATATTTGGGGACTTTTTTCAATATATTCATTAGTTGGACTGATTTTTTTTCCTCTCCAAAAATATTTGTTATATAGGATGGCACTCTGGGAGGGGAAGGGATGCTTGGGATCACTATGGTGATATAAGAAACAAGATTATCAATAAAAATTCCAAAAAAATTTAAAAAAGCCAAAAATATAAAATATCTCCTTTCCAGGGCCCATCTGAACAAAAGCATTGACACATCAGTCTTGTGCTAAAAGTAAACTATTTGGACAATGAATGAATATTTACTCAAAGAGAAATGAGGAAGAGATGGGATGAGAGACTGGGGTCTTCCACTCTCTGCTACCATCTTGGTAAGGTTTGGGAGCATCCTGTAGGCTTACTAAGATGGCACCAGGTTAAAAGAGGAAACATCAGCTTTTCTCCAGCTGGGGATTCTGAGAGCTGAGACCAAGTGCTCCTGGGTCTTTAGGGCTTCTGGGGTGATAAGAATTCATTCAGGCTGCGGGGCTTCGGCTGTGAAAATCTGAGATAGAGCTTCTCAGCCCGTTCCTGATGCTGATGCCAGAGGAGGCAAGGGATGGACTTGTTGCCTCTTTTCCTAAACAATCAGCTGGGCATGTCTTTGGGGAGATTTTATTCCTGGGAGGAGCTGAACAAACACAGAAGATCCAGGCACTGGGTTAGGGCTGTTCTTGGGGCATTAGAAAGAATAGGACAGGGTACTGTGCGTGCTGATAGTTTAAAGGGACAAAGGCAGTGACAGGTCAGCATGTGCCTTTTCCATTAAGGCTTGGAAGCTTGTATAAATCTCTATCTCCAATTGGACACTCAGCAACCATCTCATGAAGAGGCTGGGAAAACTGGGAGGGAAGAATGGACATAAATGCATATTTTGTGAAGAGGGGGAGGGAGGGGAGAGCAATAGCTCAGCACACAGGGGAGAACCAGTAAGCATTCTGGTGTGTGTGTGTGTGTGTGTGTGTGTGTGTGTGTGTGTGTGCACATGCATCACAAACATCCTTATTCCAAGGTGGGGGGCAAGTATGTTTCGTCCACATGGCCAGGCTGGCCACGCAGGGGTCAGGCCGTCTTCACTTCCCTGTCCCTCACACAGTACCTGGTCTTGACATTTGGGACAGATCCACATGCCCTTGGGAATAGTTTTCAGAGGAGGGTCCAGACAGTCCAGGTGATACACACGGGAACATGTGTCACACATTAACAACTGCCCACTTTTTCTGCAAACGCTGCAAAAATCCTCATGGATATCACCCTAAGAAATTGAGAGGAGGGGGTGAGAGAGAGGACAGAAAAATAAATTTTGACTTTTGATATTCACGCCCTAGATGAATATTTTTAGCACAACCAATTGCTATGGGCAAAGGAATCTTTCATCACCTTTCACCAAGGTCCAAGAGAGGGAGCAGGGAGCTGGGGGCAACACAGCTCCTTCCTATCTCCCTCCCCCAGTCCTACCTTGGCTTTAGTAGACAGGCCACCTGGGTACCCTGCTGAGAGCTTTGCTGTTCCTCAAGGGGCTAAAATGTTTTCAAATTTTAAAGTCAGGGTTTAAAGAAATCATCTACACCCAAGCAATCTCAGGTTACATTTAAAAAGGTGACGCCCTCAAAACATTTTTGAGGATTTTGTGAGGGGGAAAACAACCCTGAATCTCATGCCCTAAAGTTACTTTTGGTGACTTGGGGTGGGGAGGTCAGGTCACAGGCCAAATTCCTTCACCTTTCTGGGCCAACTTATCCTTCCCATCATTGTAGAGATGAGGAAACAGACCCAGAGAGGGACAGTGACCCACCAAAGCCACCAGGCAGCAGTCACTCAGCCAGTCAACAGACATGTATGAAGCCCCTAGGCTAGCTAGGCCAGGCTCTGTTCACCAGAAGGGGATAGGAGCCCAGGCCTAGCTCTAAGATGGTGCTCCCTCCTCTGAGCCAGTGGTCACGGGCAGCTTAATGCTGACCCACTCAACAGGTCTGGCACACTACAACTCTGGCCCTCTCTGAATAGGACTGTGATGACAGCCGGCCAAGGACAAAGTGGGCTGCCACTTGAGGCCAGAGTGTGACTGAGAGGAAGCCCTGGGGCCCCTGGCTTGCTGTCAGCGTCTAGGCTGCCTGATCTATAGGCCTCATCTAGAGACTCCATACAAGGGACGAAATATTGGGTAAGAGACGAGCCACACTCGGCTCATGGTCAGAGGGAAATCCTGAAACTGCTGTGACAGCCTCAGGATGCTTGTGGGACCCCTAAACAAGAAGGGGAGGAAATCCCTGCTTCTGGAGGTCTCTGATTTCCTCCTCAAGGAAAGGCAAGTCTTCTATTCTCTCATCAGGTAGTCTAGTTACCATTAAGTAGGGAGTGAACATCGTTACAACAGTACAAGTGGGAAGATTTTAACCTATTAACAGGAAAACATCACCTCCGGGCAGCAAACCAGGTACTCGGCCCATTGGCAAAAACGGCCAAACTTAGGGTGCCAGGCTACTCTCTCTCCTAAGGCTCCACTCTTGGCCTGACCACTGCCTGAAGTGGGGCTGCCCTCTCCTCCTCTGGAGGGTCGATCCTATATGCCTCACAGCCCCCAGCTGTGCATGGGCGGCAACAGCTCTGCTAAGCTCGTGGACATATGAGGCTTCATGGTTTGGCTCATCTTTGTCAAGGAAGTGGAGGCTCGAGTTTTCAGTTAAGAAATCAGAGAATTTGTGAGGCTCAACTGGGCCCTGCTGATTTGTGGGGTGGAGAATAGGAGGCCCCTTAGGCCTCCTCCTCACACAAGGAAATGCTAACCTGCCTGGGGGGCCCACGGAAAGGAGCACACAACTTTGGCCACTTTGTCCCCTATCAAGTTATTTCTCAGCACAAGGACAGGGCTGGGGAGTCCCAAGAAAATGCTGTATGGAATAAAATGCTTCTGGTCTGGGGGTCCATTGATAATGACTACTCTGAATCAAAAGGCAAGTTGATAGAGGGCTAAGCTATGACACCAGCAGGGAGCCCTGTCCCAATCATCTGCAACCTTGTCACACACATGGACACGTCCCCTCACTCTGCCCAAGGTCCCTCTCTTCTAAAAGCCGGGGCTGGTGGTGGCCCAGGAGTGACCAGCTGGGGCCCACAGGCCAAGCTTCCTCTAGGAACGCTTTTCTTCACTCTCATTGTTTAATGAAAGGTGCTGGGGTTCGTGTTCCCCAGTAGCAGGTATGCACAGCTCCATCTGGTGATCACTGCTACTACTGGGGCTAGCGTAAGGTCTTCTGCCTTACAATTTATCTCTTTAAAAAATCCATTCCATTGGATGTAACCTAAAGGGGTCTCTGAGCAGCAGGTCTAGTGATTTCCACCTCCAGTCCGTGAAATCAGACAAAAGCTTTAGGTTGGCAGTTTGATCCTGGCAGGTCCCGTGGGTTCAGTCTTTCTAAAAACCCAAAAGGTTTGTGGGCAGGAATGCAGTGGTGGTTTCTCAACAGGGATCTGCCTATTGGGGTTGGGGGCTCCCCCCAAGAGGTCTGGGAGCTCATGAGTGCCTTTGGCAATGGGATCATCTATGCTGGGCCAGGGTCTGACTAGGTGCTCATCCAAAGGACAGAAGGAATCCAAGCCCCAGTCGGGCCGATTTGTGACTGTAGGCTTGGGACTCACTGTGGTCTGTGCCCTCCAAGGAGAAGGAGGCAGAGCTTGACCATGGCACTTAGTACTTACTCCTCATTCCTTGACTCTTGAGGATTCTGCCTGGACTGCTCTCAGCAGACTCAGGGCTCTCTGAGGAGAGCCAACTCCAGAGGGCATTTTGCCCAAGGACACAAACTTTGCGATTTAGATGAGAAGTGGGCTTCTCTCTTGCTACTGGTCTAAGTGGTGATCCACTATTAGGGCCTCATTTTACACTCTGGTGGATGTGAAGTGGGTGATCTGTTGCAAGGCCTCCCTAGTCACCTGTGTTGGACTCACTCCATTCACCCTGAAGGCAAGACCCTGTAGCTGCCTTTAGCCACATGAAACTGGGCACAAGAAATTCTGGAGAACTAAAGTCCGATGTTGGAAGATTGTTTCCAAAATTAAAGTGTGGATGAGTACTGAAAAACTAATGCTGCTCACGTACATGACCCCAGTCTGCTTATTTAGTGGGTGTTCGGTCACCCCACATCTGGGTCTGGGCATCCTGGCTTCCTCTTTTTTTTTTTGTTTGGAGGGCAAGTGGGGTTAAGTAACCTGCCCAAGGTTACACGGCTAGTTTTTTTATGTGTGTGTGGGTGTTAAGTGAACTCGGGTCCTCCTGACTCCGGGGCCGGCGCTTTACTCACTGTGCCACCTAGCTACCCCCTGGCTTCCTCTTAAGCTGTTTACTAACATGGCCAGCCTCGTGGCTATGGGATGAACTTGAGTGACCAAATATTACCCCAAGGGGTTGCATCAAGCCAAGTGTGCTGAGTAAGGAGGCAGCTCCTGAGAGCAGCTACCCCCAATTTTAAGCTCTCAGAGAGAAAATATTGTCCAGATTACTTACGTCTGTGGAGGTGGGGCTGGGCAGGGACACAGGCTGAACAGGTGCAGGGAAAGTGAATGTGGTCTCTGTCTTTTCATTTTCAGGGGAGTCAGGATGACTGGATGGGGGGGATGCTGGGGTCAGGGCTCCAAAGCCCAGCACCGCATTGTATTTTGGAGGACGACCTACATGCCGAGAGAAGGGAACAAAAGGGGAGGAGGGAAGGGGAGAGAGGGGAAGATGATCTTACATACCTTTGGCCAGTGATCCTCATTGGCTAGCATGGAAAAGGAAGTGAGGGAGCAGACAGGAGGTTAGTACAACAGTCACAAAGAGAGGAAGAGAAGCTGAGATTTCAATGTCATTAGAAACATCGAAGTGACTCTCACAGCAGTGCAGCTGAGATGCACAGAGCCTCAGAGAGGAAGGGGAGGTCCTAAGCCGAGCTACCGAAACACTGCTTGGGCAGCGTAGAGCAAGGCCCTGGACTCCTATGGCCTTTCATTTCAGGGGAGGAGGTGGATGCCACAATCCCAATGGGGAGCACAAAGCTGAGGATCCAGGGAGAGGATGTCTGTTCTCCCTTATTTCTAATCCAACCTCTGTGGATCTGGTTGACTTGGGGATCTGTGCACACCCTTAATCCTAGGGCTCACTGCCCAGGACCCTCTTCCTTCTCCTCTCTTTGGCCCACAGCATGCTCGTTCTGCATGTAAGCAGGCGGCAGAAGCAGCTTGAAGCGACATTCCAATGAATCCCCCTTTTCACTTATTAGCAGATCCAGGGAAAACTCTGTTGTAAGAGTAGACCAACTAATGGCTAAAAAGATGTCTTGGGCTTATCAATGAATTTTCCTCCTCTCTCCCACTTCAGTGGGAGACTGAGAAGTTTTACATTTACCGGTCTTCTCCATAAACTATAGGGATCAGTGGGAGCCAGGAGTCTGAAAAGGGGGTTTCTTCCCAAGTCCCCGGAGGGGCCCCTGCTCAGCAAGGTCACTGACTGAGGGGTCTGATTGGAACAGCAGCCTGTGGAAAGAGGCTGCCTGCCACAAGCTGGCTCCAGGTCTGACAGCTCCACTTGTACCATGACACATATGGGACAGATCCCTTGGCCTCAGTGCCTCTAAGCTGTCAGTGATAAGAAGTACAGAGTCAGCACACATAAAGGAAAAGGAAAAAGGAGGACCAGAGGCTGGACAAAAGTGCCCGTCACCAGGGCAACAGGGTTTGAAGGCTGAACTTTCTGTTACAAAGACCGTGACCTGTTGGAGCTAACCTGGCCATGGGGCTTGGGCTAAAAGAGGCAGGCCCACTGTTCAGCTTGCCCTTAGTGGGTTGATTTTTAAACCTAAGTATACAGCATTAAGTTTATCCCTATTCCTTCCCACTTAACTCAATCCTGTCCATCCTTATGGCCAAGAGAGAGTTTTTGATCCCCAGCCCAATATCTAACACGTTTGTTAGCATGTCTAACTTCGTGTCATTTGCAAATCTGATGTCACTGACAAAAAGCCCAGCCCAAGGCCAATCCAGCCCTGATCCTTGGGGCCCTCTTGGAGACCTTCTCCCAAGCTGAAATGATGTCATTAATTCTTTGGGTCTAACTATTCAGTCAGTCTAGAAACTGCCCAACTGTACCACCATCAAGCCCACTCTTTCCTCTTGCTCTCAAAGCCAGTCAGAAAGCCTTTATCAGACGCTTTGCTAAGCCCTGGGTCACACCTCATCTATAGCATTCTCTGATCCTGGTAGATTAACAGAAGGAAGGAAAATGCACCTGTGGCTTCAGCCGTACAGGAGACTCCCAGGTAAGCAAACTCTATCTACACATGTAACTTGATAGTCTCAGAGAGTTGCCATAAGGACTGAGAGATCAGGTGAATTGCCCAGGGGTCACAAGCCAGTATGGTCAGAAGAAGGACTTGAATCCTGGTCTTTCAGACCAGTTTAATAAATCTGTCATACAAGGAAAAAAAAGACTTGTTCTTGATCAAGTTGTGATGGCTCTAGGGGTCATCAGCCCTCTCTCCCTTTAATATTATGTTCTAGAATTTTGCCAAGAACAAAGCCAAATTCACTCACTGTTCTCTTCTTTTTTTCCTGAAAAACAACTTCTGCCTTTTTCAGGGCCTACAGTACCTCCCTGGTTCTCCATGACGTTTCAGAGACCCCTGAGCCAGACTTAGCAATTCTATGGACCAGGTTTTGAATGCCTTGCGAGGTCTGTGCCCTGGTGACATGGACATGTCCGTGGCTCCCAGTGGTGTCCTGAACTCTTCTCATTCCCCCATTTTTCCTTCCTATCAGTTAAGTTTTTCCCTCTCTTCTTCCCAGACCCAGGATCATTGTCCTTGGTCGGGAGAACAGCTCTGCCTTCCTTCAGTCATCTGTGAGCTCCTTTTCCTCCCTGTCCTCAGTTCATTCTGACCCTCTTCTTCCTGGACCTTGCCACATTTCAGTTTTTATCCTCCATTACCTATCCCTGCTTCCACTGCCTGCACGTGTCTTTAAAAAATTCTGTTTCCCGATGAGTTCCCTGTATAGATACATTGGTTTCTCTAGCCAGCTCTCCCATTTCTTCTTCCTGGGAGCCTCAGATGTGAGCTGACTTCCCCTGCAGAATTCCAGTCCACGGGATGTTCTTGGCCCAGTCTAGGGCTGATTACTGAGCTCCCTCCCCTCCCTCACAGACTCTAAGGTGGAGGGGTCCCTTCCCTCCCCCATAACCATTCTTTCCCACTCTAGCCACAAGCTCCTTTCTGTCACTCTTCCATTCCTCATCTTCTAGCCCTCAAAGGGGCTTAGTTTAGATATTGGGAAGAATTTCCTGATGTTTAGTATTTGTTCATATTAGAATCTGTTACCACTTCTGGGAGGGTGGGTCCTATCCTTTTTTTCTAGATCTTTGAGAACAGAAGAGTCATTTCCGCATGTGTGGGACCCTGATCCAAGGCACAGTAACATGCTAGATGACCTCTCCAGGCCCCCGGACACTGAGTCCAAGTCCTGACAGCATCAGTACGCTTGCCCACCCTGCTGGCCTCCTTGTACTAGGATTCAGGGATACTCTGTCACATGGAGAAGCGACCCTGGGATGTCACACAGATATCTAAGAGCCACTGGGCACCCTTTTAAAAGTACCGATCCCACATTAGGCCCTTCAGACCAGTGCAGAGAACCCATTTTGCTCTCTTCAGGAGAGTTCTGCCTCTGAAAGCAGCATGGAACATTAAGAGTGAGATCTGAATTGCACGACTTGGGATTGCTGGGGTTTCCTGGTTTCCGGAGAGTACTTTATTGCACACATGGGGGATTCCCTATGACTTACTTGCCCTTCCTAGAAAGTCTGAAGCACAAGAAAGACAGCAGAAAGACCCCCCCCCCCCCCGAGGCCCTGCAACAGCAAGCTCTGCTCTGCCAGCTGATACCAAGATGGCACCCAGTGCACGTGCTCTTAATGAAGGGCCTGGCATGATTGGGGCAGAAAAGCCACCCCTGTATCTTCTGGCTAAACACCCACAGCCTTCATAAGAAATCTCCTAATCTTCCTATTCCCATTCTCAATTAATAAAGGACGACTTTCAGGCAGGGGGGATGCAGGGCACAGACAGACAGTGAGCATCAGCGATGGAGCGTACTGGAAGACACTCACCTCTCTTCCGGGTCCCAGGATGCATTGTGCTGTTCAGGTATGTGACTGCACTCTTCTTCCGCTTTGGGAACAAAAAAGAGAACGTCGCTGAGTTGCCAGATTATTGTTAAACACACACAGTGTGAGCAAGCTGAGATATGGGACTTGGTGACTGGCCCCAAGCCACCTTTTCAGACCTTGTCACCTTACCATCTCAGCACTAACGGGTCTTAATGCTGAGAGACCTGGCTCTCAGATCCCCACCCCACCCCACAGTCCTTGAGAGGCTGCTATGTTTGTGCTCAAAGCCTGCCTAGCAGTACACAGGCCCCACAATGACTCAGTTCTATCCTGGGATCATGCATGTTCACACTCAGGGACAAGCAAAAGATGAGGCTCAGTGCCCCAGGCCAGGGGGATGTGAGGGCACGGTTTCTGTGAGGTGGGGCTTCAGCAAGGACTGGCCCCAGACAGCAGTGGTGAGGACCAGGCCCAGACAGCAGCAGCAAGGACCCGGCCCAGACAG
>NW_027185804.1:36246101-36290931 GCF_028583685.1 Petaurus breviceps papuanus
CAGACAGCAGCAGCGAGGACCAGGCCCAGACAGCAGCAGCGAGGACCCGGCACCAAACTCTGGCTGAAAGTACCTCAGGCTCAAACACGGCTCCGCTGTACACGGGATTGGCTGTTGTCCTTCTTTTCCTCTCTTGCCTCTTGCTCTGGATCTCTGGGGAGAAGGAGAGGGTCAGCCCAGAAAAGGACACTTCTGGGGAGCACCCTGTTTCCCTGGCAGGCTGGGCTCCTGCAGGTGAGCACTTACAGAGGGCCTATGAAGTTCTCTAAGCTGGCAGCTCAAAGGCCCTGTGCCTGCAGCAAAAGGGGCTCAACCACTCCCACCAGGAGAAGCACACATGCATCAGAGGAGGGGCACGTTCAGAAAATTAAAGCCAGGCCTCCCAGTCGAGAATGGAAAGGAACTCCTCCCCCGACAGAAATGACCAAAGGAAACAGGCTTTGTGCCAAGATCATGTTCTGTTTCAGGATTCATTCCTTCATGCAGTAGCAATGATTAAATGCCCGTTATGCTTAGGGCATGGGACTGGGTTCGAGAAAAGCTTCAGAAACAAAGGTTCAGGCACCCACCTGGGCAACACTGTCCCTTTCCTTACCTTCTAGGTGGTCGTGCGTCACCAGCCCTAGAGACACCATGAAGGCAAGTTTCTGTACCAAAGGAAAAACAAAGTGTACTTTAGGGTCACCATGACAAACCCAGGCTCCTCACTAACCCACAAGGAAGCCAGCACAAGGGGCTTATGATTGCAAGGGAGGGAGGCCCAGGTGCTCTGGCTCCCAGGTGGGAGCCTCTTTACTCCAACAGCAAGTGATACAGGCCCTGAGGTCTCAGGCTCGCCTTTCCCAGTGAATGTGAAAGCCACTGTCAAAAGGAGCCTCTCAAAATGAAGAGGATGCACTGGGCATCTAGGAATCCTATCCAAGGGCTCCCAACTCTCAGATGCCGTGCTGGATATTCCTCAGGGAACACAATTACTGAACTTCAGAGAGAGAACACCACAAGGCAAGGGCCTTTCTCTCTGGGAATAAGTGCACGACTGTGTCCAGCAGGAGGGGAAGAGGGCCATGAAATGCCCGGAGTGCAGGCTTGCGCCTCACAGGTGAGGGCAAGGAGGGCCCTGTTCTGTGTCTCTGGAAAGGCACGGTCTTTATTTCTTGCCAAATACCTGTGGATTCTCTTCTCGTTTTGGCTTAGGTGCAGCAGGTGGGGTGATGGTTCGACTTTCTGCCTGCTTCTCTTCTGTTTCTGTGTGCGATTTAATGGTCTTGGGAGAGGAAAACCAAATGTCAAATTTAGAATCTCTTTTTTCTTAAAAAGAAAAAGAACAAGCCCAGCATTTTTGCTTCCACCCACAGGGACACGAGTACACCCAAACGGGTAGCATGTTAACCAGAGTCATTATTATAGGTTCTACTTTAGCAAAAAATATAAAGCAAATTTTCAGATAAAATGTTATATTGCACAATCAGCAAAAATACACAGAATTGCAGCAGCCTGAATGGTCAAAACGAGCAACAAACATCCATGCATAACTTGCAGGAGTCAGAGGGCATTTCCCCAGTGGCAGGCCAGCAAGGCCGGCTTCACATGTTCAACTGGCCACAGGGTGCTTTGAGATCTATCTGATCCCAAGGTGCAGAAAGACCTCCTACATCCCCAGCTGTTCCCAAACAACACCGCCTCAGTTAGACCTTTCTAATCTGTCCAGATGATGCGTTCTCCTTTCCCCTCCTGCTATAACAAACTGGCCTGGTCCTGGGGCAAGCTGAAGTAAACTCTCCTCCAGGGTCAACCAAGTGGCCATCCCCTGTGAGGTGTGAGAAACCAGGAGAGGTGCTCAGACAGGTGGGGCATAAACTGAGGGAGGGGCAAGTAACAGGAAGAATGCAGGCACCCTCCAGGGAAAGACTGGGGCCAGGGGAGAAGGCAAATTCCTCAGCCAAGCAACAAGAGGAGCTGGAGACAATGCCAAAGGGACAACGGCTTCCTTGCAGAACTCTATCAAGAAGAAGCTGGTGGGGTGGCAAAGTGGCACAGTGAACAGAGCACCCACCCTGGAGTCAGGAGGACCTGAGTTCAACTCTGGACTCGGCTTAACCTTAACACTTACTAGCCATGTGACCCTGGGCAAGTCACTTAACCCCAAACGCCCTGCCCTCTCCCCTCCAAAAAGAAAAAAAAAAAAGAAAGAAAAAAAAAGAAGCTGACACTCTAACAAAAGAATGGAGATGGGCTGGAAGGAGTTCAGAGAAAGCCAACCAAACCCAACAGCAGCCCCACGGGAATGACTTAGGAGAAAGATCCTAAGTGCCGGGCTCCCAGAGGACCCAGGTGCACCAACTACTACAAACGCCCAGAAGGAGTAAAGGGCATCTGACAGGACTCAAGCAGGAGAGGCTTGGCCAAAGAGAACTGCATGGAAGTCCTGGGAGAGGCTCCTCCTCCTCTAAGAGAGGGAGCTGCAGCAGCTCTGCTGCCTGGGTATTGAAACACAACTGCAGAAGGGCAGGCCAGCCCGGGGCAGGTAGGAGCTCATTCACACAACAGCGACTATGCCAAAGCCAAGAAGGCTTCCTCCTGCCCAGGAGAGCAGCCAGCGCCCAAGAGAATGCCTTTCTTTTTGACCAAAGAAGGTTTTACTCATGAAATTGATGGACTCCCTAAACACCAAAAGGGTGTGTGAAAATGTGGAAACGAGACTGTGAACATAAATGTAACTTATGACTTTTTTCTGCTTCAAGAATTTCCATTCCTCTGTTCTGAATAAGGACAACAATCACTTAAATAAGCAGACCGTTGTATCAACACCGACATAATGTATTAATTGATTTCTTCCTAATGGGAAGCAGCAGGACTTCGATTCTGGAAAGGCCTCCAGTTGGCTGGGGGGCCTGACATGTGAAAACCAGTTTAGCTAAATTCAGGATGGCTATAGGATAAGGACTTTTTTCAACAACATTGATTCTCCATTTTTTCTTTTTTTTTTCTTTTTTACATTTTTTTAAATTAATTTGTTTGGTGTTTCCTTTTAGTTTACAGGATTCAATTCCACAATTCCTTGAATTTCACATTTTGTCCCCCTTCCCCCCCATGGTGGCTTATAGTCAAGTATAGGATCTGTGAATACTTTCCATTTTTTTTTTCTTTTCAATATTATTTTTTCTCCTGACCTTAATACCCTCCAAAAAAATACACCTTTCTGGATGTTCATATGGCCCATCTGGGCCCCACCTGTAGTGGTCTCCCAAGCCTGTACTGATCTGATCAGCCTCAGTCAGACACACTATACTTGGCCCCTGACCCAGCGATGTCGTTTTGATCCTCTGTGAGCATGAAGGACACCAAGCAACCACACAAAGCAGAACACAAAAAGGACTGAAAATGAAACTATGAGTCTCCATTTGGTATGACATGCGATAAATCCCATATATTACGCTCAAAACTGTCCTGTTTCTCTGGGCTTCTTTCTGAATATCCTTTTGTTCTTTTCTGTGCAATTAAAAACGTTTCACCGGCCCTCCTTCGGCGCACCACCATTTCTACCTTGCCTCTCTCTTCCTCTACCCTCCCAATTTAAAGAGGAGAAAAAAGCCCTTGGAACAAATGAATGGACGATGAGAGGCCGGTCCCTGTATTGAACAGAATTCCTAAATCTCTTAAAGTGTTGTTGTCTTTACATAATTGGTTCTTCTGCTTCACAGCAAAGAGCTGGCCATGGGCCCCACAAGGCTATGCTGGACAAGTGGAAGTCCTGGCAGGTCCTGCCAAGCCGGCCAAGTTTTAAGTGTGTAGGTATCTTTTTTGTGACAATCAGTTTAGTTAAGGATGGAAAGGTGATTTATAGGGTGATTTATTTAAAATATATAAAATAGAAATTTCTTTGTAGGGTGATTTATATATAGACATATAGGGCAATTTGTTTTTCCAGCCATAGAAACTAGCAGTGAACATTTGCTAAGTCACATAAAGGGGTAAGATTTGCAGTGATGGAGGAAATAGGCACATTTATGAAGTCAGAGATGCCTGACAATGTTTCCCACAGCAGCTAAACACCATGTGGATGCTCGAGAAATGTTCCTTGATCAGCCTCCTTGTAAAGGACCATCTATGAAGGCACAGAGGGGGGCTGTGATCTGCATCGCTGGAGGTATAAAATCACAGACCCTTTAAGTAACAATACATCAAGCAGGGTCAAACCAATTTTACATCTATACCATTAGGAGCAACACTGCTGATAATTCTCTTGGTATAGTCCCAGTTTTAGGGAGGAAGGCCTGAAAACTGGAGTTTACTAAGAGAAAGAGTGGGATTTGGGATGACACAGGGAAACAAGGCTATTTTGCGATTCTTTTTTGGCAGGAGAGGCACAACCTCGGGCCTCTGGAGGTTAGACTGTGTGGCCACTGGGCTATTTTTCCCATAGTTCCGTTGGACCTTTTCACAAAGTAGTTAGTCTATGCCTGATCAATGATGTCATCAGATTCTGGACAATGAATCTGCTCCTTTCTTAATGGGTCACAAGTGCTAGATTAACCCGGGGGACAACATAAAACAGCACCTACAAAGATGAAATGGAGTGAAGGAATCCCTGAGCAGGAAGAGGATGCCAGGCTCTACAGCTGTGGGAAAAGCAACACTGAGCTGGGACATGGGAGACACGGGCTTTAGGTTGGGTTCTATCATCACCTGGCTGTGTAAGCCCCAGGCAGCTGGAGGAAACGACCAGCATGGCTCCCCCTAGCTCTGAGCTCCACACATTCACGCAAGCTGCTCCTGCACACTTTCTTTTCTAGTAAACTTGCCCCCCACAGGTCCCCAAGCCCTTCATACTCTTGTCTTGGTACAGCAGTTTGTTGCCATCAATGGCAGCGGGGGCTTTCTTTGGGTTAGACGTCAGGTATAAGCACAAGCTGGAGCCTGTCCTAAGAAGAGCGGCCATGATGAAGACCACCCTTAAGAAGGTCAAGGGAACTTGAGGATATGTTGCCTGAAGGAGAGAAGATTCAGGGAAACATATAAAGTATCTCAAAGGGCTGCATGGAGGCAAGCCCACAGGGACTCCAGAACACAGCACCGCCTGCTAGAAGGGTGAATGTGGCACTCTTTTCTGGTATTTCATGAGACTGTTCTCTCCTGGTTCTCTTCTCGCCTGTTAGATTGCTGTTTTTCAATCTCCTTTGCTGGATCGCCGCCCAAGTCACCCCTGCCTCTACCCCGTGCCCCCAGGCTATAGGCAGCTTTATGTGAACCAGTAACTTTATTAGTGGTGTTTTAATAAGGTAAATTATCTATATACTCTTGGTGTGCTGTAAATACTATTCCAGTTAGCTTTAGATGATTTGAGTGACTAGCATACAAAGAAAGATCTGTACTTTCCAATCATTTTCCCCAATTAATGGGCATTCTATTATTTGTTCTTCAAAGATTTCCAGTGATGAAAATTAGGGTTCTCTCTTTCTCTCTCCCTATCTCCTAGGCTGTCTTCTCATCCTCCAAGCTATCTGGATTAGCTCCTCTAGGCTGTCTGTCTTTCTATCCAGCCTGAGTCTCTCCCTGAGCTCCAGGTCTGTAACACTACTGTTTCAAAATAAACATCCTCCAGGCTGGGGATGGGGAACCTGTGGCCTCAAGGCCACATGTGGGATTCGTCCTGTGAAGTCTGGATTCAGCCAAAGGGCTGCATTTGAGGACCTAGAGGGCCACATGTGACCTCGAGGCTGCAGGTTTCCCACCCCATCCCAGGCCTTTTGAACCCAGAGTGTCCAAAGCAGAACTTTTTCTCCATCCTCTTGGCTCCCGCCTGCATTCACCTCACATCTCATCGTAGTCAAGTGCTTATCATTTCTACCTTTTAGCCAAGCCCCTAGAACAGGCCCTCAGCACCTCTCACTTAGACAAGACCCTTCTATTCAATCTCCCTACCTACAGTCCCCCCCCCCCCGATCTGCCCTCAACACCACTGCGATGATGCAGGCCACTCCTCCCTCCCCCTGGCTCCCTGTCTCCTCCAGGACAAAAATGCATTCCTGTTGGGCATTTCAAATTCTTCACCGTTGGGTGGGCTCTTCCTCCCTTGCCAGCCTCCTTATATGTTAATAAGATCCAGCTACTTGGATCTTCCCATATTGTTGCCCCTCTACCCTAGGCTCTGCCTTTGTACTGGCTGGAACACCAGGGCCCCCTTTCTTTGGAAGGCCCTTCCCAGGCTAGAGCCTTCTCTTGGGGATTATCTTCCATCTAGTTCTCCCTCTGCCCTGCTCACCGCCCCCCCCCCCCCAGGAGAAAGGGAGCTCTTTGAAGGCAGGGACTGGTGACTGGTAAGCACATGAATAAATGCTTGTTGACTGACTGACTGACTTCCAACAGGAGCCTCTCCTGACCTCTCTCAAGCCCTTCCCTGTTTATAAACTGCATACCTAGTAGGACATAAATTATGTGAGGGCAAAGTACTGTGTGTGGCATGCAGACGCAGAGGTGAAGGTAATTAAGGCTGGCAAAGCCAGAATGAGAATTCAGACATCTACACCAAGAGGCTTGTCAGTGCAGAGCCCCACGGTTAAGACCAAGGAGGAGAGCCAAAGCCTCCTGAACTGGAACAGTGGGGACGCCCATCCCAGATGCCCACGGCCAGTGCCACTTTCTGCCGTTCTTTGGCCAGCTTTCGATAGCCATGATGTGGCATTGGGAAGGAAAGGGGAAAGGAAGGTAGGGCAATCTGGATTATTAGTATTGTTACCACCATCAACAACAATAGCTAAGACTCACAAAAATGGTATCTAAGAATCAGCTACACAGTGCCTTCCTCACAACCACCCTGTGAAGTCAGCAGCACAAGGGCTAGTATTCCCATTTTGCAGATGGAGAAGTGTCCAGATTCATACAAGACCCTAAGGTCAGATTCAATCCCAGGCTTTCTGACTTGAGTCCAATGGTCTTGGGACCACACTATGCTGAAGTAGGTACCAGAACATCCTAAGAATGTTTTCTGTCGCCATGACCAGGTCTCTCTAAGTACGATCCTACTATACCAGGAGGGAGGCCAACCCCAAAAAAAGCCTGAGAAGATTTTCCCCCCAGGAAAGAGAAAAAAGGCAATCTATTTTTAAAAAAAGAATATTTTCCTTTCTTCAAGAATTAGTTGGCAGCTCTTCTACTGGTGTCCTACCTAATGTCAAAAGCCTTTAAAAAACAAATAAAAACCTTCAAAAACTAACTTCAGCCAGGTCTGGAAGCACATGGAGGTTCTCAGTGTGTCCTCTCTATCCAGTATCTTGTTTAGTAATATTAAGAAATTATATTTTCCTAATACCTTTGTCCCAAGTCTGGTATGATCTGGTCTGATTGAGAAATCTCATCAATCTTTAATATGTAATTCCAAACCGAGGCTTTATCCTTCAGTCTTTTTATCATTCTTACCAGAGGTCTAATCACTTTCTAAAAGGAGAGGCCTGATCAGCCCAGGAAAGAAAACTCCCAGAAACAAACTGAGAGTGGAATGACCTAACCAATAACAGAAGCATCTCCTGAGTCCACCTCTGACCAGGCTAAAAGGAGAATCCTTAGGAAGAGGGGCTAAAAGGTAAATTTAATGACTCTGGCAAAAGGATTCTCCAAGATGCACTCAGAGTTACAACCGTTCTGTAAGAGGAGCCAAAATGATCACCTCAATCCTGCCCTCCTGTTTAATTCAGATTGTGGGACTTTGTCTTTGTTTGGGAATATGATAAATTATAAGGGGAAATGGTTGTGTTAGAGAGATTTTCAAAGGATGATGGATCTCTGTCCCTTTGGGTTTTTTTCCTCTGAGTTGAGATGTTTGCAATGATTTAATCTCTGGCTGATTTGGGCCAAAAACAGAATACTGAGTATTTTGGTCACATAGGCATCGTTAAAAGGTTAGGATTCAGGAAGGGAAGAAAAAATAGAAGAAAAATTTTTTTCAGAAGAAACAAAAATCATTTTTCCTTGGAAGTATCATTATCAAAAGGGGAAGGGGAGAGGATTAACAAAAAAAAAATCTGTTGTCTAAATTAACCATTTATGAATGTTCTTCAAAGCACTGTCCATATTGTGAGTCATTTTTTGGGAGCAGAAAGATGAAGAGTCTTGGGTCCTAGCAGAATGGGATTCTGGTACCATGGGTCTTGGCTCTGGTCGTGTATTTTTCTTTCAAAAACCTTCAGGGGCTCTAGACTGTCTGCCAAACACAAGCACCAATTCTTTATCGTAGCATTTAAGGCCCTTCACAACCTGGATCCAAGCCAGTTTTCTAGTCCTTCTCCTATCATTCCCCATCATGTTCCCTCCAATCAAACAGAAATCCTTTCTGCCCGCCCCCATTTGATCCTGTTTTCCTGATCAGATCCTCTGCTCTTTACCATACCTCTGCCTAGTGAATCCCCTTCCTAATCCAAAGACCCAACCACCTAAGGTATGGGCTTGATTAACTCCTGTACACATGGGAGTGTGACGCTGCCCTCACCAAATCTCCTGGCACTCTGCCACGACCTCTTGCAGGAGACCGAATCTCATGCCGCCTTCCACTGTGGCCCTTTGGGTGCCAGCACTGGGTGCCCTTCTGTCAGAGTATAAACTCACTGACCACAGGTTCTACATCAAGTCGCCTTGCCTACAGGAGGTGCTAGTATGGATGTAGGCAATGCTGGCTGTTCCAGTGGCACCAGCAGCACATCTGGTCAGCCTGGCCCTGGGGACAGCACATTTCCAAAAGGCCTTTTTGGTCATCACCCTCCAGCAGAGCTTTCTGATGGACAGGGCTGCATTTAGAAGTCAGTGATGACGTTCTTCCCAATGGCCCTGCTTTTCTGGGAAGAGCCTTTCCCCTCCCCAGCACTGGCTTTTGCTGAAAGGTGGAACAGGGGCTACCTGCCCTGAATCTATCCTGTTTCCCTTCTTCTGGGGGTGTTTCTGTCCTAGGGACGTTTCCTTGCGATGCCCTGACCTCGTTTCTTTCTGAGGGGACACAAAGACTGGAAAATATGCATGAAAGCCAGTCTTTGACAGTGGGGCTGAAAACGTCTCCATCCTTGAGGACTTTACCAGATTCTTTTCAGTGGTGTGTTCTTGCCCCTTTTCGTCACCTTATTTCCAGGACAACTATGCTGGAGCTGGGATGTGAAACTCTTGTTTCTGACCTGCCTGAAGTGAATGCAGTGTGTTGTGACTACAAGGGTCCCGGGCCTCCACCCTGTGAGGCGGCAGCCGTGGTGGCACACTCTGTGGACTTCCCTGGAGGGCCAGCAGAGGGTCCGTGGTCTCCTACAGAAAGCCTGCTGAGCATCTGTGGATGCTGGCAGGATGGTTCTCTAGGTCCCCTGCAGCTGGTACCTGTTTCTCGAGGCTTGGTTTGCTGAGCTGCACAGTCTGAGGTCCGGCCAGGCGGGCCCCAGGAGCGGCGATCACAATGCTGGTGAGCTGGGCCATGGGGAACGTCTTGGCAATGGTTGCTGTCTGCCCGTTCACAACACGCACAGGGTGGATAGAGTTCTGGGATGTGGGCAGGGATGTGGGGGTGAATTTGGTCAGCATCACAGGCCTCTGGATGAGCTGAGGGGCTGCCAGCATCGGAGGGGGTGCGGGTGCGATGGGGATGTTGTTCTGGGCCACTGGTTTGGGCCGGACCTGCAGGGGAATAAAGAAAAGAGCAGCCCCGACTCACTGACTTCTCATTCAAAACACCTCCTAGGAACTAGAAGCAGGAGTTAGTAAATGACCTGACGTAATCTGTCCCACTGGATGCAAATGCCCTCTGAGCCAGCGCCTTGAAAGAGTGTCAGCTCTCACAGAACCTTCAATGCCATCCTGGGCCGCTGGCACAGGCCATGCCTGAAACCAGGGCTCAGGAGTCCTTGGCACCTTTACCTATCTCTACACAGAGCTGGTCACAGTTCACTTTCTAGCTTCTTCACAGACATCAGAGTCCCGGCTCCTCCGACATTCCTGGTCTCTGACTTCCCTGCTCTCAGCTGTCATCCCACCTCTGCTGTGACCCTAGAAAAAGTTCTAGACCAGAGGTTCCCAAACTTATTTGGCCTACAACCCCCTTTTAAAAGCACCCCCCCCGGAAATCTACTTTCTTTAACCCTTTAATAATTTTTTTGAAATTTAATAAATCATCATAAATTTGTGGGTTTTTTCTTGCATTGATATTTTGATGACACAATATTGTGTCATGTAATTGTAACAAGTCATTACACACACGTTCCTGCTGATGCATGCTGTACTTCCTGACAATGCATAACATTTGTCTGCCAACACTAAGTTGTTAAGACCTATCAGAGGACTTGACCACCGATGAGTTATAGCTTGCATTTTGTGTGTTTATTTGGAAAATAATGTAATCATGACTTTAACTGTTACACAACAGATGAAGCATGTATGAATGTTTTTTCAAAATTCTCTTCTCTCTTTATGCTTCCACCATCTCCTTATTTTTATTCAATGCCCCCAAGTGCACCCCCTGGATCAGTCCAGTGCCCCACACAGGGTGGTATCACCCACTTTGGGAACCTGTGCTCTAGACTCACTATTGCTAATGGGCCTCCTGTGAGGGTGGCCCTCACTGGAAAGTTCCATCCTGCCTTCCCAGCAAGCCAACTTAACAGGGGTTTAACTGTGCCAAAACAGGGTACTGGTCACCGCCTGAGAACTGAAAGAACACCCTAAGGGGTCTACCCAGCTACTGCTCCTTGTACCAAGATCAAAGACCCTTTGCACAACAATAAGACACTAAGAACACACTTCCACAGTCCTCACAACTCTGTCATTAGTGTACACATCACGACTTCTCCTGTACAGATGAGAAGAACAGGGCGCAGATGATGTGCCCAGGGTCACACAGCTTGGCCAAGCCTTCGTGTGCTAGGTGCTCTGCTCTTTCCCCTGACTTGGGAGGGCAGAACTCAACAGTCCCCGGCTAGTGAAGCTGACTCCTGCTTCTTCCTTCACTTTTTATGTTGTTAGCATACAGCCACAGACTCATCAGAAATACAGGAAAAGACCCCTCTGGAAATCGTTCTGTCTCTTCCTGGCTGCCACGAAGGATATGGCCAAATGATTCCAGAGTTTCCCTTACAGTTAAGGGGTGTTTCAAATCTAGACAATATTTCTAACATTCTGTCCGTTGTTCCCTGACCCCAGGCCTAAGACTGTCTTGTTAAGTGTCAATGACATGTCCTTTGCTGGGGTAGAGAAATCAGCACCCAGAATTATTTGTCAAACATGACCCGAAGAGAAAGGCTCTCAGGCTGCCTCCCTTCATTGGGCTTGTCTTCACCCACTTACCTGGGGAAGAAAGTTTGGACGAGGAGTGAGTCTGGGAGGAGGGATAAACTGTGGTACTTTGATGGGCTGAGGAGGTGTTGCTTGAACCTGCTAAGCAAACATGAAAGAAACAGTTAAACTGGTAGAGACAGTTTGCTTGCAGGACACTGAAGCTAAGCTCCCTAGGGCTGTTTTCAGGATCCCTTCTTTGGAAGATGGGTTCTCCCCCTGCCCACCCCTGCCCGCCCTCCCATTCTCCTGTGAACTTCTTTTCCCTTTCCTCACACGCCTAACTGGTGCAGCAAGCACAGCCAATTTCCTTTTAAACTCTTGAACACCTGCGCTTATATATCTAAAAAAATCCAAACTGGCTCCAGGACATGGACATTTTGTCAAGTGTGGCCGGCCAGCCACATGGCCCTTCACCTCACAGAAGTGTTCTTATCTGAGCAGGTTTAAAATTGTAGGAATAACAAATGGGCTTCTGGCTGAGGTATGGAGTGTACCTGACAAGGACTGGTCAGAATATTTTTGCCTGGAATTTTGCAGATCTCATAAAAGAGGCTTTAAATTCAAAAGGAAAAGATAGAGAGAAAACTGCCCAAATCCATCCACTAAGCTAGATGCCATAAAGAGTAACTCCAGTGTGGGAGGGAAGAATGGCAGTAGAAATACCCAGAATTAAAAGGAGAAAAAACTTTAAACAAGGAGTAAGTAATCAAACCTCCAAGCTGGGGTGTCTATGTACAAAGACAGCGCTAATGAGCAAAGTGACTTAGAGAGTTACTACAAGGCAGAAAATTTGACTTCCTGGGTATCTCGGAAAAGACTCAGAAGAATGAGACCTATGGCTGAAATGTGAACTTGAAACACGATGCTTTATTCAACAAAAACAATTTATTAAAAGGATGTAGGGAGGAGTCGTATAGAAATGAAAACAGAGTGGATATCCATCTCTGGGGAAATGACTCAACAGACTTAATATGACTGAATAAATGTTACTGCAACAAGAAGGAGGGGGAGGAACAGAGAAAATCCCAGGAAGTCTCACATGATACATGTACAACTACATCGACAATGGACACAGAACATCACAGCAGCGTGACCGAGAGTGGTCTGCCTCTGCAGATGGAGGTGGGGCATCACGGGGAAGGAGCAGTGTGCACGCTGGCAAATTCAGCTGATGTGTTGGTTAATTTTGCTAAACTACCCTACCCACCCCCTTTAAGTTTTTTTTGTTCTAAGGAATGGCCTACTGTGGGAGGAAATAAGGATATATTAGGAAATAAAGGTAATGTAAAAATGAAAGCTATCAAATATTCTTAAAAGAAAATCAACGGAAACAGTCCTTGGAGTCTATTAGAGACAGACAAAGAGTCTCTGGATCAGATCTCAACCCGTGAAGAGACGACTTCATGTCTCTAGGCGCCTGCTGGACAAGCCCTTCTCCCAAAGCAGGGCAATTTCTGGACTTGATTTAAGTCATTTCATCACTGTTTCATAATTTCTATTCTAGATTTGATTTTCACCAATAAGGAGAAATGGGATACTAGGGTGGAAATGGTGGGCAAGACCTTGGAAGGGCAGGATCTGCTGCACCGGAGATTCTGTGATGGAGAAGCCAGGAATAGTCTGACATGTATCCTGGATTTGGGGTGAGCCCTTCTCAGTGGGCACAATCTCAGGGACTCTTGGTTTTACAGGAGAAGTCAGTACAGGAGGCTCATAAATACAATTCTGAAGATGGTGAGAGAAACAGCAGTGACTTAGGGAAGGGGGGGTCACTGCTGAAAAAAATGATGTGGACGTACAGGTACGTACATAAGGTGGAAGTAGGGGCGGGTGAGGAGAAATACCAACAGGTGGCAAGGTCCCGGAAGATGTTCAGTTAATTCTCTCTAGGGAAAGAGGAGGATCAGAAATGGGAAGGACGATGCTGGTGAAACAGCTGAGCAAAGGGAGGGCTCTCTGGCTCTTTTCTAAACAAAGACAGCCCACGTGGAGGGGAGTAGAAACCCACGAGAAGACAGGCAAGCAGCCAGCTGTCTTCAAAGAGGCCAAGGCACCAGGTACGGGTGGACTATACACCCTTGGATATACTGCCCGAAGGGCTGTGCTGGCTAAGGAAGAGAGGGTGCTGCTGCAAGCCCAGAGAAAAGCCTTCCCCATTTTTAAAAGGAGTCTGTAAAAGACAGGCTTTGGGAAGAATGCCCTCCAATGAGGAGAATTTCAGACTGGACTACTGAGAGAATGGCAAGTGAGGTCTAGGAAAGGGAACGACAGCTAAGGGGTTCATAGGACAGCTCGTGCTGGATCAGTCCCATTTCTTTCTGACGTGGCGCCATGGCCGACAGGAGCAGAAAGACCCCTCTGGGTACAGGCATTCTAAACACGATTTCTCAGCCTGCCCTGAAGAGCCAGACAGGGATATGGGTTGGATGGCAGGCAGGCAGTGGGGTGGATCTGGAATTTAGAAGAGCGTCCTTTCACAGTCCAGCGTCAAACTAAAATGAGGTCTGAAGTGGAGTGCCCTGGGGATCCATGTTTGGTCCTGTGCTATGGAGCACTAGGAAGGAGAGGGAACATGCTGGATGCCAGGCTCAGGATCCATAAAGATGGCGACAGGCTGGAAGGCTGGGCTGAGGATAACGAAGCCGAATGTAAAGTCCAACTTAGGCTCACAGAATCAACTTGACAAGTAAAACATGGGAGCAGTGTAGCTGGTAACGGTCTGTGTGACAAGGATGGGGGTGATTTACTGTGTTGTAATATCCCTAGGTATTAAACAACAGCCAACCTCGCTAATGTGATGCCGGGTGATGGGAAGAAAGGCACGTGTCCAAGATCAGGAGGTGACAGTCCTGTGGCACTCTGCCTGGCCACTCCTTTCCATGGTCTGTCAAGTAAAATGAGAACTAGGCTGCCTTCTCCCTCCTGGACTCCTCTTCACCTTTAGAAAATAGGCCAGCAGCACAGAGCTAAGCAGGCCTGGTTCTAGAGGTACGGAAGCCCACGAAGGAAGAAGGACTAGCTGCAGGGAGCAGTCAGAGGTCACCCTGAGAGCATCCCCAGGTCCAGTTCCTTTATAGGAATGTATATCTCCCATGTATCTTGCTTCCCCCATCAACAGCAATAGTAATGATGATGATGATGATAATCATTATTATCACTGATGTAATCATATAGACTACAAAACTCTTATTATCGATGGTTAAATAGATGATACTTGTTATTGACAGACATACGTATCCTAACACTTGTTATCATTACTGTACCTACTTCTCAGAGTTGCGTGAGGATCAAATGAGATAATAATTTAAAAGCACATGCCTGGAGCACAGCAAGGGCTAGAGAAGTGCCAGCTCCTGCTGTCGCTGTTGTTACAGGGTCACATGTCTTGTAGAGACTGCTTTCTCCATTAGAACATAAGCTCCCTGAGGCTGGATCAACAAACCAGGTACTGTGTGCTCAGTGCTAGGGATACACAGAGAGGGAAAAGCCCCTGCCCTCGGGGAGCTCACAGACTAATGGGGGAGACAGACGTGCAAACAACTGTGGACAAACACGATGGAGACAGGATAAACTGAAGCTATCAGTGGAGAGGAGGCATGAGCAGGAGGTGGGAGCACCTTCCAGGCCTGGGGGACAGCCAGGGAAAAGGCCCAGAATCAGGAGATGGGACTATCTAGAAAGGAGACTGGTGTCACTGGACCCCAGAGTGAAAGACATGAAGGTGTATGAAGCCTGGGAAGGGAGGGAGGGAGGCTTTAAAAGCCAAATGGAGGTAACAGTGGAGACAAAGCCTCCCTACTGAAAAGGAGGTGACATGGCCAGGGGCTGCTTTAGCTTTTATATCCTTAGCCATTAGCAGAGCACCAGGGTTTGGCACATAGCAGACCCTTAGGTACTTCCTAAATCAAGGGGCTGGGTCCTTTAGGGGTTTTGTGAACCCGTTCAGAGGTTCCTAGGAGGCTCTTATAGCTTCTGTATTTTCAGTGGGTTAAGCCCCTCCTAGTTCCATCTCCCACACACTCCTCTCCCCCAAATAAAGCTGGTGTCATTCATTCAGTTCTGAGTGCTACAATTTAGGGAAGACATGGAGAAGTTGGAAAGCGTGTTCTAGGAAAGGGACCAGAATGGTCAGGGGCCATGTCTGTGCCCCATAAGGAATAAGGGAAGGAGCTGGGGATGTTTAGCCTGAAGAAGACTACTTAGGAAAGACGTGATAACCATTCTCAAGGACATGAAGGTCTATCATGTGGAAGGACTAGACTGGCAGCAACGCAAATCTTGGTTCCACATAAAGAAAGGTTTTCTAACAACCAGACCCATCCCAAAGTACAATGCTCTGCCTTGGGAGGATGGGAGAGAATTCCCCTTCCCTGGGATTCTTCAAGCAAAGACTGGACACTCTTAGCGCACAAAGGGGAGTCTGATGGGCTCCCAGCAAACCGTGATTCTGATCACTCCTGGTACATATGTATGGATTGACCTCTTTCGTAGTTTCTCAAGGTAACCCCACATCAGAGTCTGTTTCATTAGCTCTGCTTTGCCTTAAACGTGTTAAACATACCAACAGCGAGGCCTCTTTCAGCAGCACTAAGATCTGGCCGTTGGCTGGCCTTTTCACAAATGGTGCAGACAGACTGTCTCCCAACAGAACAGCTCAGAAAATGGTTTTACCTTTAAAAGTTTTCTAATCATTTTTGTTCTGGGCCTTCCTACTGGGTGGGAGGGGGGCATTTTTTTTCTCCTGATAAACCACAGGCAATGACACCATCAATGTATTGAGTTTGTTAGTATTTTTAAAGTGTTGTAAATGCCTCTTGAATTTACTGAGTTTGATCACATACATGCATGCTTAAAGAAGTCAACATCAGAAGAGAATCTGGCACAGAATGCACCAAGTGAAAGTCTGAAAGATCGCTGAATGTATGGACCTGTTCTATAAATATCCAGAGAGATTCCCAACCTTTGTTCACAGACACACAAGGACCACGATTACTGGCTTACCAAAGTCACGGTGTTTTTTGCCACAATCTGAACAGCCTCTGCCCCAGGCCCAGCGACCTTATTCGACGTCTGGAGGTTGACCGGTGTGCTCTGCACGTCGGGGCTGAGCACGGCCTTCTGGCTGTTGATGGCAGTCACCATGGCAATGGTGGGTCTCTGGCCCACAACAGAGGCAGGCATGGTTGCGGTTGCTGCTTTCAAGACAAGAGGTAGTGTCTTTGTGGTGATCATAGAAGCTGTGGTTACAGTCTTCTAGAGGAGAGGAAATATATATTAGGATGATGCAGTGTGTTTATGCTGGCTGCTATGATGCTACTAAGTTTTTAGGGAAATAAAACATAACTCACACAATCTATCAACATGCTATACGTAATAACCTTCCTCCTATTAAAAAAAATACACTCATTGTACTTTGGGGAAAGAAAGCGCTTGTTTATGCAAGTGTCCAAATTCAGTTTCATCCTTTCATGTGTAACCTCATGATAACAACCGCGGCTTATACAGTGCACTTTCAGCAATGAATGGGGCTCCAGAGAAGCCGGGAGGAGGGTGAGCAGCAGTCCTATGTTTAACTGTATGATTTTATCATGCATGTTATTATGACATCTTAATAAACTCTGTAAAAGGTGCGAAGTTGATATGGGCACACCTTCTCTACCCTCAACTTCAGTGCTCTCACCAACTGAGGTGAAAATCAATTTGTCACTCATACCAAATTTGGGGTAAAATCTCATTTTCTGATTATTACCCTGGGGAGGAAGAAAAGAAACTTATACAAGGATCACCACAGTTTAATTCCTCTTAGTCTCCTAGTTTTATGAAATATATCAACCCATTAAATGAGTAAATATTAGTTGTAAGTATTAGAGGATGATCACGTCTTCTGATTTTGCAGTTAGCTGTCACTAACTACAGAAACTTTCTCTGGAGAGTGGTCTAGCAGTGATCAGCGATGAAGAGAGCGAGGGAGAAACAACCTTCCCTATCCCTGTCCCCATTCAGACAGAAACCAATGAATCTCAAGAACTGGATGGGGTAATGGGCTGGACTGATGCTACCTGAATCTATGGAACAAGATTTTTATAGGTTCTTCCACTGCAGTAATCGCATCTGTCCGTTACAAAGTAAAAAGAGACCAACAACCATAGTAGACAGGATGCCTGACCATTAGACACCACTGAGGGTCCAGACAGTTTAGGAACAAGAAAAACCACCGGGTCAAACCAGTCATTTGGCTGGTGCCAACTCGCTGTAAATTCTAAACTAATCAAAACCTCTTCATGCTTTTCCTGGCACATCAAGATGTCTCTATAGGTAATGTAAATTTTTTCCCTTACTATTCATCTACTTTAGCTTCTGTTCATCAAACTGATTCACTATGGGCCCCTATTTATTTATTGTTTTGTTTCGTGTTTTTTTGTTTGTTTTTTGGAGGGAGGAAGGCTGGGCATTTGGGGTTAAGTGACTTGCCTGAAGTCACATGGCTAGTAAGTGTTAAGTGTCTTGAGGCTGGATTTGAACTCAGGTCCTCCTGACTCCAGGGCCGGTGCTCTATTCACTGCGCCACCCAGCCACCCCAGGCCCCTATTTATTAACCAACTCTGACCTATAACCCTCCTCCCAACACACACATTGGCTTTGAGCACTTCTCTGTGCATTTACCTGCACACATTCATTATTTGGCCCCACAGGATAGAATCTAATTCCGCACAGGATAGAATTCAACCTTTCTTCACTAATAAAGAGAGGCAAAATGTCGCCTGAACCTTTGCTATCGCCTCTTTAAGAAGTCAGTGGACAAATCATTTCCCCTATTTTCCCTAGTTTCTTCAATTATAAACCAGAAATATCAGCATGTAACTATTATTCTGAGGAAAAGGCAGATCATTTGCTATTTTGAGGTGATAAAAACTCTAGAAATGTTCCCTTACTGAGCTATAGCATAGTAAGAGACATATTACTAGCATTTTTCCCTAAGTATTCTAAAATAAGGGAAAAAAAAAACCCTTTACTCCTGATCCTAACTGTGAGCTGGGGCAAGTAACAAACAAGTCCCACTTCCGCCCAAGCTGTGACTCCAACCCTTATGATGCGCTGGCTCCTGCCAGAGTTGGGGCTTTCCATTTTTATTCAAATGTTAGGTGTCCTTAGGCCTAGATCTGGCCCAAGCAGCAGGAAAGGTGTCTGTATCACCCACCATCTCCGCCCAGCACCTGAGACAGCTCCTTCCTGCCCACTCTCTCCAGGCACTAATGCATAAGCTGTAAAGTGCCTTCCTGACTCCGTGCCACTCCTTACATTAGGCCAGGCAGTAGGTGAACACAAACTACCAGGGATTCAAGGTGGCCTGGGAACCAACAACTTGGAGAACCTGGAAAAAACCACTTTTCTTTCTAATTCTTCCCACAACAGAAACAAGCATGGGGAGGAAGGGGAAAAGGATACATCTGCAAAGAAAAAGTTACATTTTGATTGAAGTAAACTGATGCTCAGTAAAATTAGCTAGCGTCTCAACATACTGAATAAAAGTGGCAGTTTCCTGGATATTTCACTAGAGGGCCCTTTAACGTTGAATAAAACTCCACCATGACACAGAGATGACCTGGAAGTTAAAGCGCAAACGCAGAGTGAAGGGCTGAGAATCACAAGATACTTAGTTTGTAATCAGTTGTTTTTTTGTTTTGTTTTTTTGCCAGCAAAGCAGAGGGTGCTCACGTAAGACGCAACAGGCTCCAACGTACACGCAAAGGAGACTTTTATAAATAGAGAACTGATTTCTCTTGCACATCTACTGTCGATCGCTTTGTCTATCACTGTGGAGTGTCACTGTTCTACAAGGATAGGAAGCCACAGTAAGGAGACGCCCCCTTTTTCCTCCCTGGGTTTATTTTGCAGTAAATTTTGTCAATTGTTTCTTTCTGTTTATGCTGTAAATGAAAGTTTTTTTTTTTTTAACTGTAAGTAATTTGACTGGCATTTTAAAAAAATGGACCTAAAGAAACTCAATCTATTCCCCAGGCTACCAAGTGCTGAGGTACTCAGAGAGCAAACTTTCTGTTACCATCAAGGAAATACATACAGGCTGCAAGACTCATCACATAATCTGGAACACTATCAGAGTGGAGTATTTCCCTGGGCTATACAGTAACTAACAAGACACTTTCCCAACAGGAAAGAGTAAATTCTACCTTACTCCCTTCACATAAACACAGCATGCTTCAAATGTGCCATCAAAAGTGTATAAGCTAGTTCAAGCCCTCCTGTAAAATAACACACATAGGGATCATCACAAAACCTGGCCAGGTGACACTGTGAGGCAGCTCGGAATTCCTAACTTCCAGAATGTCTCCCCCAAGAGGGGAAGTAAAAAGCACACATTTCTAACTATTGGCATCATTGCAGAGCTGGCATTCTCTTTTTGGCACTGTTATCTTCTAAGAACAATGGACAAAGTACTTTTAAACACATCCTTCAAATGCAACATTCTGTATTCTAACCAGCCAAAATCTACACTACACACAATTCCTTTGGGACGGGGCCCTTTCAAATCATCACCAAATACTGAAGTACTCACAGATATTCAAATTCACAGATCAACAGCTCCCTCATCTGCTTGAGGAGAGATCCCAGAATGAGAGGTTCCTTTTATTTTCAACTTGAAAACTTGGTTCCCATCATCCAGGTTTCATTATTCAGGGTGTCCCAAAAGTCTTAGTGCCGTCTTAAGCTATTACATCTTATAAAAGCCATCATAAGCTATAATAAGGTAGCTTTTAAGTTCTATTATTTATAGAATATTTATAAGCTAAATTGTTTTCGAAAGCTATTATAAACTATAATAGCCTATGATGGCACCAAAACTTTTGGGACACCCTGTCTTGAATATGGCCTATGCATGGCTGAGGAGTCACGATGTGAGTAGCCCCAAACCCTATGGTAAGACCTTGTCTGGCTGACACACATTCTATGTCATAAAGCTGCTTTTGAGACACAGCATTAAATCAGCACCTTTTCGTGTCCTCTTTCTGTACAGATAATATTTGCCACTCACTAATGTGCTTCTCTTCCATCTGGATGAAGAATCAAGCCAGAAGAAAGCTCCTGCTGAAGGGTCATTCCCACTCCTAAGCCTGATCCCATGTGCGCCCCCTGGTACTGTGATCCTGGCTCAAGGCCCTTATGAGTGACTGAACTTTGCTGACCACATGTTGAGGTGCTGACAGAACAGCCGGGACCTTGTGTGGGAAGCTTCCTTGGTTCTCGCCGGGCTGGACACAGCTATAGCTCAGACGTGCACTTGTTCTCTGGGGCTGTTCTGTCCACAGGAAGAATCTGTCACACCACTGGTCTGTTTCCTTCAACCCGGATCCAAGGACACAGACCCTGGGGCTCTCCCATTTCTGATATTTAAATTTGATGGGGGGGGAGGGCAACTTAGCTTGGCAAAGATGAGCAGTGCTGGCCACAGTTACTAATTTCACTGAAATTACAGCACATCTTCAATTATGCATTGAGGCAAAATTTCTTATAAGCCAGTGACTCCATGATATTATCGGACTTTCTTAACCTTAGACTACAGCGCCTTTTCTTCTAGATAGGAGGGATGTCATTTTCTCTTCCTCAGGCACAGCAACTGACATTTACATTTCTGAAATGGGGGTGATGGCAGCTCTGCTTCACCTCAGCTTGTCACATTAAGGTGAGTTACTGCTCTTACACAGGGCTTTCTTGACCAGAGTTCTGTGGGGCAGGTCCTACAGGTCATAGGACCAGCTACTAAGTGGAAGATACGGGGTACCAGCCTATGTGTTCTGAGGTCAAGTATGGTACTCTGAATCTTGGCCTGCACTGTTGGTAGGAAATGGTCTCCTTTGCCACCAAAATTTTGATGACTTCCCCAGGCTGCAGAACACCATCAGTCATTCAAGTCTTGCTGGGAGTTGTCCGGGTTTAGCCGCTAGGCTCTGGGATTGGTTCTGCCCCATGAGATGGTCACTATCTGTAGGAGGGGGAAGCCAAGTGGCTTCTGGGCCAGTTCTGTGGGAAAGAATCAAGGATAGGGCCTAGAGGGCCTCTAGGGTGCCTTCTACCTCCAGAGCTGGGGATGAGCCTGTGAAAATTTCGGTTCTCTTGCAGAGCTGAGCACAAGGCTTACATCCCTCTATATGGATCACACACTATGGGATGATAACTCATGGGGGTGGGTACCACTTGTAGCATTGGGAGCTGCTCTGACAGTGAAAAAGCCTCTCTGACCTTCAGACACCTAGCCCTTGAGTGGGCCCACAGGAACTGCCAGAGTGTGTGCTCTGATGGTGCATCAGGCAGGAGCCCCCACACCAGGAGGAGCCCTTGTCTGAGGGCTCCCAGGCGGCCTGCACACACCCTGGACATGTACCTAGCACTTGCTGCAGTGCATTCCCCTAACACCAGAGAGCTCTCTGCCCAGGCTCACCTGTGATGGGGCGGTCAGGTTAGGAGAGGGGGCAGCTGGTTGCTGCTGGTGGTGATACTGCTGCTGCTGCTGCTGCTGCTGCTGCGGGAGTGGTGGGAGGGATGGGAGTGGCGGTGGTGGCTGCTGCTGGGCTGGTGCAAGCTTGTTCTCAGACTGCGACAATGGTTGTATCTGGAACTTGTCTGGCTGTTCCTGTTTCACTATCAGATTCTTCCGAAGCTGTTCCACAACTCTTTTCTGCCAGATAAAGACAAACATCACAGGTATTAGACTATTATCCCTGCTGAATCTCCTCTTACTGTACCTCAAGTCGCATAAACTAGATACAGCATCTACCTTTGAAGAATTCAGAGTGCCTTAAAGGAACACACATGAAGCACACAGTTAAGAGACACTGCTTTTGAAAGGAAGGGGAGACTGAGACTTACTACTGAGCTGACGGTGGCTTGTTAAGGCGGCCAGGAAAGTCACTGGGGATCATCCAGGGGCAGAACACAGATTTACTTACTTTCGGCCTTCTGTTCGTCTTGTTCCTGTCCCTTCCATCTACTAATCTTTTAAAACAACTAAGTTACCAAATGAAATAATTTCTGCACTACCCATTGAAAACACATGGCAGATGAAAAAACAGAAGAATGCCTTGCCCTAGGCAGTTCCTATATAAACTTGCTGAGTTGTACTGTTGGGAAAAAGAGGGAAATGGGATAGGCCCTGTGAGCAGATACAGGTTTTCAAATCAAAGTATTTCTAAGTTTTCTGGACCCTGTTCAGGTTCAGGACAATCATCATCAGAGGAATCTATTTTTGCACTCTCTTATTTACACCCCCTGAAGGTCATCTGGAAAGTACTGTGTATATTGACGGGGGGAGCACTTGGGGAGAACAGATGTTGAAACCTGACCTCTAGTCTCTCCTGTTCCTCCTGGCTAGAAGAAAGAGTGGACTAATGCTCTGAGGGGTCAGATGGCTGGACTGGGGAGAATGTGTAGGCTGGGCTGAACTTATTCATTCTTCAGAGACGGGGTCAAGTTTTAGTCCATATAAGCATACTAGCCTGGAACATGGACTCTTATTTCTCTGACGTGGGGTAGAGAAAAGGGGAGTGAAGGAAAAGTACAAAAGCAAGGGTTAAGTGTCTTCCTGTTCGTGTTCACATTCCTGTTTAGGGTTCTAGCGCATCTTCCTGCACTGTGTCCTGCCAAGGACCTCTATCTACAGCATTCTTATTTATATTTTCAAAATTCCACCAAATATTCAAAAAGCAGCACTAATGTACTACTTTAAGAATTTTACATAGGATTGAAAATGTAAGTTAAATCCTTATTCCTGAATGACTTTTCAGAAAATGAAATATGAAATGAGGGCCAATGTATTGAAAAGGAAATTCTTACACACCCTGCAGCACTTCATCTGCGGACAATTGCATGTTCAGAGCGTGTGAATGACCAAAGAACAAGTTCACCACAATATGGAAGGCTTCTGAAGCCTCTGACTTTCAAACTCTCCAATGCCCATTTCTTCTGCATGGAAAGAAAAGTGATGCTAATACCAAACCTTCTCTCTGGGGAGTGGGGGGTAGGGGCATGGGTAAGTCAGGATTTTAGATGCAGATTTTATTGTTTAGTGACTGCCAGAACATTTAGACATTTAAGAATTGAATAATTATTTAGAACTGCTTTCAGCTCTGTACCATCAGACATTAAACATGTTAACAAACTCTAAAATGCTATGTCAGCAGTTAGCAGTTGGAGAAAGGACTGCTCGAACATTTACAGAAACCAGTTCAAATGGGGGGGGGGAGAGGGAGGGAAATCAAGAGGAAATAATACAAGACCAATGTGACACCTGCCAAAAAATGAACTCTGAATAAAAACAGCACAGGAGACTAAATAATTACTGTACCAGGCACAAAAGGCAAGGGTGATTTTCTCTTCTACAGCCATCCTTAGGAAATTCAGTGTGAATGGTGCCTCCAACTGCCTGCCTAACTGAAGCGAGCCAGCAGCAAGAGACAATGCAAGGACCTTGCTCACACCGGGCTATGTCCGACAGAAGGGAACAGTAGGGAAAAGAGGGAGAAAGGGGATAGAGGCTTGAGTACTCCTCAGCCATATGGCTTAGCAAGGTGACAGCCAATCAGAGCAAGAGCTAGCTGAGTGGGAGTCAATGCATCCACAACTGTTCCTCCCCCAGGGCCTGAAACAAAGCCCACAGAAGCTTGGGAAAAACAGGATCAAAATCCTGACAAACTTTCATTAGTCCTCCGGAGGGGAAAAAAGGGAAGATGAAGAAAAGAAGGAAAGAAAGGCAGCCAAGAAAAGGGGCTCTGCATGCAGCCTGGGGTATGAGTCAGATCATGTAAGTTGGGGAAAGTTTTTGTTTGTTTGTTTTGTTTTGTTTTGTTTTGAAAGGCAGATCACAAAGCCTAGACTGAGTGCAAGTGGCCATGGCGTCTCTGCAGTGAGAATATGCTAGCTGGATCCTGGAAGGGGTGATGGTAGTGCAGAGGGCAGCCAATACTTTTTGTGTTTCACTGAAATAAATGTGGAGAAGAATATGATTGCTATGGTTGTTTAAGTTATTTTAAACACTGTCTACTAAAATACAACAACTTCAACAGCCCAGGAGTTGCGCTAAAGTTTGAGGGCTCCTTGGGTCTGGGGAGGCTGATATATTCATTTTAAAGGGGTCAAGCTTAGGCAGTTTTTTTTTCCAGAAGACAGCCAAACCTATAGTTCTAATATGAGTCAATGGAATGTAGCAGATCCCTCCCATCAATTTCAGAGCAATCCTATGTTTCAGTGGTACTTTTATGTAGTAGATAAAGAGTGGGGGCAACCTCGAGCTTTAGAAGGCACATCTGTAATGTACGATGTAAGATCACCTGAAGTTCACTAATGTCCCTTGTAAAAGGTATCTTCCTTCTATCTCCTAAATCTGTGAACTTTAATTCCTTTAATCAGAGAAATTATGCGTTTTGCAGGCAAACGGAATGTCTTCTAACTCTTTAATGATGATTACACTGTTGTAAGCAGTTTGACATTTTCGGCATTAGACACATGTAAGAAAAACCTTTCAAACTTATCAATCCCTTTGGAGCATTGCTCACAATCCTGTAGCTATGTGAAAAACCCACTATTCACAAACAGGTCATTTCTTAATCTGGCATTTACAACCTAATGAGAGTCTAAAGACAGAAAAGACAAGGAACAGATAAAATGTGGAGGTGGGGGTGGGGAAGGAACAGAAGAGAGGAAGAAGGGAAGAGAAAGTTAAGAGCCTATAGGTGTCTCTCCATACATTCTTCAGAAAACAATAGATGGTCCTCCCCGGCCTCTGTGCTGGCTAGTGGCAGCTCCCTTCAATCCATCTGTCAGGTGCTGCTCCATAGCCCAGCATGTAATTCTGAGGCCCAGATCCCCTGACATCCACATCACTAGGTCTCATCAGGGCTTGTTCAGGCAGAAGAGTTCACAGAGCCTCTGACATGCCATGTCACTGTTTCGAAGACAGGTAGCCTTGGTAATCAATATTGTGACATTCAGCGATACTATCATCTTGTTCACACGACAGCAGGCCCAATCTCAAAGAAAAACACATGGAGATTTGTTGGTCCGATTCAGCAGAAAGTCAGGCTGGCTTCTCTGCTGCTTAAGCCAATTTTTCTAGGCTCCCATGCCCTTGTACAGTGGGGATGCCAGATGGAAGGATTTTTTCCTCTTAAAATCAGGCCACGAACATCTTTCTCAGTTAAGTCTCACAGTTCTGCTTTGAAATAGGGCTCCTCTCCTTGGCCTCACAGGGGACTCAGCAAGGTTTGTTCATCCCAAACGTAGACGTTGCCGGATTTCCCCTGGCCCTTCGTTCCACTTGGTACAGAGCTGCTTCCTGCTGCAGCCTCTCTTTTATTCTGACTATAAGCCTAGCACCGATCTCTGCAGGGTCGGCTGGATCACGTTCCTGAGTGGTGTGACCAGGGATAAACCACCACCACACAAACAGCCTCTTCTGCCCAGTGCAACAGTGAAGGTACAGGACAGTGCTTTTGAGGACAATCTAGAAGACGTGGAGAAGTGGCTGACTGATCTGCTCTAACTTTCCATCACCTCTCGGAAGCCAAATCCTAATCCCACAAGTCTTCACTACCACAACATGGAGGGATTCTCCCTGACTACTACAGGTATACCGACTGCTCAGACCGAGACAGACAAGGAAACTCAGTTTTGAGTGAGGAGAAAACCCGTAACTCAAGAAACTCACATTTGCTGATGAAGCTGAATTTTACTCCAAGTAAAAACCCTACTGCTGTCCAATGTGAAATTTAATCACTGCATTTATAAATAATACAGAGAGATATCAACACCACGGCTGTAGAAAGCAGATATGATGACAGTTTCCGGAATACTGTCATATATTTATCCTCTAAAGTGGAAGTTATGTGTCACTGACATGACTCGGCAGAGGCAAAACCACAGCTGGAGTAAAATATCAATGTTATCTCGGGGAAAGGAAAGTGTGTATGAGGATTCCTCTTACATATGCAGAGTACCTTCGAAAAGTGAGATGAACACCACAAACTAACCCCTTCTAATACAGAGGTATTCAATGAGCATGTCTGCAGCAAAGTTATTAGAAGGAACGTTAGGGAGGAGACACACAGTAGGATTCAGATGGAGGAGGAAGTTTCGTCTGTGGGAGTAGCTGTAAAAATAGGCTTAGCTAAAAATAATGATACTTTATTCACTTTCTAAGGCTCTAGAAGGTTTTCCCCAAGCTTCTCTGGTAATCATTACAGTTGTAGTTAGATAAACAGCCTCAATCTTCTCACAAATACCTTCAAAACACCACCTGTTTGCCAGAGGCAGAAGTCCTAACTTTTTCTTTGCTGTTATTTAAAAAAAAAGTTTTATTTATGTCTTTTGGGTTTTTTTAATGCCATAATCACTTCCTAATATACTTCCCCTCCAGAATCTACCTTTATAACAGATAAAAATAGTTAATCAAAATCAACCAATAAAATAACTACATCTAACAGTATAGCCAGTGTCTCTGACCTGTAGCCAGTCCCCTAGAGGAGTTGACTTTATCACCTGTCCTCTGGAACAAAGGTTGACCGTTGCATTTAATCTGATTCCAAGTGCCTTTTATTTCCCTTTCATTATTAGGAACTTGACACACACATATACGTACATACATATTACATATATATATATTCCTCTATACAATTAAGCATCGAAAAAGTGGACTGTACATGAAACTATATATGTAGAGTCTGAGGTTTGTTTTCTTTTTTTTTTTAATCCTAATTTTAATAGGTTAGTTGGATCTAACACTGTCCTTTGGTCTGTGTCTCCCGAACTTCCTTCTGTGCTCTCATTTACTTTTTTTCTTTCAGTCACTCACCAATCAATGGGTATATATTTCAATTCTTGTTACAAAAAAAATTGTTGCTGTGAATATTTTGTTTCTATGAGCTCATCAACAGCCATCTTTTTTAAAATTAAATTTTATTTTCAGTTCAAAATTCTTTCCCTCTTCCTCTTACCATCCACTTGAGAAGGCAAGAAAAACAAAGTCCATCACAAATATTTATGCTCATGAGGGAGGGAGGGAGGGAGGGAGGGAGGGAGGGAGGAAGGAAGGAAGGAAGGAAGGAAGGAAGGAAGGAAGGAAGGAAGGAAGGACATGTGCTTTGATCTACACGTGTAGCTGAGTCCATCATTTCTCTATCTGGAGTTGGATAGTATTTTTATCATAAGTCCTTTGAAATTGTGACTGGTCATTATGTTGATCGAGTTTCTATGTCTTTCAAAGCTACAAAGTACAAAATATAATACTGTTGTGAGTGTATAAATGATTCTCCTGGTTCTGCTCAATTCACTTTGCATCAGTTCTTGTAAGTCTTCTAAGGTTTTTCAGATTCTATCCCCTTTATCATTTCTTATAGCACAATAGTATTTGATCCTATTTACATACCACAACTTTTTCATTTATTCCCCAGTTAATGGCCATCCCTTCAGTTTCCAATTCTTTGCTACCACAAAAAGAGTTACTATAAATATTTTTGTACATATGAGTTCTCTTCCTCTTTCTTTGATCTTTTTGGGATATAAACCTAGTAATATTTTCACTGGGTCAGAGGGTACAAAGTGTGACTTCTATTTATTTATTCATGTTCCTTTCTTCCTTTATTTTTAAAACAAACAAAAAAAGCATCAATATCACTACCCCACTGATCCTCCTCTCCCCAAAATAAAAACCTTCCTCTGTAAAAATTAGTTATATTTACACAGAATAGACACATTGGCTGAGTCTGAACGCGTATGTCTCACTCAATATTTCTAGTTCATCTTTCTGCCAAGACATAGGAAGCATAATCATCTTCAATCTCTTAGAGTTGTGATTGGTCACTGTGTTGATTATATTTCTTAAATCTTTCACATTATAAAGTTGTGCTTTACAATGTTATAATCACTGTATAAACTGCTCTCTTGGTTCTGCTCACTTCACTTTGCACCTTCATATATGTCCTATTAGGTTTCTCTGAATCTATTATTTTCATAATTTCTTGTGGCACAATAATACTCCATTATATTCATATATCATAATTTTTTCAGATGCCCCTAAGAGGCTTTTTAGCAGTATTTTCACTTATACAACTACAGTCATTGTGCATATGGTTCTATTGGTTCTAAACTTAACTTCATTTTGTGTCATTTCATGTAAATCTTATGTTTCTATTAATTTTTCAAGTCTGTCACCTAATCCCATTTTATATCACATGGTGGGCAGTACATGTTCTCTACTAAAGTAGACTCACAGATTTAGAATAGGAAGGAACCTTAAGAATTCTTCTAGTCTATCCCCTTTTATTTTACAGATGAAGAAACTGAGGCCTAGAGAGAACCTCACAAGGTTATAGACACTAGGTAGCAAAGCTGGGGCTGGAAACCATGTTCTTTAACTTCAAAACACTTTTCACAAATGGTTCCCTACCCACTTAAGATCACTGATACTTTCATTTTGGAAAGAGTAATTTGTTTAAAAATACTAATAAAAGTTGAATTGAAAATTTTATGATAGTTCTGTTGATAATTGTAGTCTGTGCTCCCAGACACTTAGCTTTTTTCCTAGTCTTTAATATTTGGGAAGATAGACAAAACTTAAAAAAAAATCCTGCTTCCTTTAAAATGCCTTTGACTTTATGTAAGTTAATTATATAAAAGCAACAGTTTGAATAATCCAGGTAATTTTTTTTCCTGCAATATCAAGATTCTCTGGATAGATGTTTAACAGATGATGGAGACTGAATATGTCATATTAATTAGATGAGCTTATTTTATTTAATTAAACAATATTCTTTGGAATTTATTCCTTATTTGATTTTTTTAAAATGCTGGTATTTGCATTTGGTTTTCCATCCTATCTCCACGGGGAATTAGAACTTTTATTCTTAGCAATAACATCTCTCATCTCCATAGGGAATTATTTGATACTGACTGAAATGAAGTTTACAATTTTCTTATCAAGTTTATTTACACTCTAAAAGGTAAACTTTCTTCCTCCCCCAACATTTGCCTTTAAAGACAGTTTTGCCAATCTAGGGACCCTTCTAAGATCCGGAAGACCATTCCTATTTTGTCTAAAGTAAGCAGCAGCTGTTCTAAAGAGATGCAAGGTGCCTTAGGGCAGCCTACATATCCCAACATGCAGTATAAAACATTACTGGAAGGAAAAAAGAATGTTGTATGCTGGGAAGTGTAGTCTCCCATTACAAACTCTTTTCTTTTTTTTAAAGGCTACAGTGGTCTAAAACTTAACTGTCCTGTTTCTGCCTTATGGCACTCTGCTAGGGCACTTTACCAGGACAGGGACAAAACAGTCCTTCAGGGCATCAGTTAAATTGATGTGACATTTCTTTTCACTGTCAGAAATGTTCTAGCAATATAATTTTCATCAGACAAGAGATTTTTTTTCCTCTGTTAGAGGCTTCAAACACTGTTTCCCAAAAAATTAGAAGCACAACCAAAGGTCAGGATTACGAAAGTAAATGTTCAATCTCGCTCTTCGGCTTAAGAATCAAACCTGTTCTAGAAATCCTTTTCTATGCAGGCTGAATCTCTTTAAGTGCAGCCTGGATTTCCGATGGCTCCATAGTGGGTCGGGGTCACGGAGCACTTACTCCCTGAAATGGAAGCCAATGTAAATGTAGCCTAACTCACCAAACGCTTCACCATAGATGGTAAACAGTCGGAGAGCAGAAGAAAAACCCTCCATGACCACGGAAGACAATACAGTTTATTTGCTGGCTAGTACAAAAGAGTGCCGGAATCCTCCCTTTGTCTCCTCGTGAGTTGTGACAGAGGTTATTAATTTGCACATGGTTCAGTCAAATGTGTGCCCCCTTTGCAACCCATCTGTTACTAGTACTACTGTATGTGCTCAGCAACCCTCATCATTCATAACTCCGCAGCTCCACCCCCACTTCAAAGGAAGCCTTGGCCACACCAGCACTGGCCCAGGCAGGGCAGCAACGCTCTCATTCTCCTACCCCAAAGCTACTAGAATTTTCCCCACGAAAGAATAACCTTAGGAGATGGTTGCATAACAGTTTACTCTGAATGTTAAAATACGGTCCAAGTACAGCTATAGTACCAACATTTCACAAATGAAATCGTGTGTGTGTGTACGGACAGAATGCCACAGAGATAAAACAGCTTGTTTTCTTTCTACTTCCAACCTTGGAACCGATTTGAAATTAGAGTAAAAAACTCTCTATTTTCACAGATATTCAGGACAGAAGCTGATCTGACTGATCAGGCTAAATTCTGATGCAGAGTTGTGCTTCCTCTGAAACAAGTCTCTTCTCCCAAGGCCAGTATATGTTTTAGAAATGATGAAGTGTATGAGTTTTAAATCTATTTTATGGGTTGATTAAAAAAAGGGAAAAGAAAACCACCAGATGCATGTAGAAGGGCACTGTACTTCAGACTACACCTGGCCATTAGAAATAGCAAATATAGTATCTTAGTTATGCAAAATGAAGCATATAGAAAATACCATACGTTCAAATATAATCAAACATGCATAGTTTTTTACTATAGCATTTAAACAAGGCAAACCTTAAAAATCATTAAAGATAGAAATGCCACACGGGGTTATAATTTAAAAACTATACTCTGGTCTGTCCCAAACATACTTTGGGTGGTTAATAAATAATAAATTACTATTATCAACACTAGAGCTAAAATAAAAGGTTTCTTAACCCCCAGCATGAGGGCTTCTTAGCACTACAAAGAACTCTCTGTTTGAGCTGCTAAATTTATTACTAAGTATCTGTGCAATCATTTCAAGAGAAAAATGGATAGTGTCACAAACACACTTTTTGACAAGACCTCACATAAAATGCACCCAGAGGGAGCGATCCCATCACCTCCATATGCTGCCAAGATGAGGGGGTGCTTAACTCCAGGGGCTGGATCTTTGAGTACATGTGACTGAGAATGCCATCCACTCTCCTGTGGCAGAATGATCTCCTTGGAGGAGAGATGGCAGAAATCTGAATGTGTCCTTTAGAGCCTCACAGGTGGGCTGTTTGCTTACACCTTTTGTCAGGCGCTGCTTTATTAAAGGTTGAAGAAAATTTTGAGAAGGAGAGGGGAAAGGGACAACCATTCATTCTCTTGAGAGATAAAAGATGCATTTCGTTACATTTTCAAATATTTCATAAAACCTTAACTGTGGGGGAAAGGGCATTTTTACAAGCTAAAATTTTTCCAAGATTTAATCTCTCAAAAATACATAAAAGCAATTAAAGACTTCACAAAATAAGATATGAAGGACTTTTCAGGATAGAGTAAAAATGTTTTTCTTGCAAGTAAGGACTGTTTCCTTCCTTGTCTTTAGATCTTTGGCACCTTGCATCATGTCTGGTACAAATGCCTTTTGCCTGACTCATTTCCATGCTGGGTATCCTTCTTCTGTGTCTAGCTTACTGACTGACAGCTGGTGTAACTGCTCAGTTCCCTCTCCTGAGACATATCCCGGCCCCTCACCTCCCTTTGCTGAGGTTGGTGTAGGAGAGGGGTACCCACTTACTGCTGAGCAGAGAGACTCAACCATCCACACCACAGAGCGAAGCTCACATGTCAGTCGGGCTTTAAGGTTTCTAAAGTGCCCAATGCCCAGGGTTTCAGGTCCTTTCTCATGAATCCTCTGACAGAGCAGCAAGAGCAGCACCTTCTCCTTGTACGGGGTTTCCAAGAACCCTGAGGTCCCTGCAGGGTCTGAGCTTTGCCCACACTGGTGACCTAAGGATCCACCTCTCCATTGGGCAGATGAGGAAGCCTGGGGAGCCTGAGCTTTTCCAGAAGCATCAGAGGCAGAGCCAAGTCCCAGACCTCAGGCTCCCAGCTCAAGACCGACAGACATCTCTTGGTTTTCTGTCCCAGTTACTCCCCTGCACTCTTTCTGGTGGAAGGGAGGTTCCTGTCAGCTCTCTGGAACTAGAGACCCTAGGGGCAGCCCTCTGGTTTACGCAGCTGCAGTTACTTGATTCCCCTGATGTCGTCTTTCATTCTACATCAGGCTGTATCAGACTTCCTGTTTCTCTAAATTCCCTGTTCACTGTTTCTTACAGGGCAAGATCTTACTGCATGCCTATCTATGCACAGTTGGTTCAGCCATTTTCCAGTGGATGAGTATCTACTTTCTCCCTCGTTTGTTACCACAAACATGCTGCTAGCAATGTTTCAATGTATGTACATGGGACTTTCTTTTTGTCCGACTTCCTTGGGGTCTAAAAACATGCAGTAAGCTCTTGAGGTCAGCAAGCGTGGAGAGTCCTGACAGCTTTCCCCACAACCACCCCCTGAGGGAGGCATCACTGACTGTATCACTGTCTCTGTTTTACTATGAAGTATACAGAGCTGGCCAGGAAGCCAGGAGGCTCTGGGTTCAAGGCCTGCCCCTGAAACACTGACTGGGTACCCCTGAGGAAAGTGCATCAGCTCTCAGGGCTCAGAGAGTGCCAGACAGCCCTGGTAGCAGGAGTCACCACACCTAAGAGCCCTGGGAACCAATGTCACTTTCCCTTTCCAGACGAGGACCAGGAAGGGAAAAGGAAAGGTAAATGCTTTCACCTCCAGGTCCAGAACGTTTATTATTCTGCCTCTCCTTTTGGGCCTTGGAGGCAAACCGATCCTTTGTTGGTTTCCAGAAGTGGGGAAGGGGGTTGAGGACAGATGAGAAGCAACTCTCAGGAAAGCCTTCAATTATTCAGCTCCTGTTTTCCCCCTGTATTATACACTTCCAGGAGAGGGAGGAGGACACGGGGTGGGGGAAAGAATTAGGCTGCCACACTTGGGGCATGTCAATTAGTCTGCTGACCTCTCGTCTCCTCCTCTTTAAAGAGCTGAGGTATGCTTAGGTGATCTTCGAGGTTCTGGCCAGCTTAAAAATCCCTGGAGTCAATTAAATGACAACAAAGCCACCTTCTACCAGGGATCTATTAAGACAATAATGACAAAGACAACATCAACTCTAGACTCCCAAGGAACACCCTGGGGTCAGCACAGATTAATCTCAATCTCCGATCTCTTCTACTTCCAACAGCATTGTACAATGAGCCCTGACATTAATAATAATGACCCCAGGCTGCGCAGGAACCTTCCCCTACCAAAGAATGGTTAAATTAAGTTCACTAAGGCAGGCAATTGGAACCATGCATTTCAGTATGATTTTCAACAAGGTGCTGAAGCAAGAGGGTTTTCAGGTTTATCCACAGTTAATTAGAAAATTCAATTAACATTCTGTTTAATCAAGGTTTATAATAATGAACGAGTTGGAGGAAATGAATTTAAAAGTAAGAGATAAAGAACTGATGTGTAGGGATAAGTGCTGGGGAGCAGGAGTCAAGAAGCCTCCAAGGGATGGTGGCTCTGCCACTTAGGAAGGCTGTGTCCCCACAGCAGGCCGGTCACCCTCTCCGGGCCCTAGCTGCCTTATCTGGGAAAGGAGGGGCTTGGGCTGGGAGACCATCCTATGCTCCTACAAACATCAAGGAAACGATTCTAGAAATGAGTGCACTTATTCATTCCATAAATGCTTATTAAACGCCTACTGTGTGAGGTGTGACCTGGCGTCCAGAGCGCCTTCCACCTCTTCACCTGTGGCACTGCGTGAGCCTACAGCTCACCAAGTCGGGCTGGGGTGGGAAGAAGGGGTGCAGCACACCTGACTGTGTCATACTGCCCAGGAAACAGATCTCCACTAACTAATGGCTGGTGACCAAAGGGTGCCTGTTTGGCTAACACCAAGCCCCTGCGGATGAGGAGTGTGGGGGACTCGCTTGTTCACTTTACTCACGTGTTCACACACGTCTGATGAATGAAGCATCTTGCATGTACAACAGCGTGTATACAATATGGAATAAAACTAAGGAAATGAGAAAAAAAGGTCGTAAAGGGTCACATGACTGTGCCAAGCCATCAGAGGGCCTCAAAGTACTTTACAGAGGATTAAGCCATCTGACATCTCAGGCAGACGGACTTCAGCCAACTTTGGATGTCAAAGCTGAACTGCACCAGCTCCTCCCCAAGTTCCCAGTGCTCCCTAGATCTCCATCTTGGCCCTCAATGCTGTCTATCTTCCCCTCCTGCCTGTGACCACAACTTCTACACCTCCGTGCCCCACCTGCTGACTGGATGTCCCCCAGCCCTCTCACTCCTGTCGGCACCTGTTCTTGTACCTGGTGCCCCTCTGTTCCCATGGGTTCAATGGCCACGTCTGTGCTGCTGGCTCCCAGATCTGGTCCTAGCACCGCCGGCCGCGGGGCTCCCCAGCTTTGTTTAGTCACTCTCCCATGAGTCCAAGCTGGCTCCAGATTTTGCTTCTATCTCCACGATGTCTCCTCCATCCACACAGATGCCACCCACAGGTGGGCCTCTTCCCTTCTCACCTGGGACTACCTGCACAGCCCCCACTTGGCTTCTCTATCACAGCTCTTGCCCCTCCCTGACCCATCCTTCACTCAGTCACCAAAGCGTAGGCTTCACTGCATCTTCCCCTGGTCAATACACTTCAACGGCTCCCTACTTTTCTATAAACCCCTCTGGCCCTAAAAGCTCACTAGCCCCTGGCCTCTTGAGACTTGTCTAGTCTTCTTAGACTTCATTCACCTCCAAACATCCACAGTCCAGCCTGACATACCAGCTGTCCTTCACACACAGTGTTCCATCTCTCACCTTCATGGCCTTTGGGTGTCCCCCATCCCACCCCTGCCCTCCCTGCTGGCCTATACTCCCTCCAGCCCTGCCCGGCCTATACTCCCTCCTCCCGGCTGCTTTTGGGAATCTCTGATCTCCTTCAAAATCCAGCTCAAGTGTTACCTTCTACATGAAGTCATTCCTGACACCCTCCCCCAAAGACCTTACATTCATTTTGTATCTGCTCGCTCGCTCTCTCTCAGACAGGGCATCTGGAAAGCACTGCATAGGGATTCTCATTATGTCGAGTGTAGTGCAGTGTGTGGGGCTGCACTTCTCCCCCTGCCCAGCACCTGTAGCCATGACAGTGGACTACAGGGACGCAGAGAAAGACAGTTTCTCAAGGAGCTGCTAAGAGCATAGGCCCAACTCCCAGACTCTCACCCAACACTGACCCAGCCGAACCCTGCTCAGCATAAGAAAAATAAAATATTAAGTCATTCAATTTATGCAAGAAAAAAGGGTATTTATGTAGAGAATGAGTAGGCCAGACTTCTCTTCTAAGAACTTAGTCTTTTGAGTTAAACCTAAAAAAACTGAGAAGAAATCATTTCCCTCCAACAACTTCCTTAATGAATCGATGATTTAAAAATGTCAAAGTGATAATAATGCCTAGCAATGACATCTCTCAGTTCTCTAATAATTCTCTACCCATTATTGTATGTATGAGGTAAGCTGAGGCAGTAATCATGATTTATCTGCAGGCTAGGCCGGGGGAAGGTGAAGCCAAGAAAGGGTAAATGTTAGGAGGCAGAGATGGGCCGTAATCAGGTATCCCGCCCAGTGCCTGGCTTTACAGAACATGTGCTTCATGAAGTCCAACCCACTCAAGGAAGGAGTGAAGTGACTTCCCCAAAGCTACCAGAAGCAAAGTGGGAAGTGAAAGATGGATCTCCCAAATTCTCAACCCCTGGTTTCTCTCCGGCCCCTCGGTGGCTGTAGCTGGGTCAGTAGGTAGCAGCAAAGCCTGAGTGGCTGTCACTGAAGGCCCCTTTCTTCCAGCTGAGCAGGGACTGTCACCCTGGAGCTGTCCTGTTTGGAATCTCACTCTATGGAGCAGGAAGAGCTGACTTTAGATCCTACTGAGCTCCTTCCATCCTTGGAACACTTGCCATAATTCTGACACAATTACTACCACTGAATCAATAAGAGAGAATCTGGTACAATTTGGGTCTTCAAGAACTTTGTGGCCATTCAACATAAAGCTGTAAATAATCTGAATTTTATTTATTAATGGATTTATCTAATTATTGCAAAAAATTCCATCTCTTTTTTCTTTTCCATAAACTATCAGCGTCCCTCCTGTGAAACCTGGCTGCCCTCCCCCTCCTGATCACCTCAAGGAGGACGGCTCAGTCAATAAGGGCTGCTGGGTAAGTGACACGGCCATCATTCCCGCTTAGTCTCCACAGGCCTAATGTATGTGATGCTGAATTTACTTATCTCAGGAGGTAGTGCAGCCTTGCCAAGAGCAGTTACATGTTTTAGACTTTGTAAGAACAAGATGTCAGGGGTTTGGTTGTTGTTCCATCAGTCTGCAACACCTTATTTCAACTCTATGCTGAGCTGGCAAAAACACTAAATCAACCTAGCTCAGCTTCCCCTTCGGATGCTGTGGAAGCAGGAAGCCTCAGCAATGCTTGTGAGCAAATGCAGCAGCCTCCTGCCACGCAAATTTATCCACTTATCACACCCCTTCCACGTCTCCTGTTCTCTTCTTTCCTTTTCTGTCTCTGGCCTCCACAGATGCTTTTCCCCTACTGGAGATTTCTTGTGGCATTTTCCAAGAAAGGACATAAGGATCTAACTGTGTCCCAAGCCCACAGAGGCGTATATAATCTCAGAACCACATGCAGCTCCTGGGAGGAAGGCCCAGCTGTCAGACGGCACTCACACTTCCTACGGTTTGCTAAGCTTGGGCCCTGGGAACAGAAAAAGCCAATTGCTTCCATTTCTGTTAGCAGAACCAGTTCCATTAACAGTGGCTGGGAAGGCAGGGCAAGTATATTAGTTATCTGATGGACACAATGGGGCAGACTTGCTTGCATGCAGTCTGCTGGCAAAGCCACTAATCAGGAGGAAAAGAAAATAGAGCAAATTGAGTGGAAGAGAGGATGTGACATGAAGGCACCTGGTTAACAAGGCGGTGTTCTCAGGCTTTCCTGAGCCGATCCCCTCCCCGGGAAGGAGGCTCCCAGCCCCGGCTCTGGCTTTCCTGTCTTGATCTGAGGCGCTGAGCCTCTGCTCCCAGGTTTAGAAAAGATCAGAGCCCTTGTCAGTGTCGCTGAAGGGAGAGCGAGATGGAGTGCACAAGCAGTTCATTTTTCTTTATAATTACACTCCATTAACCTTCCACACGAGAGCTCCCCTGTGCTTTCGCACCAGCAGCACCAACTGGCTGTGTGTGATAAGGCTCTGTGGGCCGGTGCGGCCAGCACCCGGCACAAAAGGAGCCCTGAATACTGCCGACTCAAGCACAAGACGACCCCGCTCCGTGCCTCGCCGGCAGACATGTTTGGCTCAACAAGACGTGTGTGGGGACACCCCACACCAAAAAGCACAGAGCTGGAAATCAGGCAAGGAGAGAACCGGGAGCTCCACGCGAGGAAGGGCGTGTGGCCAGGCTCTGGAAAGTCTTCGTAACACCCAGACAAAACACCACTGTTCTGGGGTTTGGGACACAGGAGACCACGGCACTGGACAATCAGATCATCTCTGAGTCCGAGCTGCCGGGCCAAAGGTCATGACTGGCTACAGCTCCTCCTCCCATAACTTTTCTGGGGAAAAAACACTGTTTAAGAGGCAGAAGTAGACCCTTTTTTTGGACAGTGGCTATGTAAATGACAGCCTTTTCTGAAAGAGACGTACTGCATTAATAAATACTGCTTCTGTGATTTTTAAACTCTCTGCCAAACATGTTGTTTTTCCATATGTTCAAAGGTAGACCAGTGTTTGTCTACCCTGAGCAAAGGCTACAGGCACATGCTTCTACAGATAAACTGGAAACCAACTTGGGAAGGTAGACAATGAATGCAAGTAATCTTGACTGGAATCCAAACCATTTAAGAAACAAAAGGTGCTTTAATTACAACCTGCCTTAACAAATGTATAATATGGTGTAATGGCATTCAACTTTAATGCCATCTAAGAAAAAAGTTTTCCCATCTCCAGCTTTCTTACTATTTGGGGAGCAAGCCTTGGACAAAGCATCTCAGGAATTTCCTCCAGGTACAGGGGCACTACTGCTCTAGAGGCCCCAGGGCCAGCAGTTAGCACAATCCCACCATCACAGTGTGCACAGGGCAGTAACTCAAGTGGCGTGCCTTTCCATTGATCAGTTTAGGAGGCTGTTCTTGGGGGATATGAAACTGCAGCCAAGTTCTGTTTTTGAAAAGTCAAGAGATGCTAAGGACGCCTGAAGAGGTTTGGCAGTCATCTTTGGGCTGATTTCATATTGTGAAGGCTGATGATGAAATTTAGGAGTTACCCTGCCTTCTGCACTCCCCAGCCCCCTTTCTGGGGCATGCAGCTTGCAGCTAAGTGATTCTGAATTCTTAAAGTATATTTTAACTTCACTTAATACTATAATGCATTCTAGTGTTGTCTATCACGGTATCCCCTTCTCAAAATATAAAAAGGATGTCTGTAATTTCAGAGTGAATTTTTAGGGCCTCAATGATCAGAGGTGGTGTGTTACAAGTGGCATGTTAACAACACGCACAGCAAAGATAAGGAATGACACCTGTCACCAGGGAAATAAAGTTAGTCCTACCTCTGGAAAGGCAAGAGGGAGGAGCTCCACCTGCTTGGTGGGAGGGCAGCACCCTGGACAGTAATATTTCTAAGTCATTTCCCAAGGAACAGCCCATTATGAACACAGGTACATTCAAATTCTACTCTTTACATGCATGTTGAAAAACAGACAAAAGCCAATCTACCTGTTCAAGTCCTGTGGCTCAGACTCCTGGCTATGGCACCTGCTGAAGTGTGCTGCCTGTCTCCCTGTGCTGGGCAAACCTGCTTCCTGTGGCAAACTCCTTTGATAATTCCACCCCCTGATCCCGGGCCCCAGGCCCTCTGAGCAAAGTCCCACAATGAGACTTCAATGGGCCAGAGTCAGCACTTACTCTCCCTCCTAGCCTGCCCTGGAGTCCAAAGCCATAGCTGCTAGAGGCCAGTACACACTGGACAGCTCTGAATGCAGCGCTTGAGACACGTGAGGAAAATGAAAGCACGCTCTGGCTTCTGTTACAGCATTTTAGAAACATCAGCAGCCATCAGTCCACCACACAGGGATACACATGTCCTACTGTGGCGAGAGGCTGAAAGATTGCTGAATCCCAGCGGACAAAAGCAGGCACTGCAAAAACAAACCCTTCTGGCCTTCTTTGTTTTAAGGATTGGCAACTTGATTCATAGCTGGGCTCCCATCTGTGGTATCAGCACAAATTTAAAGCAGGATTGGAAAAGGTTCCCGGTACAGAGTTTGAATCGTTCACAGCCATCAATCTGCCTTGCTATCTTGCCTGTACTTTGCCAAACACTTTTTCATCTGAAGACTGAAATGAGGCTAGGGCCATGAAAAAAGTGGCTGGTATATAGAGATGAAAACCAATTAACAACATTTACTGAAGGCCCTATGATGGGAAGGGAGCTATATCAAATGGAAGGAGAATCAGGCTTAGAGTCACGTGATGTAGGTTTGAATTCTGGTTCTGCTACTAACTAGTCATATGACTGGATTGTGATCATTAACATCCCTCAGCTGCCTCATCTGTAAAATGAGCTGTTCTACTTCCTGGGGTTGTGGTACAGAAAAAAAAAAGTAATTTGCAAACTTCAAAGTGCTATATAAAGATATGCTAAGCATCACTGTTACCACTGTTATTGTTTACTATATGGCAGTATAGAGTGGATAAAGATGGGTCAAAGCCAGGAAGCTGGGGTTCAAGTTCTGCCCGTGACATGTCCTTGTGCCTGTATTACCCCTGGGTAAGCCACTTGGTCTCTCACTGATCAAAGCAATTCTCTAAGTCTATAACTTGCAAAGGAGACGATAATTTACCAGTGATGGAAGCAATTCCTCCCCATGAGGTCCTTATGAGAATCAAACCAAACGTCTGGGCCAAGGGCCATCCCCGTTTCCACAATAGGAACTCACAAATCTATTGGCAGACATGAAACAACTGCAAAATACTTTTACTAAGCGTCGGATCAATAAGAATAAACTAATGCTCGGTATAAGCCGAGCTCCCGAATCTGAGCAAAGCAGTGAAGAAAGAGAAGCAGTGTGTTACCTTGGAGAGAGCCCTTGAGTGATGCCTAAGGCAAACACACCCACTGGGGCTCCAAGCCAGGTAACCCCTTTCACCTAGAGAAAGAGAAAGCTGTTGCACTCAACTGCTGGATCTCCTTCTCAAAGTGGGGTCAAGCACAAGAAATGCCAACAGACATGGAGGAAACCATCCTGGGTCAGGTTTTGTGGGACACAAGGGTTTGGACAGATGTTGGCGATGAAGAATGAGAAAGCTGCCACTTGCAAGACTAAGGACAGGATATAGGTGAAAAAATTATAAATAGGAGCTTTGAGGAAACGGAATATGGTATTTCTAGTTTAAATTGATAAATAAGACAAATTATGACCAACCACCAAGCAGGAGTCAAAACAAAGACAATGAAAAAGGTACACTACTAATTGTATGCTGGCTTCTGTAGACTAAAAACTGATTATTTAAGAGCAAAATGTAATCTGTAGTAATTTACTAGCTATCTGGCTCACTTTTAACAAGCATGTTCCAAAATGCCTGTTGTTTTCTCCAACGTACTGGGGAAATTCTGTATGGAGAATCTATACAAAGACATGGATGATAAGCCATGATCTGCCTTGGTGGAAGGTCACAGATGTGGGATCTTGTCAATGTGGACATTCCCTCTGATGATGTAGATCACAATCCACCCATGTCTTTTTATCTTATCGGACTGGTCTACATCCCTTCATTAGCTCACCAGAGACAGTGCGACCAAGATGCTGAGAGCCTTGCTGGTTTTTTCTTGACATCACAAGGATCCCAGGGAAGCACATGGGCTATCTACTGGTTACTTCTTGATCCTGCTGCTCGACCAGCCCATCATCTTATTCATTCACATATTCCTTCATCACCTCTCTTGCTCTGTTCTCCTTGGAAATCCACCATGCCACCCTCCCACGGTCTTTCAGGTGATACTGATGTTTGGTCTTCAGAGACTCGCAGCTGTGCACTATGATTCACCACCTAGAATACTGGTATCAAGAAGACGGGCCTTTATTTCAGGGAGAAGTTTGGGATCACTGAAAAGAACATGCAGTCTCCCAAAGTCAATCTTGCCTCCTCCAAAACGGGCAGGTTTTCATATTAGAAAACAGTCGCTACAAAACATACTGTTTTGGAGCTATTACAAAACAAAACATCCTAGCTAATCAGATTTTCAGCAAAGTGATAAAGAATATAATAGAAAATAATTTGTTGACAGTTACTTTACTTAAAAGAATCATAAAATGATACAGAAAAACAAATAAATTTGTCTATGACTCTGAAGTCAAGCATCTTGGTGAGTGGTCGGTAGATACCTTATAAAATAGGAGATCTATCATGTTTTGATATCACTGGCCACAGGGCTGGAAAGTTCCTTAGAGATTATCTAGGCTAAAAACCTCATTTGACAGATGAGGAAACCAAGGCCCATAGAGGTTAATAAGTCATAGAGGTGGACAACTAGAAACAGATCTGGGATTCGAACCCTGGTCCTCTGACTCCAAATCCAGCATAGTGTCCACTATACCATATTATAATTCAGATGAACCAAGAGATTTCAATTCTTGTCATAAATGATGACCGTGTGCTTGTCCAGTAGTATCTGTTGGCTATAATGAGTTACAAGCAGATTCATCTGAGCTACAGAAGGAATGAAACAGTGAAAAGAACAGTGATATGCTACATTAGCGTTTCTTTTACCACGCATAAGAACTCAGATAAACAGCTAATAGTGCTAGGGACAAACAAAAACCACTCACGAGCTAACACTGCATTTTTTGGTTTCAAAGAAAATAAGAGGAAGAGAATGAACGGCACAAGGTAGTTTTTCACCCCACGATGCTTGTACTTTCAGAATCTCAGTGCTGTGTTGCCAGATTTTCAAGAGAAAAGCTGCATCCATCTGAGCTAGCTGGTACAACAGGCCATAGGAGAAGGAAACCAATAAGAAGCCCTTCAGAACTGCACTTCTTGGGGCTGTCATTCGTGCTAGAAAAACGTCACTTTGAAGCACTGTTTGCATTCCATTTTTAACTAGAGGGAAGAGGATGGAGGTCTTCCGTTTCTATGACAACCCAGATGGGCCATAATACAAGATACTTACAAATGTTCAATTGCAGAGATGCCAAATCAAATTAAGGCAGAGTTTGCACTACTTCACAAAAACTACAAGAAAGAAGAAACCCACAAAATACTTAGGGCAAAAATCAAGCCCTTTCTAGGAGTGATGCTGAAGCATGGACTGAGGAATGTACAATCCCTCTTTTACCTAAAGTAGAAATACATACATCCATTTTCAAGACATAAAAATAAAGCTTCAATTTATGGTAAATAAGTGTTTTCATTAAATCTTTACTATGGGAAAATTGTCACAACATTCATGGTCTAAAAAACTGTTCCCAAACAACATGAATTTCATGAAAATTTCCAAATAATTACATCCTGGCACATATTTCACTTCGCTGATTTGGAATGGCAAACGTGGCTCTGTGACTTTCCCTTTGGGACTTCCTTAGGATTTGTTTCTGCAATGGTCTGTCATGATATTAGTGTATTTAGCTACCACAATAATTATGAAATGGATAATTAATATCTTTAGGAGGAAAATGACATGTAATTTGTACTTCTTACCTTGAAAAATCAATCTTTCCTACAGAGTGGTCAACTACTACATGTCTGTAAGTATTCCTATGAAACGGTGACTATATTCTAAGGCTAGATAAAGAGGGGAAGATTAGATTACCCGATAATGGTGTAAATGGAAGGAAATCCTGAAATGCTAAGGCCCCAGCTGAGAGCTGAGAAGATTTCTTTCTCTCCCTTTACCACAGAGGTGGGAGCCTACAATGGGTTTGGAATGTTGCATACAATGTCAAAGAAGGATAGCACTTTAGTTAGTTTTGCTGAATGCTTTTTTTTCTCTTTCAGATTAAAAAAAAAATTGCTAAAAAAGATGGCTTGATGAGTTTGGAAGAGAGGGAGAGATGTGGAACTGATTGTGATTTAAAAACAACATGCATCACGATGGGTACAGGGCACAGCATTACACTGCCAGACCTGTTCTCTGGGCTGGCTGGCTTTGCTGAACTTTCTTCTCTTTTCTATGGTTCTCTCGTAGTGGAAGAGGAGCAGCTATATTGTGGAATATGTGTGGTATAAAAACAAAAGATAGAAAGCAACACAATTTTATTGAAAAAACAAAGTGCATCTGAAAATTTAAAAAAAATTAAAAAATCCGTAAGTACTATTTTGAGTTGAGTGTTCCTATGTGGTTCCCCTTAGTGAAGTTGTGTGTAAGAGTTTTAAAAAAATCTGCTTTTTATTCAAAGTTATGATGGGAATTGGGCTAAATATATGATGTTTGAGGTCCCCTGCAGCTCTCACAGTGACAGTGACATAAAATGTATCCTGGAAATACATCCATCTGTTTTAGAACTCCCTATAGCACCTATCATATGATGTCATCTGCATGTGTCTCAGTCCTCCAGCAGGCTGTAAACTCTATCAGGGCAGGGATGTTTCAAAGCTCTGCACCTCCTTCAGTAGCCACTTCAGTGTTCTATAGGTAGAAGGTGCTTAATACGTGTGTACTCAATAAATGGTTAGGGATCGGATATTAACTTTCCCCCGAAGTTTACAAGTCTATTTTCTTTGAGGGGGAACAGTGCAATTGGGGTTAAGTTACTTACCCAAGGTCACACAGCTAGTAAGTGTCAAGTGTCTGAGGCCAGATTTGAACTCCAGGGCTGGTGCTCTACTCACTGCGCCACCTAGCTGTCCCCTACAAGTCTAGTTTTTAAAAAAGATAACAAATGAGCACAGCTCTAGCTCCATGGGTTGGCCTAGATGAACTCTATGAATTTATTCTTTCTGCCGTAGGAAATATACTGACACTCTCTACAGGGGAATTTCCACCCTCTTTTGGACCTGCTGCCTAATTTTGTAACAGACTCTTCACTTTCTCTTAATAGTAAACCATTTATTTATTCATTTAAATTTTACTTGGAAGGCTTTGGATATTTTTACATTGCCATTGTGGACATTCCATACTGACTTAAAGGTGAGATTTGAAATTACCAGAAGAAATTCTAATGGAGAATTAAAACAAATTAATAGGTGATAGTTTTTTAGAAACATGAATTTCTAAATTGAATGGAGTTAGATGTGGTGGTTCATGCTTAGAATACCTACTGCTGGGAGGCTGATGTATGTGGCTCCCCTGAGCTCAGTAGTTCTGAGTTTCAATGGACTAGGATAATCAGATGTCTGCACTAGGGCAATACCAATATGGTGAGCCCTCAGAAGCAGGGGAGTGGGGAGGGAGGGCCCACTTAAGGACCAGTGAAGTGGTCCAGGTTGAAAATGAAGCAGAATAAAGCTCCCATGCTGATCAATGGTAGTCAGTATATGGTTGCTGCACTTCTGGACTGAGTGAGATGGGGACAACAGGAAGAAAAAAAGGAAGGAAAGAAGTGGGGAAGGAAGGAAGGAAGGAAGGAAGGAAGGAAGGAAGGAAGGAAGGA
>NW_027185804.1:36291331-36300569 GCF_028583685.1 Petaurus breviceps papuanus
GAAGGAAGGAAAAGAAAGAAAAAGGAAGGAGGGAGGGGGGGGAAGAAAGAGTTTACAAGGAAGAAGATTGATGCATAAATGACATGTGTAAAGATATTTTTAAAATACAGCCCAAAACTTTTGGCAGTGGCATATCATAATGTTAAGAACTCAGGGGAGCTTTGGGTTCTCAATTTCATCGTATCAATTGGCTATGTAACTTTTGGCTAAATGAATCAAGAATGGCTTTTTGTCTCAGTTTCTCCATTGGCCAAAGGTGAAGAATATCAATTTTTCTTTGTCTGGGAAGCCACAACTACATCATTTATTCAAGAAGTATGTATTAAATACCCGCCATGCTCCAGGCATGCTGGGTGCTGGGGACTCAAAGACACAAGCAAAAGTTCTTCTCCTCAAAGAGCTTACACTCTTCTAGGGATAAACTGTACAAAGGTAAATAAATACAAAATATATACAGAGTGCATGTGTGTGTATGTGTATATACACACAGAGCATATATTTATACAAAGCATATATGAAATAATTTTGCCAGGGAGAAGGGAACCCTTCCCCTCATCAGATTAGTGGTAAGGAGGAATGGGGCCAAGCCTTGTGTGAAAGGAGGTAGGACATTAAGTATTCTAATAGCTGGAGGGGAGGAGGAGCTGAGTTCCAAAGGTACCAAGATAGAAGATGAAGCCTACCACCAGGTAGGGGACACAGATCAGTTGTGCTGTAAGGTGGTAATAAGTGAAGTAGGGTACTATGGAGGCACAGCGGTAAACAGAGAGGCAAAGTATTCCGAAAAATTTGGGCGCTGGGGCTCACAGGGCCATAGGAGGCTCAACTCTGAGGGGCCTTTCATCAGGTCCCTGAGTCCGAACCCTCCATCCTACAGATCAGGAAACTGAGGCCCAGAGAGAAGGGATTTTCTAAGGTCATGTGGGGTCACACTCTTTTTACCCCTGAACCCTGACACTGCTAGACGAATGTTTCACTCTCAGCAATGGCAGAAATCAAATGACTGGGTACACTGACAATATGCGACTCCTAAAGTTCATGTTTAAGAAACAAAATTTCTCATCTCTCACTGCTACCTGTCTTGTCAGCTACAAGGGGCAGAATGGGAAAAGATTCTAGCGCTGCTTCTGAGGGTGAACAGGAAAATTCACTGGGAGATCATCAATAAGGCTTATTTGGCAGGACGAAGGCGGTAAAGGACAACAGCAAACTGTGTCCACTGTTAAATGACAAAGAAGATGTATTTAATTTGGGAGAAAAAGAACAAGACCCTGCAAGTCCTCAGGGCTCTGGAATCCTTCCCTAAGGGGGGCAGACACTGGCCCTTCCAGTTGCTGTTGCCTCGGCCAAGATTCCCCTCTGAGGGCTGAGACCCAAGACTGTTCTTCACCCAGGCAACCCCGGGGCCTGCTCTAGGAAGCTTCCCGATTTCATAAGCCTCTATGCTGTTTCCATTCTGGAAGGGCATCTTTATAAAAATATGTACCACAGACAGAAGTAAAATGCTCCGATATATTAAGTTTCAGCTGTAAGTGATATTTTTAGAAAAGCTGTACTTTCAGATTCTCTGCTTCAAAATAGCCCAGTTTATTCTTGAATTATGAAGTAAGGAAGGAACAAAAAATTAAAGAGACATGTCAACAATTCAGATTGCTTACCTATACTATATCCTTTATAATGGAGACCTTAAGTTGATTACTATTTGTTATTATCTAAATGCTCTCAATAAGAAGTTAATGAGGTAGATAAAAGTTCATGAGAATCAATCCAACCTTTGTATAAGGTGGGGATCTTAGCAACAGTTTACGTGTTCTCAGAAAGGGGCTGACATCAGGAATGATGCTGGCATATGAGAAATGATTCTACTGGAGAACCTTGGCCACAGCACAAACGAAACTAAACCCAAAAAATCACATAGCCATGCCAAAGAAAGGAATTTAACTGACAGGGAAAATGCTTTTCTTCCAAGTTCCTAAGAAGTCACGGGGAAGGAGGAACAGAAAGGTGAGGTTGGAGGGGGAAAGCCATTTTGCAAATGATACTGAAATATTTTTTAATTGCAGTTGCATATGTGATTTAATATATTCAAGCATTTTACCTGCCATCACTATAAAATATATTCTTTTCTCCAACAAGACAGCTTTAAGGATCTGTGTTCCTTTGAACTCTTCTCTAAGGAGAATTCCTATTTCCCTTACCCTGGATTTCCTTAACACAAGAAAAGTGATTGCCTTGTTATAGCAGTTAAATCTTACTGTGGATGAGGTACTAGAATCAGATGAAATCATGACTTTGGGGCCTAATGCTTTTTATTAAACCTCCTAAACCCTTCAGTCACCACTGATGTTTACAAAATAGGGTTAATGTCTTTAAAAAACCCTTTAACTACAAGTATGTGCGCAAAGTACCCCTACACAGACTCTGTTCCCATTTTTCTTTCTCATTCCCACACCATGAAGAACCAGGAGTAAATGGATCACCTGAAGAAATGATGCCTTACAGAATGTTTCTTCCTCCTGCAATTTTATTTACCTCTCATCATAGACTATTCTGCATAAAACGAAGATGAGAAGCAGAGATCTTCACGTGTGACACACACCCACATATCTGCATCACTAAAAATGTGACAGGTTTCCATGAACTGCACAAGAAATCAGCTCCTACTATCATCACAGACTGGCACAGCTGAAAGAGGCCTGAGATCGCTGCAGGCTTTCCCTCCTCCCTTACCTTTATCCAACAAGCACAAAGCTCTTCCACAACATCCATCCTTGCTTAACACTCTAGCTTCCACTGGAAAAGCTTCTGGGACAGGGAATGCAATGCTATTCAGTCCATTTCTTGACCATTTTCATTGTTGGAAGCTTTTTGTTGATGAAAATCCTTTACAAATCTTTGTTAAGATTCTATTACATTCATTGACATAAATATGAATTGCTACTACTATGATCTGGAATCTCTTTGCTTTATAGTTATACTTTGGATATTATGAGAGTAGTAGGTCAGTTTTTTCAGTTTTCGAAGATCATGGCAAATAAGCATGTTTTTGCCTAAGAACTACTAATCAAGGGGCGGCTAGGTGGCACAGTGAATAGAGCACTGGTCCTGGAGTCCGGAGGACCTGAGCTCAAATCCAGCTTCAGATACTTAACACAAAAAAACTAGCCGTGTGACCTTGGGAAAGTCACTTAACCCCAATGGCCCTACCTTCCCCCCTAAAAAAAAAAACCCACCTACTAATCAAATTAAATGGTTGTTTATGCTTCTGAGCTCCATGACTTGTGCTGTAATTCTTAGAGGCTAATTTTCCTCTAATATATAGGCAGAGATTCTTTACTATGCTTAGCTTATATCACATACCACTGAATGGAGATATTACTAAGATATCTAAATTTCCTTAAATTAGTAACTTGAAACAAACATCACAGGAAAGATCAGCATCAACCATTTATTTCTCATGAATGATGAAAAAAGAATAATATTCATAGCACAATTAAGCTGCTACAGGGCCATCATCCCCCATTCTGAAACAATTTTACTCTGGCAACATAGGTGTCTGATCCTACAGAAAAGAGCTCTGAGTGAAATGTAAAAACACTATTTTTTTGCATCTTAAACGAACTCTTAGGATCATCTATTAAACAAATCTCAACTTCAAGACTCTCGAGAACAACTGTGTAACGAATGCATATACATATGACCATTTAATTATTCATAACCTGCAAAGGACTGTGGAAAAGGACGTTTTTATTCACTCTGAAAATGGCCTGAATTATACTATGACACTGCCTCTGTGAATTATTAGTAATTCAAATTCAGAAGAGGGAATTAGGGATATTCCTTGTTATTTTGCCCTTATCTTACTAACAAAACAGAGTAACTTACAGTCCATCCAGGAGTTCTAAGTGACATAACAAATACATTTACAAAGTGAAATATGTTAAGGCACATGGCTTGATAGAAAACACCAGCTTTTCATTTTAAAGTTATTTTAAAACATTTTCCTGGAGTCTAAACAAGTATCAAGATGAAAGACTAGAAATTACTGAAAAGCAGCGAGTCCCTACTAATAAGGAAGGATGCATGATGCCGCTTCTGCAGCGCCCCTCCCAAGAGGCAGCCTGCAATCCATGCAATCCAGTCCCAGACAGCGCCCAGAAAAGCCTGCCCACTGAGTGGACTGCATGCCCCAGGCACGGAGCCGCACAAGGTGTGCAGGCCCCAGATTCTCTTCACCTTTCTGGAGTCACCCCCACAAATCTGCTGTGTAAATGCTGGCACGTGTCTAACCGTGTGCAGTAACTTCACAGTTAAGCATGCGGAATGAACACAAGGCCATGGAAAGCTGCCTGCCTGTGCTGGGGGAGTGAGCGCTTGAGATCATTCGAGGAACCATCGCCATCTAGTGGGGCCCGCGAGGTTTCGGCTGAAGCCATGATCGCAGTCATCAGTGGTGCCTGCCGTCCAAATGTTGTAGACTACAGAAGCAGCAGTAAGCCGGCTCACAACGAAAGCCACATTTTATTGGTGTATTTAGTGTCAGGCACCTTAACCTGACAGAAAAGAATGGAAGAAAAGCGATTTACACCTGCGGTCTATATCAAAACCAATGATTCCACAGTATTTTAATGGATAAACCCGGCAAGACTGTCTGTGTGAATAAATTAGTACACGCTCGGGGCCTCAGCATTACAAAACTCAGATCACTTCAGAAAGTGCCAGTGCTGAAAGTGCTCAGAGAAGCCCCCCACCCAATCTAGAGTCTTCCGAGCTGTTTCCTGGTCCCCTGGGGATCCACAACCACATTTTCTCTCTAAAATATTAAATATAAAATTGTATCCACCAAAACATTTCCCAGGATCTCAGAACAGGAAGGAACCAGAAAGGCCACCTAATCCAAACCTGACTCACAAATGGTCCTTATGACCTTCAGTAAAGGGGGAACCCAGCAGGAGAGCTCAGCGTGCTTCTCTGACAACTCTATTTAGGAAATGTTTCCTTACTTTGCACCTAAATGTAACTTCTACTCAAAGCACCAAGCTCTGGCTGATGGGACCAAGCAAAAGAGTTGCTTCATCTTCTTCATGACAGCCCTTCAGATCCGTCAGATAACTCTTGGGTCCCCACTCCCTCCAACCAATGCTAACCAGGGCTTATTCTGAGGCTCTTCCCCATCCTCTAAGCATTCCCAAGTTTACTGGGGATGCCTGGAACAGAACAGAACGCTCTAGCCATGGCGGGTGCCTACGTGCTAAGAGAGGACAGTGTAGACACTATGCCTGTCTCGGTGGCAGCCCAGCCGTACGTAACCCAGTCCCAAGCAGCTTCTCGCTGGCATCTCTCACTGACTTACACCGAACATGAGCGCACAAAAGAACTAAACGGCTTCTGGACACACCGCTGGCCGGCTGTACTTCCCTCTTAGGCTTGTGAGGCGGGTTTTTTCCCGAGCATTATTTTATGTGCCAAACACTGCTGGGCAGTAGGAACAGAAGGTTAAAAATGAACACGTTCCTGTCCTCAAGGAGGTTATTTACATTCGTTCTACTAGAAGAAGGATGCATAAAACAAAGACAAAGGCACTCCAATGCCATCTTAGGGGAATGGTGAGGCACTAATGACCAGGGGAATCAGGAGAGGTCTTCTGTATGAGGTGGCTCTGGAACCGAGCACTGAAGGAAGCTTGGCATTTTACAAAACACAAGGGAGAAAGGAGGTCATTCTCGCCACCAGGAATACGTTGGGAAAAGGCATGGAGTCTGGAGATGTGGAGAATGGTAAGAAGGCCCATTTGTGTAGAGAGTAGAATATTCATGAAGACTCGAACTCACGTCTGTTTGACTTCATTTTCTCATCTGTAAAATGGGGCAAATGACAGCCCCTACCACTCAGAGTTGTTCTCAGGATCAAATGATGTCATATTTGTAAAGCACTTAATACGATACCTGGTATACAGCAGGCACTTATTAAATGTTCCTTTCCTTCTTTTCTTCTTTATTTAGAAAAGGATAACGTGGGGGAAATTCTATTAAGCAAAAAGAATGTTTGTGTGGGCTCAAAGATAAGCAAAAACCAATGCTCTTCAAGAGTGGTAGAAAGTGTGGCAGAAGATACTGAATCACATACTTTTTCATGCTATAATTGATGGTTCAAAATATAAGCAAAATTAAAATGGCAGCAATTCTCTAGAGCGATCCTCAGAAGTACGGATATCTGACAGTCTTTTATCAAATCACTTCATCCTTCAATTTTCAGAGTGAAGTTTTCTTGCTCAGTTGCCACTTTATTGATGCTCCTCTTTTTTTCACAGAAAAATGGAGACTTTTTAAAAAAATGCATATACTATATTTTGCTTTTTTTTTTTTGAGGGCAATTGGGGTTAAGTGACTTGCCCAAAGTCACACGGCTAGTAAGTGTGTTAAGTGTCTGAGGCCAGATTTAAGCTCAGATCCTCCTGACTTCAGGGCTGGTGCTCTATTCACTACACCACCTAGTTGCCCCTACTATATTTTTCTAATAGTTTTGAGGCAAAGTATCCTATTGAAGAGGAACACAGAATAATAGAAAAGATACCAGCAGCAATCTCACCACGTCATCACAGGACAAACCAAGGACTCTCTTCCACTGGAAGCAGGAACATTCAGTCAGAGATGAAAGAGTGAAAAGAAGGAGTGATACAACCTTCTTCAAGTGCATGTTTTGGTCTGTTTACGAGGAGCCACACAGTGCCAAGGCTCAGGGACAAAAGAAGCAGCCTGCGGCATGATGGAAACACTAATACTTAATATTGTCTTTTGTCAGAGTCATACAGTTTTCCACTAAGTTAAAAACAAACTAATTCCATGGCCATTACATCCAATAGGATTGTAATTTAATAACACAAACAACTGAAAAGTTACAAGACAAAAAAAATAAGATTCCTATTCCTCAACATCAAGGAACTTTTCTTCGCTTTCACTCTCCTATCTCAGATTCATTCTGATCACTACCAAGTCTTGGGATGATGGGCTTGCCCACTCTACCTCCTAGCACAACGCTGGTCTCACTGATAAGGAAGGAGAACTCTCCTTGTAACACGAGTTCCCTGCCACTGCACATATCACAGACACCAGCTTCTCCTTCCTCCCTGGTTATTTATTGGGCTCTGTCCTGATGCAGGTAGGGATGAAGAGGGACCACAATGCATCTATTCTCCCTACTGACTAACTGGCAATGGGAATGATTATAACTGCAGCACAAAGTTCGGAAAAGTAACTGTGCAAATGATGCACCTTCCTTTGGTAAATAGTTTAACATCTAAGTAGCCTTCCTCAGACTTACACTTCTGTGGGGCTTTTATTATAAATGCCAAAGCAGGGAGAGTTTCAGGTGATAATCTGACTGAGGTCATAGCTGGGGGACTGGCGAGGATACTGCAGCTTTCCAGATGTTGGGGGAGGCGGGAGACCAGTCCCCCCTCCCCCACCCAGAAGCCCCTCTAGGTCACCCTACAGGCTCTCCATTCTAGTATTAGGCATGAGTCAGCTTGTGTTCAAAGGGGACAAGTGAGAAGATAGTCCTTTTCTGTGTGGTAAAGTTGCTGATGTGCAAATACGTCCTGGCTAGGGAAACTCCCAGCCCTGAAAGACATCAACAATTGTTCTCTATCTTATTCTTGAAGAACTGCCTGGGCCTCTGAGAAAGTAAGTGATTCACCCCCGGCCATGCAGCTACATGGAAAAGGGCAGAATGTGAACTTGGGTCTTCATGACTCCCAGGCTGGCCTGCCATCTCTCATTCCATGCAGGCTTTCCCACTGCCCAGATGTGTTCAACAGCTGGAATCTCAAGGCTTAAGGAAGGGAATCCAACAAAGGGAAGCAAATCTGACCTCAGAAATACCCTTGAAACGTAATAACACCACTCAGAATAGCCAGCATTGACAGCGCACTTTAAGATTTGCAAAATGCTTACACAAGAGTTCATTTGATCCTCATGACAACCCTGAGGTAGGGTCACTATTATCTACACTTTACAGGGGTGAAAACCGAGGCAGATGGCCCCCGAGTGACCTGCCCAGGATCATACACCAGTAACAGTTTGAGGTGGGGCCTGACCTCAAGTCTCCATGATGGCAGTCCCAGTGCTCTCTGCACAGTACCCTCCAGCGGCCTCCCTTGGAAGGATGAGACCCCAGCACTCTCACTGCCTGCCACACAGCACATGCTTCCTTAAATGTCTGACATGGCTTGGAAGGATATTCATACAGTCCCAAAGTGAGTGATACCACCCCGGAAGAGGGGGGGAATGGAATAATCCAGGGAGGGTGGTAGTAGTTTGAAATGATGCAAATTAAAAAAAAAAAATTAAAGGATTAAAGAAAGCAGATTTCCAGGGGGGTGCTGCGTCATTTTTTTTTAAAAGGGGGAAGAAGACCAAACAAGTTGGAGAACTTCTGATTATTCAAAAGGAATACAAATGGTAAGAGGTGGTGGTGATATGGTGCTGTATCATGTAAGGAAGTCTGGGAAGCAGGTGGGGAGCCTGAGGGGCAGTGTTTGAGTGAAGTCCAATAAAAGGAGAAATGAAGCAATACTGTCGCTGGAGCACACCACAAACCACTGGCACAGAAAGGAAAGAGATGAAGAATTCAGAGAACAGACCACAATCCTGATGGGGAGCGGGGAAGACGAGAAGCTTTCTGACAGGCTTGGATGCTGGGCCCAACCTAACAGAGAGGGAACGCAGTAAGTGCAAATGTACAGTGAAGTCTTGCACTCCCCAAGACAAGGTGGGGAGGGGGAGTTAGACAGCAGTGTGTCTCAGAAAGAGCTGGGGGTTTCAGAGGACCACAAGCTCCAGCTGATCTCCAGGGTGCTACGGCACATTATAGAAATGAGAACAGGAAGTAAAGAATTCTGTTCTACCTCTCACTGATCAGAACACATCTGGGGCACTGGGGCCCATCCTGGTCACTACAGTTTGGAAGAAAGTCAGAGAAGCTGAAGATGTCCATCCAGGAGGGAACGCTAATTGTGAAGAGGCCCAGAAGGACTGGCATGGGACAGACAGATTCAACCTGATCTGCTTGAACCAAGAGGGCAGAACTAGAAGTGAGAGAGAAGGAATAGCAGTGCAGACATTTTCTCCAACAATTATCACCCCCTGTCTCTCAGCTCTGGGAATTCCCTCTGGCTGTCCTCCCGGCCTGGAACACTGCCCCTCCTCTGCTCTGACTGCTGACCCCCCCCCCCCCCCCC
>NW_027185804.1:36300669-36337659 GCF_028583685.1 Petaurus breviceps papuanus
TATGCATCTGTTTGCTTGCTGCCTCTCTCCTGAGAAAGCTTTCCCCTCTTGTCCAAGGAGCTCATTCCCGAGAGAATCTCACCAACCTGGGGGCTCCATGTCCTCCCCACCTCTGTCTCTCTGAGGAGGAGGGACCTCCATTCAAGGAGAGAGCCCAGCTCAGACATCTCCCTGCTTCTCCCCTGGCTGACTGACCCCGCCACCAAGGCCTGAGGTCATCCCGAAAACGAGCTTCCTGGGTCACCAGGAAGTCTCAGAGAAATCCCAAAGCAGTGCAGCTGGACACAGTTGGGCTCAATGCTCACTTCAGACCTTCAGCCGGCCCTGTGACCCTGACCAAGTCACTGAACTTCTCTTGGCCTCTGCTTCCTTATTTGTAAAATGAAGCTCATGGCACCTATTTCACAGGACGCTATAAGAATCTAGTGAGAGAACACCACATGGGCTCTGCAAACCCTGAAGCGTCATAAGCGCTGACTAGCATCATCAGAATTCAGCTTTTATGAACTTAGCTTTGTGCCGCAGCATCCAGGAGTCAAATCACACACTCTCTCCTATTTAGCCAGCTGGCCTCCCTTCTGCACTTGTAGTGAGAGCTGCTTGAGGGTCGGGACCACAGATTCTACGTCTTACAGAAGTGCTGCAGGCGCCTCGAACTTGTCTTCCTGCCTACAGGCTTCTCCTCCTTTCTAACCCCTCCTCCACCCGGCTCCCAGACACTCCTGGAATAAAGGTCTCGCTGGCCCCTGCTCAACCATCTTCAATGGCTCCCTACTGCTTCTGAGGCAAAAGAAAATTTCCTTAGCTCGGCTATAGAAAGCCCGTGGCAGCAGAGCTCCCATCCACCTTTTTAGTCTTACTGCACATTACTCCCCCTTCTGAACGTGCCATTCCAATCAAACTAACCAATGAGCTGTTTTCTGTACAGACCGTTCATCTCCTAGCTCCACACCTTTGGACAAGGGCCGTTCTCATCTCTAGTTCCCTTCAGAGCAAAACTTAGGCACCATCTCCTCCTTGAGAGCCTTTCCTGACCCCTCCCTACTAATCCCTGGCACTCTCTCCCTCTTAAAATGATATCATTTTGTATTGGGATACACACACATAGACATACATATGTACAATATGTTACACATCCACATTGTATCTCCCCAACAGAATATAAGCTTATTGAGGGCAGGGTTGATAGATCAACTGTTCCCTTACCACCTGGGGGCCAGGAAGACTTTCAACATGCCCAAGAGGTGACCAGAGCAAGCATAGCTAACCCACTGGATGACACAGAGAGGCTAGAACAGAGCCAAGGTCCAAAACAGGGAGCTGTACTTCAGTATACTTGTGTTCCTTTGCAATCCTGTGTATTTTATGCATTTACAGACATGGTTCTGAGAAGCCCCAGGCTTCCTCAGGCTGTTGACCAAGGGGGCCAGGACACACAGGTGGAGACAACACTTTGTCTGAAAAAGTCTGAGGTTTTATTGGACCACCAGCTTACTGTGAGTCCACAGTATAATACAGCAGTCCCACTAGTAAATGTGATGTTGTCCTGAGTGGACAAAAGTGCCAAGCCTGCCATGCTCCGGTCAGAGGTAGTGTTCATTTGGGGCACCCCCTGTTAGGAAGGCTGCTGGGAAGCTGGAGAGCAGCCCCAGGAGGGCAGCAGCCCCAGGAGGGCAGCCTGGATGAAGAAGGGCCTTGCTTGTGGCACTCTCCCTCTCCTTACGCTCAGGCAGCCAGTCCCCAGGCAGTGGGCACTCACTTCAGCTCTACTTTTTTGCTTCCACAAAATGTGCTGCTATGAATCTGATGGTGTGTGTATATATAGGACCCGATGACTAACTTTTAAAATAGAACCTGTTTTCTCCCTCCTCCTCTCTTGACTCCAGTAGAAATTTTAAATGGCTACATAAATGTTCCTCAGGATTTCCAAAAATGTTGATTGTGCTAAGTATTAAACCAAATAGGATGTGCTGCAAAGAAAACACTGAAATTAGGAGTAATGCATCTGAAAGCCTTCCTGGCTGCCAGGCGGTAAGGGAACACGTCATCTGTCAAACATAGTGGTGTCAGAGGCCCCATCTCCTTGAGAGCCTTTCCTGACCCCTCCCTACTAATCCCCAGCACTCTCCCTCTTAGAATGATATCATTTTGTATTTACTTGTGATACACACACACACAGACGTATATATGTACAATATGTTCCACATCCACATTGTATCTCCCCAATAGAATATAAGTTTCTGCTTTGGGATGTCACCCATAGGCATGCCGGCATGACAAAGATTTCCAACAGCACAGGCCTGCATCCAAACCTCAGGACCATCTACTAGACACCTCCTTCCGATAAGAAGCCAAGCCGCCGACTACTCTGTGACTAGAACCACAGGAAACACGTACTCGTGAAGTACCTCCTGTGTACACGATACTCTGGGTCCTACCCAAGCATCCCATCCCATCCTGACTTCTGACTGCTGCCCTCACTCTCACTAATCATCAATTCCTCCCTCTTTACCAGCCGCTTCTCTGATGCACACAAACGTCCATTTCTCTCCCGTCCTTTCAAAACCCTCATTGATGCTGTCATCTCTGACAGTTGTGTCTTTTTTGGCTAAACTCCTGGAGAGAACCTTCTACAGTCACTGTCGATTCTATACTCTCTGGCCTTTTCTCAGTCCTTACCCTTCAGCATGGTGTTACCCATTGCCCTCTTCTCCTGGGTACGCTCTTCTCACTAGGTTTTCCTAACACTGTTCTGTCTTGGTTCTCCTTCTATCTGGCCACTACTTAGCTGGACCTTCATTTATGTCTGGCCCACCTAACCATGGGTACCTCCCTAGAGTCTGTCCTGCATCCTCCTTTCTCCTCCTCACCTGACTATGCGTACCTTACTTGGCAATCTCATCAGCTCCCACACATTCAATGATCACTTCTTTACAAATAATTATGAGATCTATTTATCCAGTCCTCACTTAACCCTGTTAGCCTCAGTTTCCTCATCTGTAAGCTGAAGGAAATGACAAACCACTCCAGTGTCTTTGCCAAGAAAACCAAATGGGGTCATGAAGAGTTGGACATGACTAAAAATGACTCAAAAACAAAAACGTCTCTCCAGACCTTCAGTCTCATATCTCCAACTATCTTCTGGACATCTCAACTGGAGGCCCTACAGGCATCTCAGACTGAACAAGTCCAAAGCGGAGCTCACTATCTTTTCTCCCAATAATTTCCCTTCTCCCAACTTTCCTATGACTGTTAAAGCACCCAGGCTTGGTCCCCTCCACACCACTCTTGACTCCTCACTCAGTCACCCTGCACCCAATCCACCACCAGGTCTTGTTTCGACCTTCACAGAATTATCCATGTACTTCTTCTCTCCTCTGATACGGAGATTACTCTGGGGCAGGCCCTCATCTCACTGATTCCTGGTCAGTGCTCTTTGGGCTTCATGCTTCTCTCCATCTGAGGTCATCTCCTCCTCCACTGCCAAAGGGAACTTCCTTAAGTGCAGTTCTGATCATGCCACCCCTTACTCACCAAACTCAAGCTGTTCCCGAGAGCTGATTGGATATAAAATTCCTCATCTGGCATTCAAACCCTTTCACAACCGGTGCCCTGTCTCTCTTTCCAGTCTTCTTACATTGCTATGATTCCATAACATCAGCCTTCTCACTGTTCTTCACATAGAATGCTCCAAGCCTTTTCTCTGGCTGTCCCCCACGCATGGAATGCTCTCCCTCCTCATCTTTGCCTCCTGGCTCCCCTGACTCAGCTCAAAGCCCACCTTCTACAAGAGGGTTTTCCAGTCCCCTTCCCCCTCTCTGTCCCCACTCCAAGTGCTACTGCCTTTCCTCTGAGATTTCTCTCTCTCTTTTTACACACACACACACACACACACACACACACACACACACACACACACGTTACATGGGAGGGTGAGAGGAGAGGGGAACAAGCATTTATTAAACACCTACTATGTTCCCGACACAGTGTTAAGTGCTACTGTTGTTTTAAACAAATATTATTTCATTTGAACTTCACAGCAACCCTGGGAGCAAATTCTATTATTATCCCTATTTTACAGTTGAGGAAACTGAGTCAGACAGAAGCTAAGTAACTTGCCCAGGGTCCCACGGGAAGTGTCACTGAAGTCCCATTTGAACTCAGACCTTCCTGACTCCAGACCCAGGCTCCTCCAGCAGGCCACTTAGCTGCCTCATAACTACGTACAGAGCTCTAAGTGCATGTAATCTCCCCCACAGAATGGGAACTCTCTGAGGGCAAGGGCCACATTTTGGTTTTTCTTTGTATTTCCACTGCTCCTGCACTCAGTATTTCGTAAATGTTAGTGGATAATAAATGCTTGTTTTGGATAAATGGCCCTTTCTAAACTAGACTAGTTGGTTTTGTGTCTATAGGGCGAGGCATTCTGTCAGTCTGCTGGAGTGTACATCATGGGCTCTCATTTGCTTATTAGTTCAAATGCCAAGTGACGAGGGTCTCTATTTCCAAATAACCCTTGGATATGAAGAACTGTCCCTTTTAAAAAACCACTAAGGAATGGGTTGTCCTTCTATAAATTATTATTTTCTTCCTAATTTTTGGAAAATCAATAAAAATAACACAAATAAAAATGCAGTGAGTTTATCCACTGAAACCACTATTTTACAAATATAGAGAATGACAACAAAATCCAGCCTTTTCCTTAATAATAAAAGAAAATTCAATGCAGGGAGATATCAAATTGTAAATTACAACTCATGCATCTGTCAAATGTAATTCAGACTGTGTGTCACTGCACTTTTTAAAAAAATTTATAATAGCAACTGCTACACAAAAGGAAAGTTTGGCATTCTGATTCAAGCTTCCATTTTAGCCAGCTTACAGGGGTTAAAATGGACTCTTTGCTTCACGCACAGGCTCAAAAGCATTAGAATCTTCTATGTGGGAAAATCCTAAGGACCTGGTAGGTGGGTAGCCTGACGGCCCATACTCAAGAGTACATTACTACCATCATTCTTAAAATTCTATTACTATTATTTAACATTTCATCTACTTGGTCAATTTTTCAAATTTACTGAGGCAAAAATAACACTTTTCTAATACTGGAGAAAAATTCACCTAAAGACTGTCATCTTGCATCAATTTAGAAGGAACAGCTCTCCTGAAGTAGTGATATGCAATATTTAACTTATGTGCCCATTCAAATGCCTTTTAAATCCCCCTGACTAACCTATTTGACTCAATCTCTTGTTAGTGATTCCCCACAATTATGATTACAGATCATGTGATTTTCCTAAAGACAAGTCTGCAAATCTGATAAAAATGCCAGAATGGACATTAAAAGTCTTAAAATCCCCAAATAAATAGAAGAGTAAAGAAAACTGGGACACTGCAACTGCTCACCTTTGCTTACGCCTTGCACACCACGAGCAGGATTGTGCCTGCAGGTGGGGGACAGATGGGTGATAACACACTGAATGGTGCTGCTCAGTGCATCACACCCCATGCCTTCACAGATGCACACCACCAATTTCTAAAATAACATCTCAGAGGAATGCAACCTAGTGCAAAAAAGCATCTTGTGACAAAATTAATGCATCATCATTGTAAGTGGAGAGAGCACAGAAACCATGAAAAAGCTAATGCGTTTGAAGGGAAGTTCTCATAAAAAAATGAGAAATAAAATGGGGAAAAAACCCTAACCAATTCTAAAAGCAGACTCTACTTAGTTAAAAAAAATACTATCCGCTGATGCTTGTTGGAGGCTTTGTAATGGAGAGATTACATTTTCCAAAGTTTTGCAGATGCTAATTTCTCAGTTATTGGTTTTTGTTTTATCTTTTCTGAACATGGAATGAAGGAGCTGCTTTTTAATGCTTTCCAGGAGAGAGAGAAAAGTGTCAGCTCTTTAGCTTGCCAAGAAAAGCACTTTTTGATGAGTGTGGTGTTTGAGCTTCAAATAAAGTCACATCAAAACCAGGCATCAAGTAAAATGAATATTACTCTGTGTATCATTTGAGAACAAGGGTAAGGAGGCTGGGCATTGTGAGTAAATACGTAAAAGTAACGCATGCCATCCCAGAAAACAAGGCCTTCTGAAGCAGCTGGCTAAGAGAACAGCGACATACACATTCAGACAAAGGACTTTAGAGGTGGATGGGCAATGAGCGCATCAGTCGATGAGCCTGGACGTCAAAACCCTTGGTTTTGTGGAGCAGAATGCTAGACAATCCTAGATCTTTCTGCATCTTACAGTGATCCAAAACCCTCTGCATCTGAGAGAGAGGTATCCACCAACATAATGCACAAGCCACTTTCTGCGTATACTGTTCAGTGAACGCCGGAGTTCAGAAGGAGCATTTGTCTTATATTCTCACAGCAAAACCATTCATTACTTAAAAAAAGGCAAAGAAGCCAATCAAATCCAAATTTGACTACTAGGAGAATAAAAACCAATGGGGCTGAATGTCACTCTCATGGTTGGAATCTGATTTCAATGCCAATATTAACAGTGGGGTAAAGTAATCTGGGAGTTAAAAAAAACCCCTAGACACAGAAACAGACCCCAGTTGTGGCATCTGAAAGGAGATACCAGGAATATTTTGTGATACTACACTTTATACAGGAGGAACAGGAGAAGAAAGCTCTTTAAGCACTCTTTATACTAGATCATGCCTTCCAGCAGTGACAAGGTCTTACCTGGACAGCAGACATTTCAGCTGGGCTTACACAAGGTGAATGCAGTTAGTTAGATCGGAAAAGATCACTGGGAGTAGGGATTCTGGACCCATGCTGAAGAAGGAAGATCCTGCTTTAGATGGAAATGCGGAGGATTGGGCAGTTTTCATCTTCCATCAATGGCTTTTGCACCTTCTGGGTTTTGACCTAAGAAAATGAACGGTGACTTCTCTCTTGTGCCCCTTAGAGCAATGCTCTGCCCGGCAAAGGGATTACTTGAATAAGGGCCTGATGCCTTTTGTGACATTCTCAGACAAAGCATCTCACTTACACACATCTTCCATCTATAAGGGACGATCTTGTGATGTGTCTGGGGATAACACTAATAGACCCCAATGAGGTTAATATTCTACAGTCAACCAGTCCTTTACTCAGGACCAGGGAAAGCAGTTCTGATGCTTTCTCCAAGGTCTAATCCAGTCAGGCAGAAAGGCAAGGGCCCTGTGTGTGTGCAGTGGGCAGCTCCACAGACTAAGAACTGTCTTTTAGGAGCACAGTACCACATGGCAAGAGCGGACAGCACATCAAATGCCACCTGCTGCTCTACAAGACCCAGACTCCTTCTCTTCTACCCTACTCACCTTCACAAGACAGAAATAGGTTCTAGACATAATGCTGAAGAGTCTCTGGGGGCTGGCATCAAGTCCCAAAGGCAATTTGTTCTGAATGAAGGCAGTCCAGAACCCAGACATTTACAGCTGAAAAGTGATTAACCCCCAATTACTCCAGCATTTCAGACAAGTGAAAGGGATAATTAGGAAGAACTAAAAGTAAACATCTCTATCAATTGAAACTATTAATAACTACCCAAACTCTATACCTTCCACTAAAAATATCCGCCCTACCCCTATGTCCTGCAAAGCCCTGGCACTGTCATCCAACCTTGGATGTCCCCTAAGGCCCCCAAGGCCTTGCCATCTGCCCCCTTAAGATGTCTGTCTGGGCCCTCCATCCAACTTGCAGCTGAATGTCTTCATCTATTCAGTCTCTCTCGATCAGAGCATAAAATCCTTGAAGGGAAGGGCTGTCTCCATTTTTCTATTTGTATCCCCAGGGTCTGGCATACAGCAAGTGCTTAATATATGCTTTTCCATTCATTCACTGTGAATGCACACATGCATGCAACCAGCACCATTAATACTGTGATGGTTTATGGACTAAGACATTAGACCCCACAGAGGGGTCAAAGGAAACATCCTTATCCTCTTTGAGCTTACAAGCACACACAGAAAAGCAAACCTAGAAAGCAAGGATGTAGTAGATGCGGCAGAAAAAGACCCAGTGGTCAGGCTGGAGCCCGGCGACTGCAGCACTCAGCTCCAATCCCAGTCCGCCTGTTTGTCCCTTGGGGGATGCGGAACAAACACGTCATCTCCCTGGGCCTCAGTGAGCTCAGCTCGTCTCCAACAGGGAGAGGCTGGACTCTGTGTCCTTTGGGGTTCCCCATGACTCTTAGGCCATGATCCTATGACCTCCAACATGTAAATAAGAATGTTCCATGCAAGAACTACAAGAAACCTCCCTATACTATGGCATTTCCTATAAAATGACATCCAGGCTTGGGTCTTACATACTGACTCACAATCTGGAGAAGGAATTAAAACAATGAAAAGATTAGGAGATAGGAATTGAGGCAAAGATAGAGGAATTTTTATTATTTAGCCTGAAAAGGAAAAAGCTAAGGGGAAACTTCACATGCTTCAAATAACCCAGGAAGAGCTCTTAGCCTCAGCACCTATTCTCCATTTGCACTGAGGAGAGGGTGCAGAGGAATGGCCTTAACCTGCACTAGATGGGATTCATTTTACATGTGAGGAGACACCTGCAGACTCAAAATGATGAGATGCCAAAATATGTTAGCAAGGAGGCCTAGAGTTATCATTTTTTAAAGAGCAGTCATCTCTCTATATGCTGTTCAGCAGATCTCAGGAGCTACATTCTAGCTGGGTGATGCTAGGAACCTATGAGCCAGGCGTCATCTGATCGTACCCAATCACCCAAGAAAAAGCCCTCTGGCTACTCAGCAATCTCCTGCCTCTCTACCCTTCCCAATTCTTCCTTCTCACCCTCCCAGACTACCCTGCTTTCAAAAATACATTCTCTTTCGCCCTCCTCCCTCTCCTTTGCTCTATGAGACCTTCCCAATGAAATTTAGCTTCATTATCTCTACTTCTAGTGTCTCTCCTACTCAAGACTGGTCCTTTCTCCCAGGACAGACCCACTTGCTTAAATCATTCTTTTGTTTCCCTTTTCATCATTTATTCATTCACACATTTACTGAGTACTTACTCCCTGCTGACCTCTTTCCTTGAGATTGTTTACTCAGCCCTCCCAAGGCTAGCTTTCTACTACCCTGCTCAGTTTCTTGGTCTCCAATCTCATCAGCATCAGATAGTATTTCTTAAATATCTACCCACATTTGCCCAGTCAATGTACAGAAGCAGCTAGTCAGTCAATAAATATTAAGTGCCTACTATGAGCCAGGCTGGGACAAAAAGAGGTAAAAACCAGGCCCTGCTCTCAAGAAATTCACAGTCTAGCAGTGGCAGTAACATGTAAACCACTATGTACAAATAAGTAGACAAGGTAATACAAGGTATTACAAGGCAAACAAGAAATACTCAACAGATGGAAGGCACCGGGATTAAAAGGGACTGGGAAAGGCTTCCCTGTCTAAGGTGGGTTTTGAGCTGGTTCTTGCAGGAAGCCAGTAGGTGAAGGTGAGGAGCAAAAGCATTCCAGGGACAGAGGCAGCTAATGAAAATGCCCACAGTCGGGAGATAAGGCATTGTGTGCGTGTGTGTGTGTGTGTGTGTGTATGTGTGTGTGTAAGGACAACCAGGAGGCCAAGGTCACGTGAAGGGGAAGAAAGAGCAGGAAGACTGGAAAAGCCGGGAGGGGGCATGTTACAAAGGGCTTGGGACACCAAAGGATGTTATGTTTGATCCTAGAGGGCCCACGGAGCCACTGGACTTTACTGAGCAGAGAGTGGGGGGTGACAAGGTCAGACTGGCACTTCCCAAGTCCCCTTTGACAGCTGAATGAAGGATGGATTTGGAGTCAAGAGAGGCTTGAGATAGGGTGAACAAATCAGAAGGCTAGTACAATAGTCCAGGCATGAGGTGCTAAGGCCTTTCACTAGCGTCAGGGTAGAGGCTGAGGAAAGAAGATGGCGCTTATGAAAGATACTACAAAGGTAAACCCAACAGGCCTTAGCAACAGGTTGCATGTGGTGGGGTGAATGAGGAGGCAAGGATGATCTCTAGGTTCCACATCTGGATACCCGGGAGGAAGCTGGTGAGAGGTGAGGGGTGAGAGGTGTTTCATAAGGGTAGACTGGGGAGAAGGGAGAAGAGACAAAGAGTTCAGATTTGGCCACACTGAGCATAAACTTCATCTTAAGATGTCTATGGGCCAAGTTCCAGATGTCCAACAGGAGGTGGCGATATGAGACATGAGGTCAGCAAAGAGGTTAGCAGGTCTGAGAATCACCCACACCAAAATGACAGCTGAAAGCATGGGAGCTGAGGAGATGACCCGGGGAAATAGTCTAGAAGGAGAAGAGAAGAGAGCCAAGGACAGAGCCTCGAGGGAAACCTACAGTTGGGAAGCATGGCCTGGATGAAGATTCAGCAAAGGAGACAACAAAAGAGTGGTTAGAAAGGGATGAGAAGAACCTGGAGAGAGAAGTGTCCTCAGACCTAGAGAACAGGATGGCAAGGAGAGGGGGAGGGCTGGCAGTGCCAAAGGCTGCAGAGAGGCCTAAAAGGATAAAGACTGAGAAAAGGCCATCACATTTGGCAATTAAGAGACTGTACTGTGTGCGTGTGTGTGTGTGCGCGTGCGCAAGTATCTCTGCTCTTGGGGGACAGGGAGGAAAGGAGAAAAAAGAACACTGCACAGCAGAGAACAAAAGAAAACTTACAAGGAAGCAAAGGAAAGCTGGACAGCTCTCAACACAATGGGTAGTGTTTATCATATAGGATGTCGTGACATGGAAATGTATTGCTGTATATTTTGAATCCCCTCTCATGTTCTGTTGTTCACAAGGCAATGCTTTTTACTGTTCTTATTTTGTATTTGTTTTAATATTTAAGTTTATAATGCTTTTTTTCTTTTTTTTATTGTATATAAAAGTTTTAGTATTTAGGTCTAAAATAAACAGAAGAAAAAGAGAAAGACTGCTAGTTTTAGAGAGAGCAGTTTCAGTTGAACAATGAGGTGAAAGCCAGACTGGAGAGAGTTAAGAAGGGAGTAAGAGGAAAGGAAGTAAGGACTGGTTGCAGATGGCCTTCTAAAGAAGTTGGGACAAAAAATGGAGGGGAGCTATGAGACAAGAGTTAGAGGGGCTGGTTGGACAGACTGAAGTGCTTTGGGGATGAGAGCGATGCGGGCATAGTTATAGGCATTAGGGAAGCTGCCAGCAGACAGGGAGAGATTGGAGATAGGTAAGAGTGAGGAAGGTGGAGGGGACGATCTCCTGGAGAAGATGGGATGGAGCTGCCATGAAGACACATTTGTGCATTGAAGGGAGTTGCCTTGGCAAGGAGGAAACAGAGGTGAAGGCAGAAGGCATGTGGGTGACATGAGATGAGGACCAGGGGAGTAAAGAAGCAGCTCTCTGCCAATGGCCTCATTCTTCAATGAGCTCATCCCCAGGTTCTTAGCTCAGAGGGAGGTGGGGAGGGGACTGGGACTTTGAGGAGGGATAAAAGGGAATGGGAGAGCTGCTGTGGGGAGTGGGAGAGTGAATTAATTAGGGAGGTATAAACAAATAGCCTCAAAGCAGTGAGGGTCCAGTTATGGAACATAAATTTGTATGGACCCAGTGATCAGGGTTTCATGATTTTTTCCAGAAAAATATACTTGTTGCCCATGAAGAGTATTGCCTTAAAAAGAAAAATGACAAACAGAATGCACAGATTTAGAAGGAATTTTCTTCCAAACACTTGTGAAGAGTTTCATTTTAAAAGATCTACTTTAAAAGGCCTCCCATAAAACTTCAGGACACCTTCTTAATAAATAGTCCTATAACTCATGTCCGAGAGATGGTGGTATTTAAACACCATCAATTTTCACACATATATTTTTCAGTATTTGTGCCTGTCTACTTCACACGGGGTGTATCAACAGGCAAACAGACAACGAGCTATCTCATAGGTCAGGACTCTTAACTGGGCCTATAGAACCTAAGGTACCTGCAACCTTAAAAAAAATGTTTTTGATAACTATTTCAATATAATTAATTTCCTTTGTAACCCTACGTACTTGATTTTATGCATTAAAGACATGATTCTGAGGAGTCCACAGGCTTCACCAGACTGCCAAAGGGTCCAAGACACCAAAAAAGATGGTCTTCTCAAGCCCTTGTCTTGGATTACAGTCATTCAGTTTTCCAAATGAGTAATTTGTTAATTAAGGTGATCTGCAACCAATCAATCAACCAACAAGTACTTATTAAGCATCTGGGTCAAGCGCTGCCTGGGGGAACAAAGACATTAAAAAATAGTCCCTACCTTCAAAAAGTTTACATTCTACATTCTACATATCATGCCTATATGTGAACACACACACACAAGTACAAGATAATTTGGGCAAGAAGGAATTAACAGCCAAAGAGATTAACAAAGGCCCCACTGTAGAAGGTGATGTTTGCTTGAGCTGAGGTGGAGGTGAAGAGGGAAGACTTTCAAGGCAGGAACGGCAGCTTGGGCAAAGGCATAACTGCAAAGGACTGGGCGCATATCTGAGAATAGCAGGGCTTGTAGCGTCAGAAACTCAACATCAAGAGTAACTAATTTGTATAGCACCTTAAGGTTTACAAAGTCCTTTGGTCACAACAATCCCATGAGCTAAGTAAAACAAATGTTATTAGTCCCTCTGACAGAGAAGGAAGCCAAGTCTCAGAGAGTTTAAGAGATTTCCCAAGGGTCTCGTAGCTATGAAGCAAGAATCCAGATCCAAGCCCAAGACACACTGATGTGCAGACATAGCTAGCTTCCTGAGAAGACTAAAAAACCAAGACGTAAAATCACTTGTTGCTCCAAATACTCCTTCCATGTGACTGAAAACGGTTCTTTGGTATCATGGAACCATAAGCCTAGAGCTATAAGGAATCTTAAAGATTATATGGTTCAAGGTGTCCAAGAAGCTGCCCTCCCAACTCCCAAGTACTCAGGAACCAGATTAAAGTGCAACTGGAAAATGTTTAACAAGATAAAAATGCAATACAACATAAAGAATATCCAGTTAACATGCAGCCACAGAGATCCGTTTCTATTTGAGTTTGACAATGCTGATCTAGTCCTCTCCTTTTAGGCCAGGGAGGTTAAGAAAACTCCAATTTGATTAGTCTATTTATCATTTCAATTCATTTTTGGAACTACCATATGCTATGCTTTCTTGAGCACTGTAAATGTGCCCTACTGTGTTCTCTTTATGAAATGAGGGATGACTGTCATTTGTGCTAACAGGAGAACAGTGTTATGAATGAGGCAAACTATCAGAAAATCCCTCACAACTTTTCTATTTAGTTTCTGAATACATAACATAACTTTGGGGAAAATTTACCCAACATAGTCATTAATCTATTTTCCTTAAATACATTGTAAGTTGACAGCAGAGAGGATGGCCTCAAAGTCTTTCTTTTCCTTTAAAAATTTTATTTCATTTTTAAAAATTTATTTTCATTTCCATGTTCTCTCCTTTCCATTGAAAGGGCAGGGAGATCGAGAGAGAGAGAGAGAGAGAGAGAGAGAGAGAAAGGAAGAAGAAGATGATGATGATGATGGAGGAGGAAGAGGAGGAGAAATAATGTTTCAGTTGGCCCTGAGTCTACCAACTCTTTAGTTGGAGGCAGGCAACATGTTTCATTGAGTCCTCTGAACTGCTATGGGTCACTGTATTATCATATTTGCTAAATCTTTCACAGCTGATCATATTTACAATATTGCTGTTACTGTATAAATTATTCTCGGATCTCTGCTCATTTCCCTCTGCATCAGTTCATATAGGTTTTCCCAGGCTTTTCTGAAACCCTCCACGTCATCACCTCTTAGTTCATTATCATAATTCCATTAGATCATATACAACCTGTTCAAACATCCCCCAACTCATGGGCAGCCCCTCATTGGGGGGGCTGCCTTTTTTGGGGGCAAAGCTTTCCCATGATAATTACACTGTTCAACATCTTCAATTTTTTTTCCTTCTTTCCATTCATGTTATTGTATAGTCACTGTGTACACGATTCTCCTGGTTTTGTCTGCTTCACTCAGAATCAGTTCACATAAGTCTTGCTAGGCTTCTCTGAATTTTCCACATTTATCATTTATGGTGCATATTGTCCCATAACATTTACGCTCCACAATTTGTTTAGCCATTCTCAAACCAATGGGCAGGCACCAATCCTGTCTATTGTTCTTGTTAGAGGTTATTTTTATTAAGAGAACCTCTTTGTTATCCCAGTAGGCAGCAATAGAGAGTTTCCTCCTCTCATAGAATTGCACTCAAGGAAGAAGCATCACCTGGTAAACATCATCTTTATAGCAGAAGTTTGACTGCCTTTCATAAACTCAGTTGGAAATTGCAAAACAAAACAAAACAAAACCCAAACAAAAAAGGAATGCTTTAAAGTCAAATAGTGGAATTAACATAGGAGCAGGGTTCCTGTGGGCATTTAAATCTATAATTAAAAAACTTGAAACATGTTGGCTTGGAAATTGTTTTTGTCTAATGTGCACAGATAGCCATACTGAAATGCTGATTCTATCCCACCTGATTCACTCCTCAGAGGCAGATTCGTGAAGAATGCCATGAAGGTCTTCCGTCTTAAAATTTTTAGCTCACCTCACTAGAGGTGTTCCCCCTTCCTGTGACAAATACCCAAGGGTCCTGTGGAGACGGTGTTATGTCTTCTTAATACAGATTCTGCTTTTGCCAGCATACTGAATTTCTTTATAGGAAAAAGCATCCTTTTCTGAAAAAGCAAAAATCCAGAGCACATGCATGCGTAGATACATACCCACATCATTCCTATCGGACGTGTTACACACGGCAATCGAGTTACAAGTCTCCCAGATTATAAATAGGCTGCCAATCCAGGCAGCAGCTGTCTCACATCCCTTTGCTTTCTCTCCATGATTCCATTATATTTCAAAGATGATATACTGATTTCTGCATGTTTTCTCTATGCTCTCTAATGGGTACAACATGCATAAGCATAGGAAATTTGTTTTTAAGATTACTCATACCAAACAATGCTCCATGCTAATCTGCCATTGTTTGCCTTATTTATACATGTATAAAGGGTTTAACAGGTTTGCACTCCTGCATTTTCTGTTATAAATTAAGCCCTCAGCATTATAATTCTGCACTCAATTGCAGCCAACCAAGAAATTGCCTTTATAAAGGCAACTGAGCACCCTGCCCTTTCTGAGCTTGGAAAACAGCACCATATACACCTGAATCGAGAAGGCTGCACAGCAAACACGCAAAATACAATGCAACTTGATTAAGTCTTTAATGCAGACAGCGCTTTCAAAGACGAAGCAAACCAATCAACTAAATGTACCACTTAAGACCTTAAAAACATCCGTGTAATGAAGCCAAGTGCTAAAGAGTTTTCCTCTTCATATTTTATCACTAGAGACAGAGACTCCGAAGCTCTGATGAGATGTCATCTGTCCCTATTTGGAAAAGCCACCTTCTCAGAAATCAGTATTCGGGACACCTCTCTTAAAAGAACGATTCCTGTCTGCATTCGATCCCGCTTTTAGCATATAATTCAGGTTGGGAAGATGCTTAATAAGCAAAGTGGCTAATATTTTACTTTCTTGTTTGTGGCATATTAAGACACACCACTCGGCCTTCACGGAGATGTCATTCCCCATCATGCTTATGTATGGATATCATGCTGAGGGAGAATGGCCTGAGCTACCATTTCCTCTTTGCTGCCAGCAGAGAATTCATTTCACTTCAGCCTAATAATGCAAACATGACAACATCGCCTGAGCTAGAATTATTCAATATGCTGGTACCTGATTCTCTCAATGCTGGAAACAGTGAGATGGAAATCTCTGGGGACAGACTTTTCAGGGAGAAAAACATAATGAAAGAGCCTTTGAAAAGTCCCTCTTACTATCTAAGACCACACTTTCATACTCAATTACCTCAGTGCTCCAATGATTAGCTCGGTGGAAATTTCCAAAGTTATTTTTAAGTCCATAAAGAATGTTTCTTGGCCTTTGAAACTACGGCGACTCAGGAACTTCTGAGCCTTCCCACTCGCTTTTAGGATACTGTGTGCTTTTCTCTCCACTGAGTCCTAGGCTTCCAGCTCACCTCTAAAATGCTTTTACCTCCATACACTCCCAAGGGCTTTCCTCTGGAGGCACTGGCTTCCACACCTCTCATTCATAGACCTGTAAGCGACCTTTATGAAAACAGTAGGAACTGTTCTCCCAAACAAGGTCACTCTTTTTCTACTTTTAAAAAGAGACAGGATGTCAATGTTCACACAACAACACATCATTAATCGGAAGTTCTCTCAGTCACAACAAAAATAGGTCTGTAAACCACAGTCAGAGCTGTCATGGCTGCATATACTCCAGGAAGAGTGAGGGGTTACCGTAAGCAGCCAGTGACCATCCCTTATCCCATGGCCTGACTCTGCAGTCAGTTTTCATACTTAATATTCTGAGATGTACTCTGGCTGAGGAATCTGGCTTGATACTTTCTGACGATTTCACAATGTTTAACAATTACTCCTCTCCCAGTACAGGAAGAACAATACTTTTCCCTAATAAAACAAACAAAAAAAAGTCACTCTCATTCTGTCCCAGAGGGTCAACTTCTAATTCTGATGTGTAATAGGGGCAGTATTTCCCCCTACAGTTCTCTTCAGCTATCTCACTGTTACACTGCAAATTCCCAAATATTTACTATGAACCTGTCAACCGGCATCCAAGTCTATGCCAACATTCTACCTGTGCCTAGACAACAAAGAGCACAGAGAAGTCTTTAGTTCTAAACGTCTGCTCTGTACTGTTAACTCCACAGCATCCAATCCTGGGTCACACACAGTCCTCAATAAGGACTAGTTATAATTATGACAGTGACAAAAAGAAGGGAGGAGGAATTGTGCCCTCACATGGAAGAACGCTCTTTGATTTGTGAGAACGTTTAAGAAGCTTATTTTCTGGGTGGTTTTAGTTGCCAATTGCTCTATTCTCCAGAATTTATTCTCAAAACAGATTTAACGTACTGGCCTACGTGGGAAGAAATTCATACATATATATCTATATATGTATACAGACACATATACATACGTGTGTATATATACATATATACACATATGTATATCTGTGTACCCATGTATAAAATACATACACAAACAGAGAAAACAATACAATAAGTTTTGGCAGTTATTTATAAATGACTCAGGACAGAGGATAAATCTTAAACAATTGCACTATGTTAACATAGTATCCTGCAAATACATTAAATGTTCTTGTCTGTGGATTTTTTATATGGAACAATAAAAAGACCCTTCCCCTAAATAAGACGACCAGAGTCCCCTTTAGGTTTTCATTCTATAATTTAAGTGGGTGTCAGTGGCACCATAGTTGTTGCTGTTTTTTGATGAGAAGCTTTCTTGTCTTGATCAAGAATTTGGCTTTCATTATGTCTCTTTCTGATTTTTCATTGTAATCCTGTTTTTTCCATGATTTACCCAACACTTAGAAAACAAGACCTTCTTGGGGCCACTGTAGACTTCAACTTGGTTTCAATGACACGAAAGTCCAGAAATCACAATACTTTCTATGCTGTCTCTCTGTTTTGTTCTCTGGTTTAAAATGCATAAAGGCCTGAATTGATTTTCACAGATCTATCTTCTGAGTATAAATAAGCCTTTTCCCTTAAACTCTACTATACTAAATACAGAAAGATTTTTTTTCAAGTAATCAATTATACCTTACATCTTGTAGAAGTAAGAGAACCAGAAATACCTACTAAAGTCAATAATTAAAAGGTTTCAAATATGTGGTCAAATAACACTTGATAATTTAAATTTCTATTGAAGCTTTAAAAAATTCTATCTTTCTTAAGACACTAATGATTATTTCTATTCAAGCTTCCTCTCTATATAGCAACATCCTGACCTTATCTCTTGAATGACACATAAACACTCGACAAAACTTGCGTTTGTGGGGAATGAATGGGAAGATGAGCTCGTTTTTTCTATTAGCACCAACTACTCCCATTGGTTCCCATGATGACATAAATTCATTAAGTACCAAATACTGCAGAACCATCAGGGGATACTGAATATACTTGGTTTAACCAAGTAAACCAAGTGTTCCAGGAGTGAAATCCATGGGGGAGCATTTAGCCAACTGAATTGAAAGAGCATGTGAGTGACTAGTATATATGCCACATACTCTAGACTCAGAGACTAAAACAAAACAGTTCTTGCCCTCAAAGAGCCCTACTGAAGGGAACAGTATGTAAATACAAACCATATACAAAGAAAATGGAAATCATTTTGTTACAGGGTCGGGGGGGGGGGAGGAATTGAGAACACTAGTGGGGATATCAAGGAAGCTAGAAATTCCAAGAGCTAGAGGGAGAGGAAGCCCATCTCAGGAATGGGGGACAGGCTGTACAAGGGTGTGAAAGGAGATCAATCAATCAATTAAAAAGAATTTATTAAGTGCTTCCTACCTGCTAAGTACTGTGCTGCGCCTTGGGAAATATAAGAGAAATAAACACAGTCCTCTTGCATATAGGGAAAAATAAATGAGCCACTCTAACTGTAAAAGAGAATAATGTGAAATCAGTCTACAACAGGGGTTCTTAACCTGGGGTCTGTGAATTTTAAAAAATTGTTACAATATAATTGGTCTTCTTCATATGCATTTAATCTAAAAAGAGATCCTCTCACATATATATCTGTGTCAGATATTGGCCTTCTGTATTGCAAAGTTGGGGAAGCAGGGAAATTCAGGAGGAAGAGAAGGAGGAGGTGGGAAGAGTGGAGGGGAAGGGGGAGGAAGAGAACGAGGGGGAAGAGGAGAAGGAGGAGGAGAAAAGAGGAGCAGAAGGAGAAGAGTTCCACCAGCTTTACCAGACTGCCTAAGGGGTCCATGACACAGATGAGAGCTGGGAAGAGACTGGAGCAAGATTGTTAAAGCTTTAACTAACAGAGAAGCTTGCATTTTATTTGAGAGGCAGCAGGGAGTTGCTGAAGATTCTTCAGAAGGGGACCGAGTTGGTCGGACCTATGTTTTAGGAACATCAATCTGACAGCTGCTGCATGGAAGATGGAGAGCTGGGGGCTGGGCGTAGGGGTGGGTGGAGAACAAAGGCTGCTGAAATAATCCAGGTGAGAGGTGATGATGCTCTCAACTAGGGTAGTGTTCATAGTGGAAAGAAGAAAAAAGGCTGAGAGACATTATGGAGGCAGAGCTGAAGAGACTTGGCAGCTGATTGGCTACTGGGGATGAGGGATGACTAAAGTTGTACACCCAGTGACTGGAAGGATGGTGCTGCTGTGGGACCCTCGATTGAAACAGGGAAAACAAAGCGCAGGGCAGGCTTTGGGGGAAGGACAATGGAGACAGAAAGTTCTGCTTTGACAGGCTGGACTGAAGATGCCTATTGGTCATCTAGGTTGAGATATATAAGCATTCCTCAGAAATACTGAGAGTTCAGTTCCAAATCACCACAACAGAGTGACTATTATAATAAAGCAAATCACACAAACTTTTTTGGTTTCCCAGTGCCTGTAAAAGTTATGGTTAGATTATACTGAAATCTATTAAGCGTGTGACAGTATTATATCCAAAAAACAATGTACAGACCTTAATTAAAATATTTTACTGCTAAAAAGTGCTAACCATCATCTTAGCCTTCAGTGAGTTGTAATCTTTTTGCTGGTGGAGGTCTTGCCTCCATACTGAGGGCTGCTGACTGCTCAGGGTGGGGTGGCTGTGGCAATTTCTTAGAGTAAGACAACTGTGAAATTTGTCCCATCAATTGACTCTTCCTCTCACTTGAACACTTGGAGGTCATTGTAGGGTTATTATCTGGTCTAATTTTAATATTCTTGTGTCTCAGGGAGTAGGGAGGCCCTTGGAGAGGGAGAGAGATGGTGTAATGGCTGATTGGTAGAGCAGTCAGAACACACACAACATGTATCAATTAAGTTTGCTGGTTCATATGGGTGTGGTTCATGGTACCCACAAACAATTACAATAGCAACATCAAAGCTCACTGACAACAGATCACCATAACAGATATTATAATAATAATAATGAAAAAGTTTGAAATGTGAGAATTACCAAAATGTGACACAGAGACACAGTGTGAGCACATGTTGGAAAAATGGTGCTGAACGACTTGCTTGATGCAGGGTTGCCACAAACCTTCAATCTTTTTTTTTTTTTTTAAGCAATTGGGGTTAAGTAACTTGCTTAAGGTTACATAGCCACTTATTTCTGGGTGTGCTGCTAAGTATCAGAGCCTGGATTCTATCCCAGGTTATCCCCACTCTGGGGCCGGTGCTCTTACTCACTGTACCACCTGGCTGCCCCTAAGCAACTGGGGTTAAGTAACTTGCTCAAGGTTGCACAGCCAGGTGTTTCTGGATGGGTGCTAAGTATCTGAGCCCAGATTCGATCCTAGGTCTCTCTCTTTTTTTTTAAATTAAATTTTATGTTTATTTTTAGTTTATATCATTCATTTCCACAAGATTTTGGGTTACAAATTTTCTCCCCCTCCACCACCCCAAACCAGCGATCCCACTGTATACCCCCTCTCCCAATCTGCTCTCTTCTATATCCTCCCTCATACCCCCTCCAATTTTCCTATACAGCAAGATGGATCCCTATACCTCAGTGCTTGTACATCTTACTTCCTAGCTATATCCAAATATATATATTTTAATTTGATTCCAAAACTTTGAATTCCAGATTCCCTCCCTTCCTCCCTAGTCACCCACCCTTACTGGGAATATAAGCAATTCAGTATAGGTTGTACACGTGTAGCTATGCAAAACATTTCCATAGTGGATATATTGTGAAAGACTGACTGTATTTCCCTCCCTCCTATCCCGCCCCCCATTTGTTCTACTCTCTACTTTGACCCTGTCCCTTTTCAAAAGTGGGTGCTTGTAAATTGCCTCCCCCTCAACCTGCCCTCCCTTCTATCATCCCCCCTCTCATCCCCTTCCCTCCTACTCTCCTGTAGGGTGAGATACACTATTTAATGTGTATGTTATATCCTCCCTAAGCCAAATTCAATGAGAGTAAGGTTGACCCATTCCCTTTTGCCTTCCTGTTCTTCCCCTCCATTGTAACATTTTCCCTTGCCTCTTCTATATAATATAGATTACCCCATTCTGTCTTTCCCCATCTCCTCTCATTATATTCCTCTTTCACCTCCTGAATTTACCTTTTAAGTATCATTCCATCCTATTCAATTGGTCCTGTGCCCTCTATCTATGTATAATTGTACACATATATACACACTCACATATGTATTCATATGCCCATATACCCTCTTATATAGACATATGTATGTATACATATATATATATATATACATTTATATTTCCTTCAACTATTCTCATACTGAGAAAAGTTTCATAAATTATCATTTTTCCATGTAAGAATGTAAATAGTTCAACTTTGATAAGTTCCTTATGATTTCTTTTCCCTGTTTAGCTTCTCATGCTTCTCTTGCTTCTTGTATCTGAATGTCAAATTTTCTATTCAGCTCTGGTTTTCTCATCAAGAATGCTTGTAAGTCCTCTATTCCATTGAATGACCATATTTTCCCTGAAACATGATACTCAATTTTGCTGGGTAGGTGATTCTTGGTTTGTTTGTTTGTTTTTTCAGCCAAAGAGGTCAGGCTGTGAAGGATTTTTTTTTTGGAGGGAAGAAGGCAGGGCAATTGGGGTTAAGTGACTTAACCAAGGTCACACAGCTAGTTAAGTGTCTGAGGCTGGATTTGAACTCAGGTCCTCCTGATTCCAGCTCCAGTGCTCTATTCCCTGCACCACCTAGCCACCCTTGATTCTTAGTTTTGATCCCAGCTCCTTTGACCTCTGGAATATCAAATTTCAGGCCCTTTGATCCCCAATGTAGAAGCTGCCAGATCCTGTGTTATCCTGATTATGTTTCCACAATATTAAAATTTTTTCTTCTTGGCTGCTTGTAATATTTTCTCCTTGATCTGGGAACTCTGGAACCTGGCTATAATGTTCCTAGGATGTTTCCTTTTGGGATCTTTTTCAAGAGGTGATCAGTGGATTCTTTCAATCTCTATTTTGCCCTCTTATTCTAAAACATCAGGGCAATTTTCCTTGAGAATTTCTAGGTTCTTTTTTTGATCATGGCTTTCAGGTAGTCCGATAATTTTAAATTATCTCTCCTGGATCTATTTTTCAGGTCAGTGGTTTTTCCAATGAGATATTTCACATTGCCTTCTATTTTTTCATTTGTTTGGATCTGTTTGATAGTATCTTGATTTCTCATAAAGTCACTAGCTTCCATTTGCTCCAATCTAATTCTGAAAGAATGATTCTCTTCAGTGAGCTTTCGAGATTCTTTTTCCATCTGGAAAATTCAGCTTTTTAAGGCATTCTTCTCCTCATTGGCTTTTTGAGCCTCTTTTGCCATTTGAGTTAGTCTGTTTTTTAAGGTGTTATTTTCTTCAGTCAGGTTGTTGACTCTCTTTTCATGATTTTCTTGCATCATTCTCATTTCTCTTCTCAATTTTTCCTCCACTTCTCTTATTTGGTTATCCAAATCCTTCTTAAGCTCTTCTATGGCCTGTAACCAGCTCATATTTTTCTTGGAACCTTCTGGTGCAGGAATTCTGACTTTGTTGCCTTCCTCCTATTCCAAGCTTTGATCCTTTTTGTCCTCAAGAAAGGAATCTAGAGTCAGGTGGCTGTGCTTGCTTTGCTTGCTCATGTTGCCACTCAGTTACTTGACTTTTGAGCTTTTTGCCACAGTAGAGCTCTGCCTCCAGAGAAGAGAGCTTTGTCCCAAATTGCCGGGGTTTTCACAGCTGTTGGAGCTATTAGTTGGGTACCCTCTCTGAAGCCTCCACAGGCTCTGGCACCTGGTCACACACCCCAGGACCTCCTCCCTAGACAGCGACCCAGATCCAAGCAAGCAATTACCCCTTAAGATGGTCGCTTGGTCCCCCTATGATCTGCAAGCCAGGAGCTCTGAAGCAGCCATGTGGCGGTGGCTGCCGCGCCTCAGCTGCTTCTGCCTCCAGGGGCAGAGGCCAGACCACACTCCCGGATCCCCTGTTCCCACAAAGTCCAAATTGACCTCTCATTTTGTCTTTGACATTTATGGGTTGATAATTCTGGAAACCACCACAGCTGCTGATGATCCACTCTCCTGAAGTCTTTCCAGTTGGAGCTGGTTGGGGCGCCCTTGGGCTAAAACCTGGGGCTCATGCAGGGCTGGGTGTTGCTCCCAGCCCGCTGCAATGGAGCCTTTCTGTCTGCCTGCCTGGCTGTCCTCAGCAGGAGATTTGTTTCTCTCTGTCACTTTGTGGGTTCTATAGCCCTAAAGTTGGTTTAGAGTCATTTTCATATATTTTATATATTTAAGGTGGTTATGGGGGAAGCACACAGAGTTTTCCTGCTTCTTCACTGCCACCTTGTCTCCACCCCCAATCTTTTTTTTTTAAAGAAATGTCTACAAAGCACAATAAATTGAAGCCCAATAAAATGAGGTGTGCCTGTGGAGTAGCGAGGTAGTGGTGCAGGCACAGAATTCAGGCCAGAGACAAAGGCTGATTACAGAGATCTGGGAGCTATCTGCATGAAGAGATTACCCCACTCATGGAAGCTCAGGAGACTGTCAGTCAACTGACAAGCATGTTAACTGTGTACTCTGTAAGCATTGTGGACAAAAAGACAGATTAAATATGGTCCCTGCCTTCAAGGAGCTCACATTTTAATGGGGCAGACCACATGCAAGTAACTACCCGTGTAAGTGTAAATGGTAGGAGAGTTCAAAGGGAAGGCACACCAGTGGGGATTAGGATGGGGACAGTGGAGAAAAGGGCCTCCTGCAGAAGGTGGGATATGAGATGAGTCTTAAAGTATATCAGGTAAAAGACTAGGCAGAGATGAAAAAAGAAGAGAGCAAGAGCGAGAGCGAGAGCAAGCGAGAGAGCGAGAGAGCAAGAGAGCGAGAGCAAGAGAGAGAGAGAGAGAGAGAGACAGACAGACAGACAGACAGACAGACAGACAGACAGACAGGCATTTCAGAGATAGGGGACATCCAGACAAAAGGCACAGAGATGGGGAACGGGGTGCTGTGTCCAAGCAATGACCAGTGCCACTGGGCTGTAGAGTACATGGAGAGTAAAATATAAGATGACTAGACCAGAAGGAAAGGGTCAGGTTGTGAAGGAATTTACATGCCAAGGAGAGCATTTGAGAGTTGATCCTAGAAGAAACAGAGTCAATGGTGTTTAATGAGTGGGTGGCACACAGTCAGACCTACACTTCTAACTGAACATAGGATGAATTGGAGCAGGGAGAATTTTGAGGTAGGAAGACCAAAGAAAGGCTACTGACATGGTATAGGCATGAGATGCTGGTGGACTCTACCAAGGTGGCAGCTGTGTGAGTAGAAGGAAAGGGCATGTATGAGAGATGTTGTGAAAACCGAAATTACAAGATCTGGCAACATACTGGATATGCTGAATGAGGTGAAGCGAATGAGAGTGAGGGGCTGAAGATAAGACCAAGATTTCAAGCAGGGGTAGGGTGGGGGAAGAAGGATGATGGTACCTTCAATAGTAACAGGGAAGTTTGGATGAGTGGAGGGATTAGGGGGAAAGATAATGAATTCTATTTTGGACATGGTGAATTTGAGATAACTGGGATATCAATAGCTAGTGATGCAAGGTTGAAGCTCTGGAGTGAGATTAGAGCTGGATGTATAGCTCTGGGAATTATCTCCATAGTGATGATCACTGAACCCATGGGAGCTGATGAGATCACTATCAAGAGATATAGTATCTGAGGAGAAAGGCCAGTTGAAAATCCTGATCAATATTTATCAAGATAATGGACCTCCAATATTGCTTAGTATTTGAGGTGCCATTTATTCATCAGGCAGGATCAAGATTGGTGTTTTTATGAGGCCTATAAAACTTATCTTTTGAAATGTTAAGTGATAAATTAGCAGTCATCTGAAGCCCAGAACTTAGATCCTCCATTCTAAGCCAACACCAGAGTTCTGATGATCTGGTATTTCTAGGCCATCTCCCTTTTTCCCCCTCTTTATGAAATCCCATGATATTCTTGACCTTTGGTTGCTCCAGATGAATTTTGTTATTTTTTTTCTAACTCTAAAAAGAATGTTTTTTGGGAGTTTGATTGGTATGACACTGAATGAGTAAATTAGTTTGGGCAGAATTGTCATTTTTATTACAGTGGCTTAGCCCATCTATGAACAACTGATATTTTTTCAATTGTTTAGATCTGACTTTATATGAAAAGTGTTTTGTAACTGTGTGCATACAGTTCCTGGGTTTGTCTTAGCAGGCAGACTCCTAAGTGTTTTACATTGTTTACAGTTATTTTAAGTGGAATTTCTCTGTCTCTTGCTGTTGGGTTTTATTGGTCATATAAAGAAATGCTGTTGAATTATGTGGATTTATATTATATCCTGCAACTTTGCTAAAGTTGTTAATTATTTCAAGTAAATTTTTAGTTGATGCTCTAGGGTTCTCTAAGTATACCATCATATCATCTGCAAAGAGGGATAGCTTTGTTTCCTCACTGCCTATTCTAATTCCTTCAATTTCTTTTCTTCTCTTATTGCTATAGCTAATATTTCTAGTACTATACTGCAATGGTAATAATGGGTATTCTTGCTTCACCTTAAGCCAGGTAATTAGAAAACACATTTGTTTTCCTTCAAGGAGAGCAGAAAGTCTGAGGGAGATCAAATAAAGCATTGGTTCTTTTAAATTTGTCTGAATGGTGCAAGTGTTTTCAAAAAAATCTCCTTGACTTCAACCCCAAACTGGTCATTTTGCTACATTTTCTCCAAAGAACCCCAGCATTTTCTATTGTAAAGGACGTTGGTGGCCATCTAGTCCATCTCACACTGAAAGAGGGATCCCTCTGTAATACATGACAGCCGGCCGCCCTCCTCTGGCAGTCTGCTCTGCTTGTTAGAAAGGTTTTCCTGACTTCACACCTTTGTCTGCCTCTTTGCAACTTCCAGCCAACACCCTAGTTCTGCCCTCGGGATTCAAACAAAGATCCTAGTCTTTCTGCTACACGAAGCCAGTTCTCCCAAATATAAATATACAGAAATCTATTTCTATAATATGTATATGTACATATGCACAGGAATGCACACAGTTATTTATGCCACTAATAACCATAAATAATAATAAAGCTGACAGCTAGCATTTAGATAGCTCTCTAAGGTTTGCCCAGTGCTTTACAAAGGCCATCTCATTTTGTTCTCACAGCAACCCTGGGAGGTAGGAGCTAAAATTATCCCCATTGTTTTTTTTTTTTTAAGCAATCGGGGTTAAGCAACTTGCTCAAGGTTACAAGGCCAGTTATTTCTGGGTGTGGTGCTGAGTGTCTGAGTCTGGGATTCGATCTCCAGGTCGTCCCAACACTGGAGCCGGTGCACTTACTCGCTGAGCCACCTGGCCGCCCCTATCCCCATTATTTTTACAGTTGGAGAAACTGAGTCAGACAGAGGCTAAGTGCCTTGTCCAGGGTCATAATGTTAGTGCAGGTCTTCCTGACTCAGAGGCCAATGCTCTAGCCCCTGCACTATCTAGCTACTGTGTGCGGATCACATCAACTGACTGATGAACAAGCATTTGTGTGCCAGGTATAGGGGACAGATGCAAAGACAAAAATGACATGGCCCCTGCCTTCAAGGAGCCCACATTCTATCTGGGATGGGGGAGATGGCAGGGGGAGACAATACAGACATGGATTAGCAAAGATAGAAAGCAACCCTGGGAGGAAGGGAACTTAGAACTCTAGGCAACAGGAAAGATTCCTTTTTGTAGAAAGTGGAGCTCGAGTTAGTCTTCAAGGAAAAAAGGGATTTCAAGAGACAGAGGTGAGGAGGTGGCACATTCCAGCATGGGAGCAGGCAGCCTGTGCAAAAGTACAGAGATGAGAGAATGACCATGTCTATGGGGAATGGCAAGAAGGCCAGCCTGGCTAAGCTGCAAGGTGCAAAAAGGGATGGCAGGCACAATGAGGCTGGCAAGGAAGATTGGGGCAGCCAGAAAGTTCTGTTTTATCCTAGAGACAAAAAGGAGTTTGAATGGGAGAGTGACACCTGGTTTTTAGGAAAATCTGGCAGTTGGGTGAAGGATGGGTAGAAGAGGAGAAAGACCTGAGGTGAGAGATCAAATCCCTATAAATATCTGGTCCAGGTACGAGATGATGAGAGCCTGAACTGTGGCTGTGTAAGTAGAGAGAGAAGGGAGGGTGAGATGTTATGGAGATGGAAGGAAAGAAGGAAGGAAAATGCATTTGTAAGTGCACTGGGGATACAAAGAGAAAAACAAGAGAATGCTTGCTCTCAAGCAGCCTGCTTTCTACTAGACAGACAACACATACAGGAAGTTTCCCCAGCAAATAAAATGACAAATCAGTGGTAATTAGGGTACAACAGCAAGGAAGACAGTAATGCAGCATCTTCAACATCATCTCCATTGATAAAATCATCTCCATTTCTGATGGTGAAAGATGTGGCCATGCTGTGGACTTTGGTGGTAAGAACCTTCTTTCCCGGGTCTTTAGCAGCTGTGTCCACAGAAGAGGATGGTTGAAAGAACTCTTCTCCATAAGAGCTGTTTCTCTGAATGGTCAATGCAAGGGCTGGGTTAGAAACAAAGTCGGAGTCTAGGTGGCACTGCTGTTTCCAGGACTCTGGTCTATCCATGGCATTTGGTTTGGGAGTTGGGCTGGTGTTGGTAAGGACACTGGCAGGCTCACTCCTCCACTGGCAATGCTTACTTCAATGATAGCTACAGGGACAGGGCTATTCTCAAGAATTCTGGGCTATCTCCATTGGGATGGTGATCAAGATGATGGAAGTAACTGACTCACCAGGTAAGCACTTTGGGACTTCAGAAATGAAAAGATTTAGCAGGTGAAGGGATATATAGGTAAAGGCAGAATGATGACTCCAGGAAGACCATAAGACCTGCAAAATTCGGAGGCTAGAAGACTGTGGTGCACTCAACAGAAACAGGGACTTTTTTTTTTTTTTTTAAGAAGAATGGGTTTGGACACTTTGCAAAAGTTTATTGACTTGACTTTGGGAGCAAAAGTAGTGATTCAACTTTGGACATACTGAGTTTGAGATGTCTCTGGGACACTCGGTTTAAAATGTCCAACCAGCAGCTGGTGATCAAAGAGACTAGAGCTGAATATACAGATCTGTGAGTCATGTGCTTTGAGGTAACTAAAGCCATAGGAATGGATGAGCTCATCAATTAAGCACATAGAAAGAAGAGACACCGGACAGAGCTGCGTGGTACACTCACAATTAAGGGACTTGATATGCATGAGAACAAGAGTTCAGCCAGGTAGAAGACCTGAGAGAGGAGTGTCATGAATGTTCCAAGAAGAGGACCTGGTGCTGAAGAAGTATCAGCAGCTGCAGAGAGGTCGAGAGGGGTGAGGACCGAGAAAAGATCATCAGGCTGGACAATGAAGAGATCACCGGTAACTTTGGAGAGACAAGTTTCAGCTGAGTGAACAGAATGGAAGTCCAATTAAGTCCAAGAAGCTGCTTTTTTATAGGAGCTTGGCTGTGAGAGGAGGACATATATTGGGTGATAACTTAAGGAGATGAAAGAGTTTACTAAGGGTTTCTTTTTTTTTTTTTTTAAAGCAATTGGGGTTAAATAACTTGCTCACGGTTACACGGCCAGGTGTTTCTGGTTGGGTGCTATGTCTGAGCCTGGATTCGATTCCCAGGTCATCCCGACACTGGGGCCAGTGCTCTTACTCGCTGTGCTACCTGGCCACCCCAAAGAGTTCCAGACAACTAGGTTAAGTAACTTGCTCAAGGTTACATGGCCAGTTATTATTTCTGGGTGTGGTGCTAAGTATCTGAGCCCAGATTCGATCCCAGGTCATTCCGACTCTGGGGCTGGTGCTCTTACTCACTGCGCCACCTGGCCGCCCCTTTACTAAGGGTTTCTGAAAAGATGATGGAGACCTGGTCATGTTTTTAGAGAACAGCAAGGAACAAGTAGATAGGGAGAGGCTGAAGTGTGTGGAGGAGGTGATAGAGATTGTGGGGACAAGCTGCTGGAGCAGACTTAAGTAAAGGAGAAGAAAATGGTGGATGATGTCAAGGGATTTTGAGATTTAAAGAAAGGTAAAGAGAAGAGGGAGCTAATGACAAATGGTTTTTCTCAACAAATAACAAATAAGTCCAAGCCTTATGCTAAGAAAATGGGAGAAGGAGAAAGTATAGTAGGCTTGAAGAAAGAAGAGAGTATCTAGAAAAACTTGCATCATGATAGAATCAATCAGTGGAATAAAAGAGTTGCCTTGCTGCAGTGAGGGACCAGATAAAATGAGAACATTGAGGAAGATTATTCTCCAAGTAGTATGGAACACAAGAGAGTGACATAGACCTGTGTTTCAGGAATATCACTCTAATGGTTCCATGGAGAATGGATTAAAATGGGGAGACTACTAAGCCAGATACCAATTAGAAATCTACTGCAATGGTCCAAGCATGAGGTGATGAGGTGGTGATGAATTGGGGTGATGGAGAAAAGGCGATGAATGGAAGGAAGAGATGTTGTCAACTCAGAGACAAGAAGATTTGGCCAATGATCGGAGTGAAAGAGGGTGAGGCGCTGCAAGGCTGTGAACCTGGGTGAATGGAGGTCCAAATGGTGTACTTGAAACCAGTGAGAGAGTGGGTGATTGTGTGTGTGTGTGTGTGTGTGTGTGTGTGTGTGTGTAATAAGGAGTTTCATTTTGAGTCTGAGATGTCTATAGGACATCCAATTTAAAATGTACATCAGGGAGTTGGTGATGTGTAACCGGAAATAAGCAAAAAGATTAGGCTGGCTCTTTCAGAGTTATCTTCATGATGACAATTGTACCTATTGAATCTGATGAATTTGCCAAGTGAGAGTATGTAAAGAAAGAAGACAAAAGGGCCCCAAATGGAGCCTTGAGGTACACAGGTAGAAGAAGAAGCAAGAGAAAGATGAGTCCAACAAAAACCCAGAGAGGGTATAGAGAAGGAAGCGTTTAACAGTGTCAATTGACAGAGCAAGAAGAAAGGTCATTAGATCTGGCAATTAAGAGGTCATTGATAGATAACTTTGGAGAGAGCAATTTCAGTTGAATGCTGAGGTTAGAAGCCAGATTATAAGGGGCTGAGGAGAGAAAAGGAAAGGGAGGCAAGAAGTATAGACTTATTTTTCTAGAAGTTTGGGTGTAAAAGGAAGGAGAGATATAAGATAATATCCAAATTAGTTGAATCCCCATTGCATTCCAAAAAAGTCTCTTCAGTCAAATTCTATTTTTCCTACTCATTTGAATTGTTTCCCTTTCTGACATTTGAATTTCATTCTTAGTTTTGCATCTTTCTTCAGCTAACTTCCCTGAAGAGATTTTAATCAACAGGATCCTATCTTTTCTTCTGCTCGACCCCTTGAAATCTGCTCTACCCAAATCGGACTATGTCTGGATTTCCTCTATTTCCCAATAACAAATTCTACTTAGGAAAGAGCTCACATTTGTCTGCAAGATTCCTACCAATTTCATCCCGGCACTTGTTCCTATTAGTGAGAATATGATAATAGACTTTCCCAATGCTGGAGAAGTTGTGGAGAGACAAGCACATTACTGCACTGCTGATGGAGTGATGGATTGAATGTGAATATTGAATTCCATATTGAGCATAGATTTCTGGAAAGAAATTTGGGAATAAGCAAATACAGTTATTAAAATGTCTATGCCTTCAGACCCATAAATTCCAGTAGTACATTCTACAAAAGGATCCTTAAACACCAAAACATTTATAGCACCAATTTTTGTGGTAGTAAAAACCTAGAAACAAAGTCAATGCCCATTAATTGGGAATGATAAAAACAAACTGTGGTATATGAATGAAATGAATAATACTATTACTTTTACTGTGAAATAAGAAATGGAGAATATAAGGAATACAGAGAAGCATGGAAAGACTTATGTGAACTGATACAAAGTGAAATAAGTAGAGGCAAAAAAGCTATAAATAAGGATTGCACCCACAAACAACTGTAACTCAATACAATGAAATTATAAAATTGAAGAACAAGCTTTGTCTCAAAGAAGAAATATGAGAAGAAACTCTCTTGCTCTTCCCCCTCAATATGTAATATTAGATTTTTTCGATGTATTTATTTATTGTTTTTTACTGAATTTTTCTCTTTATTAAAAATATTTATCATAAGACAGTTCTCTAGGAGAGAGTAGGGGAGAAAGATACATAGAAAAATCTAAGCAATATAAAAAAATAAAAATTTATTTAAAAAATAGATTTTTTCTCTTGGTTTCTCTATCTTTGAAAAGATAAAATTATGATTAAGGTAATCAGGGAGTAATTAGCTGTTCTGCTTTTGACACGGAGTGCGAACAGATGTGTAGATAATCAAAGTCTCCCTTCACCATACTATTCTCCTTTTGTACAAGGTTTAGGATTTGTTTCTTGAACTCCTTAGCTAGTACTTTTTTCTGTTCAATGGTCTGTAGTCAGTCTACTCTTGTATATCAATGACATGACTGATACTTCAATACTTTAAGATAATTTTGACATCATCAATGTAGGCAATCCATCTATCGGCACCAGTTCTGAACAATCAATACCTCTGGAAAGGATTTTTGTGATCTGCTGTAATCTACATGTGTGCATATATATGTATATGCATGTGATGTACACATATTTGTGTGTTTACACACATAAACATATTTTGGGGGATGATACTAGGTTGGCCCTTGGATAATGAGTTCTAAAGCTGGTCACTACCATATTCAAAGACCTTCTGACCCATCTGGTATAGCTTTAGAGAACCAAGGACCACCTTTAAGTCAAGAAGAGGCTTACAAGTTGAGCTATATTTGAATACTCCATGAACCCATCATCTCATCAATGTAGGCATTATCCCTACTGGTGAAGATTCCAACTAACACAGCCACATTTTTTCATCATATGCCATTCTTGTCCACAACTTTCCATAAATCTTCCACAGAAGATCTTGGCATTCTGGAAATATTCTTGGGATAACAACTACCTAGAGACTACGGACATGTAATGGAGACATAAGGCAATATTTGATTAAAGCTAGTAAGTGGAAATCAGATTTGTAGTCTTGGATATGGATTCATATGATGTCACTAAGCAGTTTTTTGCTTTCAGTTTCTCTCCATGTCCTGTTCCCTTTCTTCTCCTCTGTGAAGGCTTGAGTATGCATCTCTGTAATTGAAAAGTGTTTGAAATAAATCCTAAAGTCTTATGGGGGGGCTCTTAAAAAAAAAAACTAACACACATATAGCTCTATCTGCCCCTATTTTCTTACCAGAAATTAGATAGGAAGTTGTAGAGAGGCAAATCTAGGATTCTTAGAATTAGAAATATTTTAAAAATGGACACCTAGGTGGCGCAGTGAAGAGCACTGGCCCTGGAGTCAGGAAGACCTGAGTTCAAATCCAGCCTCATACACTTAACACAAAAACTGGCCGTGTGACCTTAGACAAGTCACTTAACCCCAACTGCCCTCCAAAAAGCAAAGAAACAAAAACAAAACCAACCAGAAAGGGTCACCCTAAGATGAAATGGGTTCTCCCTAACTACTGATCTTTAAGCAAAACTTAGATGACCAGTTATTAGGCATGCTGTAGAAGGCACAGTCATGCTGATGTCCTCTCTGATTCCAAGGTCTTGTCACATGGTTCCTCATTTCTCACATAAGAAGCACTGAAGTTGGTGCCAAAGCACAATACTGATTATTTCCTCAAGCTTCATCTGATTTATAGGAATGGAGCACTCTTGGCTTTAATTTTATATCAGGGCTCTGGAAGCCTAGAGGCCCAAAGGGAAAGAAAAATAGGGAGGAAGGAAATAGGCCTTTATTAAGCACCCATGTGCGAGGTACTGAACTAAGTACTTTACAAATAACATCTCACCTGGGCCTCACAACAAGCTAGTAAGGCAGGTGTTATTATTTGCCTCAGGTTTTTTTTTTTAAACAGTTAAGGAAATGGAGGGAAATAGCATAAGAGACTTGCCCAGGGTCACTCTAAACTGGTATCTGAGGCTGAATTGGAACTCAGTTCTTCCTAATTCTAAGCCCAGCATTCTCTTTTCTGCCCCACTTCGCTGCCTCCTTATCTTAGGTTAAGAGTCCTGTAGTCTTTACAGGCAACACTAACAAATTAAAACCGAGATAGCTACAAGTTACATTCTAGATCTGCAAAGACTGAATTCTGTCTATTCAGGCCATCCTTATTAGTGTAAAAGAAGAAGAAGGTGTCAGTATTAAAGAGGAATGAATTGAAATCACAGCATGCAATCAGAACCCAAGTCGAACAAGTGTACAATTTGCAGTCTTCTGGGGTCCTTGACCAGTTACAAAGGAAATAATTGGCAACTTTTCATATGATTAAAAACATCTGCTAAGTGAAAAACCATTAAGTGTTTACTAATTCCACACCTTTCCATCTTTTCTATGTAATGATTTATCTATGAAAAAACTAGCTCAAATGACTTCATTACTACGTGGCACCAACAATCTTTTTTTCCTGGGGGAAATTTGGGCTTGTCCTGTGCCTGAAACACTTTCTATTGAAAGTTAGGCTCTGGTTATCAGGATGCTTCCAATGTCTTCTGGGTCTGGCATCTGAGTATGGGATGATGAGTAAGGGGGAAGATGACTGGCCTGGAGGGTATGGATTCTGGACAACTAACTGTCCCTTAATCCCAAATGACATTTCCTTCTCCTTGTGGATTTCAATGGGAAGATTAAGCCTAAACTGAAGTACAACTAAATAACACAATGGTGAGCAACAGGGGCCTGGGGGGACGGAAACCAGAGCTGCTAAAGGAAGGCCGGCTGATAGTGAGCAAAAATAAAAGAGAAGCAAATTTTACATTGCATAAATAGTAAAGATATATTTTGAAGCCTTTTTGAGAGTCCTTTAACCTCAAATAACGTAAGTTTCTGATTACAAGCTAAGAAGATAATTACTGGGTAAGGGCAAGGAATGGATGAGTCTGGAGCACTGCAATGAAGGAGCTGGTTAAGGGGACCTTGTGACTTGCTGTTTACTTAGGACCATTGAAGACTGGTGACTATTACAATGGAAGTTCTCCGGCACACTGCCCTCAGAAGTGGTGCCAAGGGTTGTATTTTCACTCAGGCATTTCTGATATTTTCAAAAATCAATCCCTTAGCCCAGGGGTGGGGACCCTGTGGCCTTGGGTGCAGCCTTTTGACTGAATTCAAGTTTTATAGAACAGATCCTTTTATTAAGTGGATTTGTTCTGTGAAGTTTGGATTTGGTCAAAGGGCTATACTTGAGGACCTAAATGGCCCCTTGCCTTAGACACAGGCCAGAATGGCTGCTACCTGAAGATGAATACCATACTGATGGGGTGCTTGGGATCTACATCTGTAACAGCAATTTGTAAAACCAATTGGCAACATCAGTCTGTAACATCAATTTGTAAAACCAGTTTGTACAATTGTAACTGCAATTTGTATTGCAAAACTGTAATAGAAATTTGTAAAACCAGTCTGTAAAATCCTTTTCCCAGCCTCAAACTCTGCCCCTTCCCCCTATCTGCACTCTGCCTAGGCAACAACTTGTGACTCCTTTGTCCGTGCTTAATCTCCTCATGTCTCCTCCTGTCTGGCCCAAATCTCATCTCCAAGTTAAACTCCTCAAACTTTTATCTATGCACTGAGGTCCCTTCCCTCCATCCAGTCAGCCCTGACAATGGCAGCCCTACCCTTTAAAAGTAAAAGCCTGTGCCCCCTTTCACTTGCAGGTCCCCTAAGGATCCTTGCCCACTGTAAAGTGTAAAATAAACTTTTTCAACTCTGACTTCAAGTAAGGCTGAGCTGAATTCTTTCCAGACTGAATCGCAGGTTCTGGTCTTAAGATAAGAGCGGAGTCCCTGCTGAACCTAATAGCCATCCTTCCTCAATACCTTGGTGGAAAGTATGCTGTAAGCTTATAAGTGGTTACAATTGTAGCCCATTTCCTTCAGGACCCAATTCCTTTTTCTGTAACAGGCTTGTTATGTAGGAATGGAATGGCTCCTCTAATCACTCTGGACCTATAGGACCTGGAGGCCCAAAATTTTTGCACAGAATTCTGCACCCAACTTTGGGATTCCTGTTCTAGCCAAAAGAAGGGCTTTCCCAGGTTTCCCTGGTCAGGGTATGCACTGGCCTACTACAAGCCTCAACTCTTGTGAGTGGGTCACTCTTGATTGACTTTTTATAGTGAAGATGCTTTAGCAAGTATTAGATGGGTGTGTTTCTTTTTTCTGTTTTGTAAACAAGCACACTCAGTCTTTTGTTTCTAAGATAAATGTGTGTGTGCTCAGGATAGGGGGTGTGTGTGGGGGTGGGGGGCTGGTTCCTTAATAGATTCACAAGCTTTAAAAATCAAGTGAAAAAAAAAAGAGAGATTTGTTGGTTGAAAAAAAAAGGTGAAAAGTGGCATCAGGAAGGAAAGAAAAGCCTTGAGTCTTTAACAAACAAGGCTTGTTAGAATTATTTGAAATCTGTAAGAAAATTAAAATGACGCTGGTGATGATGTCTTTGGTACCATGGTGATTGATCTGCCTGTGGGGCATAGAATTTATCTGGTGGAGGCCAAGGCTGACTTGGCCAGCTGGACAGAATATACCTTCAGAACACTGATAATTTAAGTCAAGAAAAGGAAAGGGAGCATTGCCTCCGGTTAGTTTAAATCTTGGGTAGGCTTTTATGCCACGGATGACTGTCATCACATCTCCGGGAGGCAGTGTAGTATGGTTCAAGGAGAGCAGAACTTGAGTTCAAATCTCAGATTCTCTCACCATTGGCCCTTGGACAAATCCATAAACTTCTCAAAGTTTCAGGTTTCTTTGTCTATAATGTGAAAATCAGAATTCCTATACTGCCTAACCGACAGAGTCGTTCTGAAAAGGGGACCTTGCAAACCTTGAAGAATTATGAGTTATGACGATTATTTTATTATTAGCAGTGTGGATATCCCAGTTCTGTCCCATATTTGCAATTAAAAAACCCCAACAACCATGAGGTATTTCCTGTAGGGAAGATCATAGGATTTCTTTACATAACAAGCTCCTTTAGCATATTTAAAATCACAAAACATCAACTTAAAAGCAATTTTTTGGGACTCATCTATGATGTAACATAAAAAAAAAACATGTTCCCAGCTCTGCTAATTAAAAAACCCTACGGTAGCTTTGAGGGGAGCTGATCAAAACACCGATTCCCACCCTGGCCTGTGGGATGCTTGGTGGCCTTTTTACACACTTATGCAACACCTCTAGATCGAAGGCAACTTCTGTGGTCACCCCGGCAAGCAGCTGTCACTGAGTGAGGGCCAGCAGCACAGCAGCACAGTGCCTGAAAAGCCAGGCTGGCTTTCCAACCCAATTTCTGTGACGCCCGGTGAGCTCAGTAAATGACGTGCATGTGGCTGGAATGCCGCGTACAGCTTTCCCTCTGCTTCTTTTACTCTCTCAAACCCTAATGGCTCCTCTTGGTTCTCTCCCTCCCCCATAAGCACTTCTTATGGCACCTAATAAATTATGAAAGGCAGGGTTTCAGAGAAACCTGGGAAGACTTCTATGAACTGAAAGTGAAGTGACATACTCAAGACACTAACTTATACAATAACACAGCATCCTAAAGAAAACAACTTTGAAAGACTCAACAATTCTGATCTACAATGACCAGCCCCATGATTCCAGAGGACTAATAATAAAGCATGCTGCCCACTTAGTGAGAGAGAGATGATGGACTTGATGCTGAATAAGACAAAGGTTTTCAGACAAGGTCAACATAAGGGTTTATTTTGCTTTATTATGCATATGTTATGAGGACTTTTCCAGCTCCCAATCTGGGGATGTGTTGGGGGCCAGGAAGTAATGGTATATGGGCTAGTGCCTGCTTGCT